>NC_089224.1:114936609-115246609 GCF_963924675.1 Phocoena phocoena | reverse complement strand
TTAACTCATCCGCCTGCCCCCTGACCTCACTGGCAGCACCTGACTTGAGGCATCACCTCCCAGGACCTGTCCTGGCCACATCTCAGTAATGGTGCCATGACCTGGCCCCACCGGGTTGGGCTGTGGGGCCAGGATGTCTGATCCCAGGCCCCTGATTTCCCACTGTCCATCCAGGGCCAGGCAAGGCTGTACCTCGTCTTTACCCTCAGCCCCACGTGGCCGGGCCTCACTGCCTCTCCCAGCCCATCACAGCTGCATCCCAACTGCCAACCACCTACACCCTTCAACCCCCTCAAACAGGAGTTCTCTGGGGTCCCCAAGACCCTTCCAGAGATCAAGACTGTTTTCATAACACCAGCAGGATCCCACTCACCCGTTTCGCAGTACTGACATCTGCACAGATGGTGCAAGGACAATGCTGTCGGCACCTTAGCAGGAATCAAGAGGGTGGCACCAAACGACACGCTTAGTGACTGAATTCATCCTCACTCTGGGGCCACCGCCCCACAGCAAGGACACCGGGCCCGCCGACAACACCTCTGGGCCCCGGGCCCTGACTGGTGACAACGGGTGTCTGGAAACAAGCCGGGCGGGCACAGCCCCCGGGACCCCATGAACACAGCAGGTGTCTGGAGACAAGCCAGGGTGGGCACAGCCCCCAGGACCCTATGAACACAGTGGCAAACCAGCTGCCTCCTGTCACAGCACCAGCCAGCCACACGTTCACCCACAAAATTATGGTTCATGACCTTTCCCCCAAAAAAGTCTGTTTTAAGAATATTATGGGGTTTCCCTGGTGGCGCAGTGGTTGAGGGTCCGCCTGCTGATGCAGGGGACGCGGGTTCGTGCCCCGGTCTGCAGGGGACGAGGGTTCGGGCCCCGGTCTCCGCGTGCCGCAGAGCGGCTGGGCCCGTGAGCCATGGCCGCTGAGCCTGCGCGTCCGGAGCCTGTGCTCTGCGGCGAGAGGGGCCGCAGCAGTGAGAGGCCCTCGTACCTCAAAAAAAAGAATATTATGTAACACACAAATAATGCCAGACTGGGCCGCTATTTTGCTCTGTGTCTACCCGAGTGCATTCAGGAACCCGCTGACGTGCTCACAACACACCAGGCCCTGGGTGAGCATGAGACCTGTAAACAGAGCACCGCCATCTCTGCCTCACTTCTGTCTCCTACTTAAAACCCAAGCACCTCCTCGCTCATTTCTCTGAGTGACTGCTGCTGGTGGCACAGGGTGAAAGAGGACCAGGGGGAGGGGGTGGCATGGGGAAGGAGGGAGGGCAGAGGACAGGCAGGGGTGGGCGAGCAGGGGCACACCCAAGCGGCTCACACCTGTAGGGCACGGGACAGTGTGCTGGAGTCTGGGATGCTATGAAGTCTCCAAACGAAGGACACATTAGCTTATCAGATGAATATGAAAAACAAATATCAAAGAAAAGGAATACTCTCTCGGTCTGAAACTTCTGTACAAGCCTCTACCTGACAAAACCTGCCCTAGGGCTCTGCTCTAACACTTGCTGTGCCTTATTTAAGACACAGGCCCCGCCAGTGGCCAATTTCTCTTGCATAAAAAGGAAGAGAAAAAAAAAGAAAAATAGGGCTCCCCTGGTGGCGCAGTGGTTGAGAGTCCGCCTGCCAATGCAGGGGACACGGGTTCGTGCGCCGGTCCGGGAGGATCCCACATGCCGCGCAGCGGCTAGGCCCGTGAGCCATGGCCACTGAGCCTGCGCGTCCGGAGCCTGTGCTCCGCAACGAGAGAGGCCACAACAGTGAGAGGCCCGCATATCGCAAAAAAAAAAAAAAAAAAGGAAGAGCAGCACATATTCGTAAAGCTCACAATAAAGAAATATTACTGCTTACCTCAACCCTGTCTAGCCTAGCAGGTTATTCTTTCTCCCTGATCGAAGCAAAACAAAACAATGGGCTAAAACAAAGTTTTGAGGTAATTAATCGACTTCAAATCAAGACCTTTCCATTTACAACCATCTACCTAAGTTGTATGGGAGTGAAACACATTAATGTGCATGAACAACCAGCCAGCAATTCAAGTTCTTAATTAAGTCAACATGGCCGCAGAGACACAGAACCCAAAGGCCAGTCTCTCACTCATACACAGACAACAGAATCAACACTGGTGAAGGTCCACCCGTGGCTAACTCGTTTCCCAAAAGCCTGGTCTCTTTCCTGGAAGAACTTCCAATAAAATCATCTAAACTCTCCCCCAGGCCACATCACTGATCAAGGTCACTGGTCAGGGCGGAGGCCTCCCCAACCTGGCTTCTCTGAAGGCACAGCCCCTGACCCAGTGCTGGCAGCTCACCCTGGCGGTCCTGCCCATAGCCCAGAGATCCATGGCCCCCGTGGCCTGAGACCCCAACACCCCACCCTCAGGAAGCCAGGAGGTGAAGGAATGGGCCCCCCCCCCCAGACGACCTGCCCCACTTTCCATCCCTCCTTCAGCACGGGCCGAACCTGCTCACCCTGCTCAAGTACCACGGCCACCACCTAAATCACGAGGGCTTCAACCGCAAGGCTGGGCCCCATCTCCACCCCAAGACCCATGTGTCCCAATAAGGAAGGACCTGCACCTCCTTCACCTCCTCCTTGGAAGACAGACAACCCCAGAGTCAGACCCCACCCGCAAAATCACCGGGAATCCGGACCGGCAACCTCATCCGTAAGCATCAGGCCTTCCGTTTTTCAGATGCCACAAACTTGGGCACGACTAAGAATCCACAGCTTGCAGCGGGAACCAGCGGGGACCACGTGTGCTCACCAGGTGTACACAAGGCACACACGCCGTACAACTCTCGTCCACTGCACCACCGAGACACAACAATTCCAGAAAAACAGCTCCTTCCAGGGCTTTTTGTCCTCTTTATCCTCAGCACATCTGCCCGAACTCCAGAACATTTCAGGAGCAGACTTCATATCACACTCCCAAACCCAGACTGAAAAAGGGAATCCTCTCAGAGCCTGGGATTTGCAGAGATTCTGGGGCTTCTTTCAGTCAAAGAGCCTTTTACATACAAACTTCTAAATAAAAAGACATTTACAGGGTGAAAGCAGTGAGGAAAGACTGAAGGGAGGTGCGGGGTCCTGAGGGGTGGAGCTATACCCAAGGACACCCCTCTCTTCACAGAATCAGGAATCTTTACAGTCCTAAACTCAACGTTGCATGTGGGTTTTAGTTCCCGGACCAGAGATCTAACCCAAGCCCCCTGCAGTAGAACCAAGGAGTCTTAACCACTGGACTGCCAAGGAAGTCAGACTCAACTCTTCTTAAATATGCAAAAACAAAGCGCTCCTGCCTCGAGTGTCCACATTCCTGAAACAGAAGAGAAACCAGAAGAAAACCCTCAGACTCTGCACCATGTGGCTAAGGTTCTCAAGTCCATCCGTCCACTGGAGAACAGGCCGGTCCCCCTCCAGCCTTGTCCTCCATTCAGCCCTGCCAGCTGGTCCTAACCCTCCTCGCATCCTCACATTCGGTGACCTGCCGTTTTTGACAGTAAAACTGGAGCTGGGACTCCATGATGCCAGAACTGCTCACAGTAAGAGTCCCTCCACCAGCCTATCCAGACCCTCATTCGACTTCTTCACCGCCTCTGATAAAATCCCAGTTTGATCCAGCTGAAAGGCACCGGGGCAGGGGTACAAAGTCTGCCCAGGAGGTGGCCAGAATGGCCAGTGAGCGGCAGCGGCAGCACGCCCTTCGGGGAGTGTGACAGCCACATGCTCACTGCGAGCTGCGTCTGACCACGCCTCCCAGAAGAATAAACTCTACCCTTTGGAGCATCAGTTTTCACATCCTAAAGAGCTGATGTGGCTGGAGAAAAAAGAAAGAAAACTTTCCAGTTTGTGAAGTTTTTTCCTTAAATGCAAATTGGCAGGTTTCGATATACACAAACCCTAAGGGAAAAAACACATCCCAAGAGGTGAGGTAGAATCTGACCCCGTGCTGGATGTGTAAGGCCAACACAGGGCAGTGGGTGCAACAAGCTGCCCAAGACATGAATGTCCAGTGACATCTGAAGTTCAGATAAATGACAAGCCGTGTTTTAGCATAAGTATGTTTATCTGAACTTTAAATGTAACTGGGCATCCTGTATTCTTTTTTTTTTTTTTTAATTTTCTTCACCACTTTAATATGCATCAGGCTCTGGTTTTCCTTTCTTTTTTAAAAAAATATTTATTTATTTATTTATTTGGCTGCATCGGGTCTTAGCTGCAGCGCATGGGCTCTGGAGCAGCGGACTTAGCCGCCCCACGGCATGTAGGATCTTAGTTCCCCAACCAGGGATCGAACCCGTGTCCCCTGCATTGGAAGGCGGATTCTTAACCATTGAGCCACCAGGGAAGTCCCGCATCTGGTATTCTTATTTGCTGAACTTGGCAGCCCTACACTGAGTCTGTGAGGATCAGCAAAGGACAGAGGACCCTAGGTTTCTGTAATTCTGAAATGGCAATGCTTACATTTCAAAAGGCAATATTCTCTGCCCTGTGAAATCATACTCCTAAAAAGAAAAAGAATTATTAATCAAACAATTTCTTCATAAGAGAATAGAACACAGAAGAAAATAAAATGTAGAGGAAAAAAACTAAAGGAATTATGAAGTCCTGCTCTCACACCATCTCTTATGCCTTGGCATGGGAGGCCTTCCCTAACTTGGCTCCCTTTTACCACTTGGGAGACTGTCTGCCCCACTGGGGTGTTTGGCCTGACCCATCTCTGGGGGAAGAGGTCCCACCTGGACCACAGGGAGGTCGCTTGTTACCCATACCATATGCATTTCAATAAAAACATCTCAAGGTGGTGAAAAAACAAAAAAAGTCTTGCTAGGGTCTTCAGGTATCCTTATGTAAAAGAAAGAACGCGGGCTTCCCTGGTGGCGCAGTGGCTGGGAGTCCGCCTGCTGATGCAGGGGACACGCATTCGTGCCCCGGTCCGGGAGGATCCCACGTGCTGCGGAGCAGCTGGGCCCATAAGCCATGGCCGCTGGGCCTGCGCGTCCAGAGCCTGTGCTCCACGACGGGAGAGGCCACAACAGTGAGAGGCCCGTGTACAGCAAAAAAAAAAGGAAAGAACACACCCACCACCCATTCTACAAGGGTTAAGTCTGAGCCACTGCAGTGCTGACAGAGAGCACACCCTGAGAGGCTCTCTGTGCTTTGGAAAAACAGGCCCCTTAGAGAGTAGATATCTCAGAAGAATGTTAATGAACCCAAATTCCTGCCTCTTTCCATACACAGAAAAAAAGGGCTAAAATCATTTATGGAAACACCCCTTCCCCGTGACTAGCCGTTACCTTCTACGGAGATGTGTGCTTGGCTGTACACACCCCCTGGCCCAGACCACACAGATCCTGGCCGCTCCCCCACCTCTTCACAGCAGCCCCTCAGAGCTACTGAGAAGCTGTCTCCCAGGCTACAGTCCTCGGTAAGATCCGGAATAAAACTCAGCTCACGGCTCCTACGTTGCGTCTTTTTCCTGTTTCAGTCAACGTTCCTCGAGTTAACTTCCAATCACACAGCCCTCAGTACGGATGTGGCCGCTCAGACACCAGGATCCCGCCACCCCGCAGCTGCCCCGCCAAGAACCCGGCCCTGCCTCGCCTTGCTCTGGACCCTGCCTGCTCCCCACGCGTGGGACAACAGGGCACCCTTCCACACAGGGCAGCGGCCAGGACCTGTGCCAGCGACACAGAGCGGTTTCAGATCGCACACAGCGCGTCTGTGCAGCGAAGACCCCCCAACTCCATGGAAGATGAGAAGCAGCTGAAGTACACTCAGGCAACCAGTCCTGGCCGCATGACATTACAGAGAGTATCTCCCAAGAAAAAGTGTACAGTCGTTTGTTTTTAACAAAAAAGTGGGGGAGGGGGGAAATACCCAGATGCAAAGACCAGAGAAGTCATATTCTAAAGTCATCTTTAGGTGACGCTGGCGGGTGGCTGTGTTCATTGTAGTGATGTCACAGGACAGGAAACAGCGACCGCGTTTCTATCACGGCGACGCAGACTCCCATCTACTGAGTCTCACTCAGATTTTCTTAGTGAGTAAAACAAATATCTTGTACCAGTTCTCACAGCAGCACCACTTATTTGGTGTTCCTCCCACTAAGTGTAGCCACAGAACAAGCACGTAAGAACCACCTGCCGCACCAACAGCGCTATCTGTAGGTGACATCAAGGTAGCCTGCGTTCCCTCCTCAAGGCTCAGGGCCTCCGTCCGCCCCCACTGGACACCACTGGACATGAGAAGAATGAGCACCAAGTGCAATCTGTCATGATGCAGTTAGCCTCAGTTTACAACATTTGCTTCTACATGCTTTTTAAAAAGACAGTTTTTGTTACACACACAGTTGGCCCCCTGTGTCGAGGGTTCCACCCCCGCAGACTCAACCAATTGCAGATCAAGTATGTTCGGAAAAAAACTCCAGAAAGTGCCAAAGAGCAAATGTTGAACCTGCCAGTTTGCACGGCGCCGGCAGCTGTTGACACAATATTTACATTGTACTTAGAGCTGTTTACACAGCATTTACACTGTATCCGGTATTACAAGTAATAATCAGAAGGCGATTTAAAGTATACAGAAGATGTGCTTAGATTACATGCAAACAATAGCACTGTTATTTCACATAAGAGACTTGAGCATCCACGATTCTGGTATCTGCAGGGGGTCCTGGAAACAATCCCCGACAGATACCAAGGGACAACCGACAGATACCAATGGACAACGGTACAGCACAGATCATCAAGGTTAGGATTCTATGAGGAATCTCCACGAACTCTCCAGGAAAATTACAAGGAATCCTTTGTACTTAACTGTCAGACCCGTGAGCCTCCTCATTGGCACCTGCACCTGCTCACCTGAGAGGCGAGGGGCCTTCCCACCCAGGTGCCAGCCTTGGGCAGACCCAGACTCTCACTCCCCGCACAAGAGGGTCCCACCGCTCTGCCTCCCAGGTGCCCACCCATCAATTTCTACCACACTGCTGACTTTTTTGTTGTTAAATAAACAACGGATGATGGGAGAATGATCATAGAAATTCTGACATTACCCCTTAGAAGATTCCTAAAATTCAAAGGTAAGTAAGGGCTAGATATATTTTAGATAATGTGTATTAAAAGGACAAGCCTATAGACAAATTATAGATTTCAATAACTTTCTCAATTTGCATGTTGAAGACAGGGACTTCCCTAGTGGTCCAGTGGTTACGACTCCATGCTCCCAGTGCAGGGGGCCCAGGTTCAATCCCTGGTCAGGGAACTAGATCCTGCATGCCGCAACGAAGATCCCCTGTGCCGCAACTAGACCCGGCGCAGCCAAATAAATAAATAAATATTAAAAAAAAAAGAAAGAAAGAAAAAGACGATGTGGTCACGTCCACAAACCAGTAACAACAACCATGACAACGACCATCACCAGGGAGCTCGGTTTCTACCTCCCTTTGCGCCTGCTGCCCTGCCCGGGAGCTGAGAGTAAGACCCCCACCCGCTCAGCGGGGAGGGGTAAGGCCTCTGAGGGGAGGGAGCACAGGGTCCCGACCTCTCCAGGCTCCCACAGCGGGACCGCTCGAAGACCCAACCACGAGCTACCTTAGAAGTGAGCACCTTCCCACACACTCCCTGCACAGAAGTGCTAACCTCAACAATAAGGTTATAGTCACAAAAGTACCAGAAAGTTAAAACTGCCTCCAAATACTTCATCTTCAAAATGGTGTGCTGGGGACCCTGGACCACCCCCAGGGCCAGGCCAAACCCGAGGACGGGACAGGAGAGCCAGCTCCAGAAAAACACAAAAGCTGACACAGCGGCTTGCAGACCTTGCACTCGCTGTGGGGCCAGCTCTGCGGTCGGGCCTCAGACCTGAAAGCTGCAGGACTGGAGCCCCCGCCTCCAGCCAGAGCTGACTGTTTCCTCGGCCTCCGCAGGCCCAGGCCACTTGGCATCCACGCACATCACATCACTCCTGCATTTGCACAGAACTCCTGTCTCAAACACAAAGGTTGAGAAGGTTCATCTTTAAGTGCTACACGCACATTTTAAGTTTAAAAGCAGCAAAAGCCATTTCGGAAAGAATCTGAGATGAACTCGACTAGAACCATGTAAAACAGCTCCATGTGCTGGGGAGGCGGGAAAGGATGCAGTCAGTGCCCCCAGGGAACTGCTGCCCTCCCAACTTGGCCACCAGCATTTCTATCCTGGCTCCAGAGGGCTGTGCGGCACATGTGCTGGATTGGGAGAGGGGATGTCAGCTTTCAGGGCTTATCTACCTGAGCTATAAAGAGACCCAACAACAGCACGATATTAAGAGAAAGGAGGAGAAACCCTCTCGACAATCATCTTCGTGGCAGGCGTGGCTCACTCAGCTCATCTGATGACTACTGAAAGGAAAGCCCCTCCTCCACACTGGCCACCAGGCTTGCCTCGGCCTGTGCCCTGGAGACCACTGCACAGCACCCAGCACGGGGCACACAAAAGGGACCTTCTCTCCCATGAGGAGAGAGGTTTTGGTTCTAGCCATAACAGGAGATGCCAAACCCGACCTGCCATCTGCCCCTCTCTGCCCAAGGCCTGGACCAGCGGTGGCATCCCCTCCCTGAGAACCACAGGGATGCCAACGCCAGGCTGTAAGCAACAAACAGGTTCTCAAAGATGGGACGCATCTGCAGTCCAAGAAACTTCTGAGATGTAGAGCACTACCCGCCCACCCCCTAATTTTAAACTATTTTCCACATACCAATTTCACTAGCTAATTATCAAAAGGGGTGGGGAGAAAAAGAATGAATCCTTTCAATATCTCACAGATTTCCTTGTCCCTCTTTTGTCTTTTTGTTTTTCCCCTTGGCAGAAAAAGGAGAGTTAGTTCCTAAATTTGGAAAACACAATTAATTCCAAAGTGGCCCCATACATTACGTCTAAGGGATTTTGAAATATCAGAACAGACTCCCTTTCCATCTGTTACTTAACCATTAACTGGCCTCTCTGCAAAGAAGAAAACCAAAGGAGCTACCTCCTCGCTGTTCCCTTGACCTAGGACTCTCTCAGCTACTATATTTTTCCAAAGATGGCCAGACCAACATGTCTCCCATCCTCCACGCCCTGCTACTGGATGGTGCTCACACTTCCCCCCAAAAGGTGGGCTCTGTGTGCCCTGGCCACTCACTGGGCCTGGACCCTGAGATGCGGCTGAAGTGATCTCCCCCCTGATATCTAAAGTCAGGTCACGCAGGAGCCCGGACCACAGAAGCTGAGTGCCAATATGCGCGTGAGTGAAGGGCCTTCAGATGCACCCACTCCCAGTGCTGAGTCTTCCAGCTGAGACCCCAGACTCCTGGGCCAGAAAAGAGCCATCCTCTAAGCTCCACCGGAACCGCTGGCCCCCGAGAGGGACAAGGATCGCTGCTGTCTTGGGCACTGAGTTCCGGGGCACTGTGCCCGGCGGCAGCAGGCAACTCAGGTGGCGCACTCCTCCTTCCGTTCTCCCAGCCACCGGGAGGCCCCCCACCGGGGTCAGGGAAAGCCCAGCCTGGGCCCAACAGCCGAGGTCTCCCCACAGGACCCCGATCCACGGGGAAGACGTGGCAAACCAAGAGATGCGCCAGGTGCTGTGGAAGCCCCCCCGCCCCCCGGAGAGCACGGGTCTCGCCACTCAGCACCCCACGCCCCAAGCTTCTACGGACTGAACCCCGCTAACTGGACCTGACTGTGGAGGAAAATGAGAACGAGCCACAAGCTCCCGAGGTGGCCGGAAAGCACTGGGCTGGAGCGGGCATCTGTCCCAAAGGCACAAACCAGGGAGTGGAGTACACAGCACTCACCCTCAGTATAACTTCCCTCGCAGCGGACAGTCACACCACAAACACGCTGATGTCCTAGATCACACGTCTGTCTCTAATGAATCTGGATAGTCCCGTTGCCACAATGTGGTTTGCTGACAAAATCAGGTTTTCGGACCCTTCCACGGGGAGCACCACGCTGCCGCTCCCACTGTACATGACATTGCCCCAGGGCCACGTGGCCAGGTGGCGGGGATGGGTGCCCACAGGCACACAGCCCAACAGGATGCGGTGGAGATTCAGGACCCTCCCCCAGGGCTTAAGGCTGGCCAACTCCCAGCTCCTGTACTCCACGGAGCCTGGGCTACACCAAGGTGAAAACCTTGGACACCGTGAGAAGTCAGAACGCCTGGCTGGCAGAGGGCACAGTCAGCTGCGTGCCTCACTCAGGCCCCACTTGCACCACAAGGACTCAGCACACTGAGCGCCACTCTAAAAACCAGGGTCAGTCAGTCCACTCCAAACTCCAGGTTCTTACTGACTCAGTTTCAACCAAAGTTTCGGCAGCATAAAACTATCACAGGGGAAATCACTCAGTATCACGTCATCTATCACACTTAGGTTACCAATATAAAAAGCAAAGTGGGCAGCATGGCTCATCAATACACTGGCCCTAAAAAAATCATTAACAGAATTCCAGAAAGCGGGACATTCTGCAAGACCACTGACATAGTTTCCTCACCAAGCCGATGGTGGACAGCTACAGCTGAGGAACTTAAACAGAACAACCATGCAAAGTGCAGGCTATGCTGGGCCCTGATTTGAACTAATCAACTGTAAAATGACATCCTGACATAACTGGAGGGAAATCTTAAAATGGCTGGATGGGGCCTCCCTGGTGGCGCAGTGGTTGAGAGTCCGCCTGCCGATGCAGGGGACACGGGTTCGTGCCCTGGTCCAGGAGGATCCCACATGCCGCGGAGCGGCTGGGCCCGTGAGCCATGACCGCTGAGTCTGCGCGTCCGGAGCCTGTGCTCCGCAACGTGAGAGGCCACAACAGTGAGAGGCCCGCGCACCGCAAAAAAAAAAAAAAAAAAAGGCTGGATGATACTGAATTACTGTGGATTTTGTTAGGAATGAAAATGACATGTAGTTATGTCAAAAATGTCTATATTTAAAAAAACAATACACAGAGTGTAGAGGTGGAAATTTCATGACACCTATGATGCGCTTTGAGAGGCCAATCAGCGCACAGGCCCAAGCTGTCTACTTTTGTATGTGATGGAAACAAATTCTTCAGAAAATTCCAGTGGAAAACTAGATCTAAGATACAGAAGATACCTGTATCGAAAGAGAACAGTACACGCCCCACCCCTTCACGGGTGCCAGCGCCAGGCACCAGCGAACCTGAGCCATGCCACCTGCCATGTCATCGCGTGATCCCGTCCCAGCTCCTCCTTTCTCCACCCGTGTGGTCAGGTCACATAAACCTCCCGCTGCCTCGCTGCTTTCTCACCTGAGGACAGCGCAGAATGCTTGAAGCCACTGGTGACACATCAGTGCCCAACAGACATCAGCTAGCCTTACTGTTCAATACACGTAGTAAGTGTATCACGAATACATCTGTACCGTCTGTCTGCCACATGCCGAACTCCTTCTTGACAGTCACCCCCAAATCCAAACGTCCAAAGGCAAGTCCAGCCTGGAGCCTGGCCCGAGCCTCAGCCAGCCCACGCACACCATCTCCCCACATGAACAGCCACCACCAGACCTCTGCCACTGACATCTTCCTCCAACCTCCCTTCAACCTCTGCTGGCCCCATTCCCGAAGGCACGGACAGGCTGAAGGAGGGCAGAGCCGCAGCCTGGCCCTACTCCACCCCGCCAAGCCCACCCAACTCTCAAACTTGAGACTGTTCTGGAGTCTACACATCCCACGACCCCTTTTGAAAGCCACCCTGGCCCTGTCCACACACATCTGTTCCCTCTGAGGCCAGCTCCTCCCCAAGTGCCCACAGCCTCATGTATGGGGCCTGAGAGCATCACTAGCTGTTTCTATTTCTTTCTTTTTTTTTTTTTTAATAAACGTACTTATTTACTTATGGCTGCGTTGGGTCTTCACTGCTGCGTGCGGGCTTCTCTAGTTGTGGCGAGTGGGGGCTAATCTTCGGCGTAGTGCACAGGGGCTTCTCATTGCAATGGCTTCTCTTGTTGCGGACCATGGGCTCTAGGCACACGGGCTTCAGTAATTGTGGCACACGGGCTCAGTAGTTGTGGCTCGTGGGCTTAGTTGCTCCACGGCATGTGGGATCTTCCTGGACCAGGGCTCGAACCCGTGTCCCCTGCATTGCCAGGCGGATTCTTAACCACTGCGCCACCAGGGAAGTCCACTAGCCGTTTCTAACACACACGGAGTGGGTACAGTCCAGGTGAATGTACAAAGTCATCTGATTCTTTCCTAGACGCAACAGACACATCTAAAAGAATGTTTTCTCATTTTTTATTGTTGTAAGAACTCCTTTCTAAAGTAAAAACATTTTTAAGTTGATTAGAAAAAAAAATATAGTGATGAAAGGCCATTAGAAATATCCAAAGGTAACACAGGATAAGTACACTTCATAAATGCCAATAGAGGGCCCTCCCCGACAATATTTTGGCACCTTGAGCGAGATCGGCCTGGTGTTTTTTACAGTTCTCATTTCATGTCATTTCCAAATTCTCCCAGAGTCCAGCCAGTCAAGCTTCTCATTAGTTCTGCCTATTTTGCACTTCAACAGAATCACCAATTTCCTGTGAAATTTTAGTAAACTGTGCTTCATTTATATTTCAGGGAAAGAAACAATTTTAAGAGCTCCCACATTGAAGGAGTCAGGGCACAAACACCTGCAGTCCGGGAGGCAGAGGGACATGGTCCTAACTGGAGAGGGCAGGGCGGCTGGTGGTCCCACAACCGCTACTCCCACGACGGGAGCCATGGGCACCCGCCTGGGGGCTTTCATGAAGAGGGGCCAGAACACATGTTGGTGAGCACGTGGAGAAACTGAAACACGGCTGGCCGGATGCAAAATGATGCAGCTATTGTGGAAAAGAGTTGGTGCCACCCCCAAACTCTAAACACAGAATTCCCAGATGGCCTGACAATTCCACTCCTGGTTCACACCCAAGGAATGCCTGAGACTCCTGTCCAAATATGCTCAGCAGCACTATTCAAAATGGTCAAAAGATGAAAAAACCAAGGTGTGCATCAACAGATGAACACAAAATATTCAGCCAGAAAAAAGAATGAAGTTCTGACAAATGCTACAACATGGGTGAACCTTGAAAACATGGTGGTAAGCGAAGTAAGCCAGACACAAAACGACAAATATTATATAGTTCTACTGATACGGAACATCTGGTTTAGGTAAATTCATAAAGACAGAAAAGGAAAAAGGGAGATTTTTGCTTACTGGGTACAGTTCCTTCTCGGGGTGATGAAAATACTTTAGCAACAGTGATGATGGTCGCACAACACTGTGAATGCACTTCATGCCAACACAAAGCTCACTTACGATGGTTCAAATTTATGTTTAAGTATATTTTACCATTAAAAAAGAGAGAAAAAAAGATTGAGGTGTGCAAACCTACCCTTATAGATGCAACCATGAACTTCTTTAATAAAACCAATCCAATTACTAGAAAAGACCCCTTTAAAGGAGAGATGTAATGTATTTATAAGAACAAAAATCAGAAAATACTACTTTGTGTAGTAAAAAAAGAAAAAATAGGATGTAGCCTAATAGTGCTAAATGCATACCATCATACAAATATATGTTGAGACATATATTATTGCCTTCCTGATGTTGATGGTAGAGGAATATCTGTAGGAAACATACGCCGCCACATCTAGGAACCATGGGGCATCTACGAAGCAAGTTGATCTCAAACGGCTCATGAAAAAAATCTCTTGTATTATACTTGCAGCTTTTCTACTACGTGTGAAAGTATTTCACAAGAAAAAGAAAAACAGCTTTATAGTCCAAAAAAAAAGGAAACATACAGAACAATACTGTATTGTGGGTGGGTTCAAACACCTCTCTGTAAAACACAGGGAAAGATCTGGAAGGACCCACATCTAACTCATCATGACAGAAGATGTGGGCTAGAGTGTGAGGGGCAAACAGGGGAGATCCTGCCTGAACAGGATTTGACTTTCAAAAGAAAAATTCATGTATCATTGTATAATTTTATTCTTTAAGTAAAGGAAATTAATTGGGAAAAATTAAACAGTGAAAACTACCCATAAGCCAACACCTTTAACACCTTTTATAACCTCCCAAACATTTTTCTGTGCAAATATGCTCATAAAGCTGTAACTGACACAGATTATATAAATGGGATTCTACAAATACTGTTAGGGAACCACTTCTCCCTTAACCAATGTGAACAAAAGGATCTACCGGAGCTTCCCTGGTGGTGCAGTGGTTGGGGGTCTGCCTGCCGATGCAGGGGACGCGGGTTCGTGCCCCGGTCCGGGAGGATCCCACGTGCCGCGGAGCAGCTGGACCCGTGGGCCATGGCCGCTGGGCCTGCACGTCTGGAGCCTGTGCTCTGCGGCGGGAGAGGCCGCAGCAGTGAGAGGCCCGCGTACCGCAAAAAAAAAAAAAGAGAATCTACCGCATTGTCACTGAGGGGACGCACAGGGTTGGTGAGAGACCACCCACGTAGGACCCACTGAGGGACTCGCAGGGGATTTGCAATAGCACCATCTCCACGTAATACACTCCTCTGTATGTAGCTTTTTGTAAACTCCTCTAAGAAAGAGCCATAAAGATAAAGGACAGAGGGACTTCCCTGGTGGCGCAGTGCTTGAGAATCTGCCTGCCAACGCAGGGAACACAGGTTTGAGCCCTGGTCCGGGAAGATCCCACATGCCACGCAGCAACTAAGCCTGTGCGTCACAACTACTGACCTTGCGATCTAGAGCCCGCGAGCCACAACTACTGAGCCGACGTGCCACAACTACCAAAGCCCATGTGCCTAGAGCCCGTGCTCCGCAACGAAGAGTAGCCCCCACTCACTGCAACCCGTGCCCAGCAACAAAAACCGAACGCAACCCCAAAATAAATAAATTTATATTAAAAAAAAAGATAAAGGACAGAGCTGGAGATTAAAGGTCTTCATTCCCTTACACAAATGACGTGCCCTGTGGCTCAGCAAGGGTCCTAAACAGACAGGTTTTCTCCTTCTAAGACTGAAATGCTTTAAAAAGATTTTTGAAGAATAACCCCAGGTCCTTTTCATGTTAATCTGTGTAAGAGAAAGGAAGCTCTCCCTGACCCAGGCCCCCGTTACCTGGGGCAGGACGCCCAGGATAAGCAAGCTCGGGAGGCCAAGCTGCAACGCTCAACAGCCTTTGGGGACCATGTGTCCTACACACCGGGGGACAGGCCCACAGACTGAGGCCACACACCTAGGAGCTGACGCGTAACTAACTTCACACAGTCACTGCATGTTGCCAGTCCTTAGACTAAATAATTAAACAGCTACTACTGAGTTGATTCTGACTATCACAAGGTAAATGATTAAAAAAACAAAAAAAAAACCATGAAAGCACATGAACCTTCACTGTTGCTCGAGGTGATGGCGCCAGCACAACACAACTCTCCTCCATACAGACAACATCTGATTTCTGAAGTCAGAACTCCGGCCAAGGAGGTCACATTACCAAAAAGACATCCATGTGACACACCATTAGCCACAGCATCGCTCCTCCTCCTGAGGACAGCAGCACCTGCCACAATCGGAGTCCTGGAGCTCCTCGGAGGGGCTGCAAAGAACACGGACAGCTGTTCTTTCTACAGAGATGGCCCCTCATCTAGAAACACCCCATTCAAACTGGTAGAACAGGGTCCGTATCCCAGCTTGTAACCCACAGTAACAGCTTGACTGCTCTGATTTTAATAAAGTCTACTCAGGCTTCCCTGGTGGTCCAGTGGTTAAGAATCTGCCTGCTAATGCAGGGGACACGGGTTCGATCCCTGGTCTGGGAAGATCCCACATGCCATGGGGCAACTAAGCCCGTGTGCCACAACTACTGAGCCCGTGTGCTACAACTACTGAAGCCTGCGTGCCTAGAGCCCTGCCTGGCAACAAGAGAAGCCACCACAATGAGAAGCCTACGCACCACAAGGAAGAGTAAGCCCCCACTCGCCCCAACTAGAGAAAGTCCACACACAGCAACGAAGACCCAGCGCAGCCAAAAATAAAATTAGTTAATTAATTAAAAATCAAAAATAAAGTCTACTCAACAAGAAGCCTGCCAAACGACAAGCTCCCTAATCCACAAAAAGTAAACCTATGTGACATAAACATGATTTTGGCTTGTATGCTTATTCATGTAACTGTATGGAGTTTCTATGTAGAACTGGAATATGAACAAAAACAGCCTGAGAAGCACCAAGAATCCACGCAGTTGTGAGGTAGGGGCACGTGCAGTGTGAGGGGTCACCATGCTCAGGGGCCCCGCTGCCCTGAGCTGCCCAGAAACCACCCCTCTCTTGAGCCCAGGAGCCTGAGGGTCTGCATGGGCGCCTCGGCCTCCAGGCATTCCCCCAGGGTGGCTCCAGGCTGAGGGAAGGAGGCCAGGCCAGGGGAGGTCCTAACCCCTAAGCTCCTGGCAAGCAGTGGCCGGGCCCAGGACACAGTGGAAGCAGCGATGGGGACCATGGCCACCAGATGGAACTGCATAGACGCAAGAATACTCAAAGTAGGCTACTCAACAGAGAACAATACCATGACGGCTAGGACATCCTAAACTTTCTACCAAAAACAATAATAAACCATTATTTCCTCACAAAACACAAAAAGGTTAATATTAAGGAAAAAAAGTTCACTTGAAATTTTTAACTGTTTAAAATTTTTATTATTATATATTTAATAAATCCCAAACCCGTGACTCTTTTATTAAAGAAAACAGGCTTTTACATCTCGACAGCTTTCTACAGCATAGAAACTAATGTCAACTCAACCCTGGGGTCATTCTTCAGTCCCAGACGTGGAATGTGAACTTTCGGGGGGGGGGGGGGGGGGAGGCTGAATGGCATTGCGCGTCACTATCCACTCCCCCTGGGGGCACAGGGAGGTGCCAAGGTCAGACATGGTCAGTCAAAACCGCATAGGGAAGAGCAGGGTGAGGGCCCCCCACATGGAGGTCACCCTCGCCCCAAGGCTGAGACTGAGGACAGGAGGGGCACGGTGGGCACTGAGGCTCCAGGGAATGAGGGCCAAGAAAGGACCGGAACAAACCAACAGCTGGAAGAGGAGGGAAGTGAGGAAACGACAGGGTAGAGGCTGGTCCTGAGTTTCTGGAGAGAAAGCTGACCTTTCCTACTAC
Source organism: Phocoena phocoena (assembly GCF_963924675.1). Taxonomy (NCBI): domain Eukaryota; kingdom Metazoa; phylum Chordata; class Mammalia; order Artiodactyla; family Phocoenidae; genus Phocoena; species Phocoena phocoena. The sequence continues at coordinate 115,229,453 of NC_089224.1, read as the reverse complement.
CACAGATAATGAAGGAATTTAAGTAGGAGCAATTCTGTACCGATTTTATATCCATAACACATTAAATCAAATTACAGTTCCTCAGGAAGACCAACTAATCTGCAGGACAAAAGAATCTGCAGGATGCGCAGTGCAGACACTACAGAATTTTAGCAAAATCCTGCAGCTTCAGGCCGAATACAGCTCTCAGGGCTCCAATCCGATTCCTGCACAATGAGGTGCTGATTGTACATATGCAGCCAAAACAACAAAAACGTGGCAGGTTTCTGACTGAAAAGTCACGGTTTCACGTGTCCCTCACACTGGCAGCACCTGCCTCCCATCACCTGCCTCGGCTGCTCAGAAACCCGTGAAGGATAATCTCACGATGGCAAAACTCCTAGTTACGAACACCAGTGCCTCATGGAGAAGAGGAACAACGCAACCTCTACCTTTCCCAATGGCCTCCTCCTTCAGTCCGTCCACTTGTGCTACTGGCGATCGGCCTGATGTTTTTAACAGTCTAAGCAACAAACCCCCCAGTTAGACAATTACACACGCAGGAGGATACATGATAATTCCACTGACCAGACATGACATGACATGATTCTGTGAAAGGAAACCTACTACTGCCTACGAAAAACTCTTCTATTTTTCATTAAGAACATTTCAGAGAGACTAGAAAAAGACACGTAAAAATAAGAATATAGTACATAATGAAGAGCCATTTCAAATCAGTAGAAAGAAAGAAGAATTAATAAAATGGTCACTGAGACAACGGCTAACCATGGGTGAAAGGTTATCATAAATATAAATCAATGAATGAAACAAATATAAATTAATAAAACCATAAAAGCACTAGGAGAAAACACCTGATACCCCTGAAATGAGGAACTCCTGATTCTAAACATAACACTAAGACCAGCAGTCAAAAAATAAAAACTACAGAGTTAACTACCAAAATATTTTAAACATTTATGTGACTAAATAAATAAACTTTAAAAGACAGAAAAACTGGGACTTCCCTGGTGGCACAATGGTGAAGAATCCGCCTGCCAATGCAGGGGACACAGGTTCAAACCCTGGTCCAGGAAGATCCCACATGCCACGGGGGAACAAAGCCTGTGTGCCACGACTACTGAGCCTGTGCTCTAGAGCCCACAAGCCACAACTACTGAGCCCACGTGCCTAGAGCCCGTGCTCTGCAACAAGAGAAGCCACCGCAATGAGAAGCCCGCACACCACAACGAAGAGTAGCCCCCCACTCACAATTAGAGAAAGCCCACGTGGAGTAACGAAGACCCAATGCAGCCAATAAATAAGTAAATAAATAAATATTCCTTAAAAAAAAACAGAAGAATTATGTGCAATGTATGTGGCTAAGTATAATACCCTTGACATTATTCTGAACTCTAGAAGGAAGAAATAAATAATAACTACAAACTAAATTTTTAGAAAAGACAACCACCGAGAAAATGGGCAGAAGAATTAAACAGGCATGCCTAAATGGCCAACAGACATACAGGAGACGTTCAGCCCCTTAGTAACCACGGATCAGTGAGAACTTGTTCCACAAGAAGAGTCTTACACAGAAGACAAAGTGAGTCAAAGACACTGTACGAAAACCACAGCTCAGTCCTCTCATAGACACAGACTCAAAGATCATTAACTGAATATTAGCAAATGAATCCAGCTACATGTAAACGGAATCACACATCCATGACCAAGGAGGATTCATCCCAAGAATGCAAGGCTGGTTTAACATCTGACAATCAACTGATGTAACAAATATCAATAGAATCCAGGACAAAACTCATGATGACCATAAGGACATCGATGAAAGACTCATGGTTGACACCACACTTAACAGTGAATGGCCAATGCTTCCACCAAAGATCGGGGACAAGCCACAAAGGTCCCCTCCCACCGTTTCGCCTCAACACTGCAACAGAGCACCGGGGCTCTGGCCAGCACAGTGGGGGTGGGAGGACAATACAAGTAAGAAAAAAACTGCCCATAATCCTACCAGCAATAGTAAACATCTTACTATACCCGGTACAGGTATTTTGCATTCATGGATAATATAATATACTGGTTTCAATCTATTTTTTTCACCCAACCTGATATCTGTAACATTACTTTTAAGATGTGCAGTAGAGTTGTGTCATGTGGTTACGACCAACTCCTTTTAGCTGTCGTAAACCCCACTGCAGCCATCTCTTTGCAAACCCTTATTAAGAATGTCAGTCACTTCACTCTTGGTGCATCATCACCAAGCTCAACGCCTCCTCCACCGTCCACAGACTCTGCTGCTACCTTCTTATTTTAAGCCACATCACCCCTGAAGTCACGAGTAGTAAGAACAGTCTATCAACTCATTTTCTCACTCCAGTCTCTCCCCTCTTCAGTCTAACATCTATTCTACAGTTAAAATCACCTCCTAAAACTGTGATCTTCCCATAATCTTCTCAAAACATCCAGTGCTCCCCCGTCCACAAGCTCACATTCACACCTAACAACACAAAAGGTCACAAACTGGCCAATGGCCAGATCTAGCCCAAGCCCATTTGTGTGCTTCCCGCCAGCTAAGAATGGTTTTTGTACATTTAAGTTAAAAAAATAACAAAGAATATGCAGCATACACAGCTGTCCCTTTACGGAAAAAGTCTGCTGACTCTTAACCCAGCCCAACAATTTTCGGGTCCAAATTAGCCTGTCAAACACCCTTAGGTGCCAGCCTACAGCATCAAGCTACTCAGAGTTCCTGGGCCGGGACCCTTGGTCTTGGGCCGCCGCATGTGTCTTCCTCCCAGCTTTCACCCCTGAAGGTCCAGCTCTGCACTGAGCCCTGCAAGGTCCCACAGCCCTACCAGCTTCTGTGTCCTCTCGGGATGCGGAGTCCCCAGGAAACTGACTTAGACTTACTCATCCAAGCAAACCCCAGCACCCAGCCTAACAACTGCCCCACGACACACATTCCATGACTGTCTGAAGAGCACATTTAAAGGGATGACTGAGGGCTTCCCTGGTGGCGCAGTGGTTGAGAGTCCGCCTGCCGATGCAGGGGACGCGGGTTCGTGCCCCGGTCCAGGAAGATCCCACATGCCACGGAGCGGCTGGGCCCGTGAGCCATGGCCGCTGAGCCTGCACGTCTGGAGCCTGTGCTCTGCAGCGGGAGAGGCCACAACAGTGAGAGGCCCACGTACTGCAAAAAAATAATAATAATAAAAAATAAAGGGATGACTGACTATAAAGTGCAGGCCTGTAACATTGAGAGATAAGTCACGGAGTCACAGAAACACTGCACAAAGGAGAGCCCCACAGCGCCACACTGATCTGCACTTGCTCTTTAAGACTAGACAGAAAAACAAAGGGAACAAAAGGAAAAGCTCTGGAGCCAGGAGCCAGGGAGCATTCTAGGCTCTCTGCCAGTATGAAAGTGAGTCCGGCTGCACTGAGGGGACTGGGAAGGAGAGGGAGCTTGGAGGGTTACCACCGTCACATTCTTTGATACACGCCAGTCAAGACTGTAATCCTGCTTAACTTCTTCTGGCTCCTAGAATTTGCTTCGTAAATACGGCTCCATGAAGAGACTGGCGCCCAGGAGTCAGTGGCTTGTTAGGGTTAGGAGGCCCTGGGGTTTACACAGGTTACAGATGCAGCGTGGTCGTCCCGGCTTCTGCCACCGTCCCGTGGACAAAGCCACGGCCGTCAGGCCCCACATCTCTGCGCTCCAGGACAGGGACCCACATCTTCCGAAGAAAGGACTGGGTGTTTCAGAAACTCTCCCACCAGGCGCCCCACCTCTGTCACCATTTCTCCTAGCTGTATGGCAGAGTGGGAATGGGGTGGCTCTGGCCTGTCACCCCCACCCCCGGGGCTGGTCAGACTGCGAGCTCAATCCCAGACCAAGGGTGGTCCTGCTCCAACCGCACGTACAGCAAACATGGAGTCATCTCCAGGGCCCGCTCGGTACGGGCCGGGGGCTGGGTGAGCAGTATCACCACGTTCACGAGCTGCTCCTTCACGCAAGCAGTGTGACCAGAGTCATGGAATTGTGTCATTTCCTATCCTCTCATTGGTACATACTTTTCACAATGACTAACGTGAGAGGAAGGGCCTTGAAGTGTTTTTTTGTTTGTTTGGGTTTTGGGTTTTTTTTTTTTTGCGGTACGCGGGCCTCTCACTGTTGTGGCCTCTCCCGTCGCGGAGCACAGGCTCCAGACGCACAGGCTCAGCAGCCATGGCTCACGGGCCCAGCCGCTCCACGGCAGGCGGGACCCTCCCGGACCGGGGCACGAACCCGCGTCCCCTGCATCGGCAGGTAGACTCTCAACCACTGCGCCACCAGGGAAGCCCTTGAAGTGTTTTTGATGAGAAGAAAGCTTTCAATCCGCTGAGACACGGTGGATGTGATACAGGCTCCCTGAGGGCAGCACGCGTGTCTCTTCCTGGCTGAAGCGCAGCCAGTTTAACTGTGGGCTGAGCCCCGGGCACAGTCCTGGTCATCGGTCAGGGGACCCCAGCAACTGACCATGTCCCCAGGCCGGAGTCCCCGTGGCCCTGCGTGGGAGGGAAAGCGAGGCTAGACGGAATTTATACACCAAGAAAAAGGAGAAACCTGTTCCCCTCTTCAGATCTGAAGAGCAGCACCCCTCTCCAAAGCACCACAAATAAGAAACAGCGGCGGGGCGGCGGGGGGATGTCAACCCCCGGGGCACATGGCCGTCTGTCAGGCACCGCAGAACCACCAGGCTCCATCCAGCACGAAGACGATAGACGGCTCGAGCATCTGCTGGGCAGGAGAGCCCCGAGGCTTCCTGCGACGTCGTCCTACAGCCACAGTCCTGAGAGGAGGACCAGCCCTTACTGAGCAGGGACTTAACGGGATCGGCTTCACTGGCAAAAAGGCAGCCCCCGGCTCATCGGGACGGGGCGCCATCTGGTGGTGAAAAGCGTAAGTGCAGGCTACGTGCAGAAAACCAGAGAAATTCATTAAAAAGTTTTCCTTCAAATCAGAAAGGCTCTTGGGAGAAGACAGTATTCCTAATATTATCGGAGGGTTTTTTTTTTAAATCTTTCCATAATACTGCTCTGTAATAGGACTGAAATACCACGGGAAAAACAAGCACAGTCATAGATGAATTTCATTCAAAACCCCCATTTTAACAAAAAGGCTAAGCGCGGTAACAATAGTAAACCAAAGGAGGTGAATATTTTGAAGCATGTACCACAAAATTTGGGATCTGTTCCCCATCAGAATGAAAGCTCTGTGAGCAACAGGAATTCTGTGGGGTTCTGATTCATCGTTGTCCTACCACGCCCTCCAGCAGTTCTGAGAACAGCTCAGCCCCAGAACCAGGTTACACCCCAAAGAGCACGGAGCAGCCCAGAGGTTTTGCTCCCCTGGGTTACAGCTGTTACCTACCATGTTAGAAATCAAAACTGAGACAGTCCATCACTTTCTTTCAAAATAACAATAAACACATTACATGTTAACATATAATATATTTACGAAAAATAACCATGTTTCAAAACAAAAAAGTAGAGACAAGAGTGGCATTGCTTTACTTGTTTACAAGTGTCTTTCTTGGCTTAACAGAGCAACGCTCATACCCTACACGCGGCCCAGGGCCTATCATGTCCCAAGCTGCTCTAGAAACCTGTGCCCTACGCTTAGGACTGGACGAGAGGGGAAAAGGCAGATAGCAGTCTGACCTGACAGCCCTGGAAGGGCCTTGGGGTCCCTCTGCTATGGTGTCCACTACACAGTAGGTGCTGACGGCGCTCTCCTGAGCGGAGGGACAGAGACTGAGCAGGGGCTGGTGCTGAGGAGCCAGGAAGAGAAGGGCAAGGGTGGGGAAGGATGAGGTGCAGCCCGGTGGGGTTGGGGGGAGTGTGAGGCCTGGGCCCTCACGCTGCAGGGGGAACTCTCATTTTGTATCTGATTACAAGTACAGGATGCAACTCTTTGGGGCAGCTTTGTTTTGATAGAGCATTTCAATTCAGGGTCATCTTCTCTTCAGGATTTTAATGCTCATTACTTTTTTTTTTTTTTTTTTTTTTTTTTTTTTGCGGTACGCGGGCCTCTCACCATTGTGGCCTCTCCCATTGCGGAGCACAGACTCCGGACGCACAGGCTCAGTGGCCATGGCTCACGGGCCCAGGCACTCCACGGCATGTGGGATCTTCCCGGACCGGGGCACAAACCCGTGTCGCCTGCATCGGCAGGCGGACTCTCAACCACTGCGCCACCAGGGAAGCCCCACTCTTACTTTTTAAAAATACAGTAATCATGAATCAAAGTGCATACAAATGAGGGTTTGTATTAATTTGTTTTTACTGTAAAACTAATACATGCTCATTATTTTTTAAAAACTTATATTCCACAAAATATTTTAAAAATCACTGTCAATCTCTGGGACTTCCCTGATGGTCCAGTAGTAAAGAATCAGCCTTTCAACAGAAAGGAGGCAGGTTCAATCCCTGGTCAGGGAACTAAGATCCCACATGCCGCGGGGCAACTAAGCTGCGTGCCACAACTACTGAGCTCTCGCACCTGAACTAGAGCCTGCGTGCTGCAAACTACAGAGCCCACGCACCCTGGAGCCTGCAGGCCACAACTAGAAAGAAGCCTGCGCACCATAACGAGAGATCCCTCATGCTTCAGTGAAGATCCTGCATGCTGGTACTAAAACCCAACGCAATCAAAAAAAAAAAAAAAAAAAAAAAAAAATCCTTCACTGTCAATCTCAATCCCATAATTCACAATATCTAAGTTAACTACTGGTATATTTCCCTCTTTTTTTTTTTTTTCCCCAAACTTAGTAAGACACTTAAATTTAAACTCATCTGTAGTATATACAATAACAGAATAATAATAACTACAAAGAGGAAACCCTCACTAATCCATCATTTAAATTCTACAAGGGATCCAGGGCCTGCAGCAAACACGGGGTGGGCCTCCCAGGGGCTGCCCCCACGCACTCGGCCACATGCACCAGTGCCAGGTCTGCAGCCCTCACAAACAGTCGTGAAAGACATAGCTGGAGAGGAGCTGCCAGCCAGCTACAGCCCTGTCGCTGTCCAGCCCTGCCATCGCCAAGAATGTACCCCAAGAAAGATGCCCTTGGAAGGAAGAGAGCAGCAAACACAAGAATGGAAGGACAGCCCTCCCCTCCCTGGGCCCTGAGACCAGGGTAACAGGCAGGGGAAGAGCCGGGCCAGCTGCCCCAGGACAGCACCTGCCCTGCCAGCACACCAGAGATGATCAGGACACCAGTCGAGGGGCAGGAGCATTTGGACGGTGGGAGAGGCTGCAGGGGGTGGGGGTGGGGCAGGCAGAGGTCTGTGGGGCAGCGCAGAGGGCAGCGCTGGGGAGGCTCCTCTCTGCCCCAGGTTCTCCGTGGAGCCAGAAGAAGATTCCAGTGGACCATGAGCGCAGGGAGGCAGCAAGGACAGTGTGACGGAGAAGACAAGGTGATACCAGCTCCAGTCACCTTCACCGCTGCTCTGATCCTGCTGGTCTCCCTGGGTCAGCTGAGTGAAGCCTGGAGGCCTGATACTCTCCAAGAGCTGACTCCTTCCAGCACCCAAGACTCCTCCACAGCCAGGCAGGCTCCCACCTCAGGGCCTTCCTTTGCATTGCATTCCTCTCTCCAGGACCCACACCCTCACCTCCTTTAAGTCTTTGATCAAATATCACTTTCACAGGGACTTCCCTGGGTTCGAGCCCTGGTCCGGGAAGCTCCCACATGCCATGGAGCAACTAAGCCCATGCGCCACAACTACTGAGCCTGCGCTCTAGAGCCCACGAGCCACAACTACTGAGCCCACATGCCACAACTACTGAGCCCACAAGCCACAAGTACTGAGCCCGCAAGCCACAGCTACTGAGCCCGCGTGCCTAGAGCCTGCGCTCTGCAACAAGAGAAGCCACCACAGTGAGAAGCCCGACACCACAACGAAGAGTAGCCCCCACTCGCTGCAACTAGAGAAAGCCCACGAGCAGCAACAAAGACCCAATGCAGCCAAAAATAAATAAATAAGTTAATTAATTCATTTAAGAAAAAAAGGCTGCTGCTATTTAAAAAACAAAAATCACTTTCACATAGGGAACAACAAAAAGACTAGATAAACTGGACTTTTACCAGAAATAAAAACTATTGTGCTTCAAAGGACACTCACAAGAAAGTGGAAAGTCAACACACAAAATGAGAAAAAATATCTTTTCACATTAATATCATAATGCCAATATTATTTTTGGCATTATTCATAATAGCCAAAAAATGGAAATAATCCAAATGTCCATCCACTGATGAATGAAAAAAACAGTGTGGTCTATCCACACCATCAACTATGGTTCGACTATAAAAAGAAATGAGATACTGATACACAAGAGGACAGGATGGTCCTTGAAAACGGTAAGATAAGTGAAAGAAGCCAGTCACAAAAGATCACATACTGTATGACTCTGTTTATGTGAAATGTCCAGAATATGCAAATCTACAGAGACACAAGGTAGACTAGTGGTTGCCAGGGGCCGAGGGAGGAGGAAATAGAGAGTGACAGCTGATGGGAAGAGACTTCTTTGAGGGATGATGGAAATGGTCTGTGTTTTTTGTGCTCTACTGATTGACATACCCAAGCTTCTGGACTAGTAATTCTGGTATATAATAGGTAAAAAGTATGTGACGAATGGAGGGGTGAGAGGGGGGAGGGAGGGAGGGGAAAAAGGAGAAAAAGAACGGATGGAGGGAGGGAAGGATACCCCTCCTATGGAGGGAGCCTGGAAGTCCCTAGAGGTGGACAAGGGGGCACCCAAAGCCACCTCCCCTGCCGGCACCTCTTCCTTCTTTGGGCTTCCTTCTGCGTGGCTGCATCTCCAGCGGCCTTACCTCTTCTCCAAGGCAGAAAACAAGAAGCGAGGTCTTTGAAAGTCCATAAAGTAGATATGAGCTCTCTCCCGTTCTTAGCACTCTATCACTTTTCTTTTTAGAAGCAAGTCTGTGAGGGACTTTCCTTGGAGGTCCAGGGGTTAGGGCTCCATGCTTCCACTGCAGGGGGCACGGGTTCGATCCCTGGTCAGGGAACTAAGATCGGGCATGCCACGTGGCCAAAAAATAAATACAAAAATTTTTTTTTAATTAAAAAAAAAAAGTGGGCTTCCCTGGTGGCGCAGTGGTTGAGAGTCCGCCTGCCGATGCAGGGGACACAGGTTCGTGCCCCGGTCCGGGAAGATCCCACATGCCCCGGAGCGGCTGGGCCCGTGAGCCATGGCTGCTGGGCCTGTGCGTCCGGAGCACGGGAGAGGCCACAACGGTGAGAGGCCCGCGTACCGCAAAAAAAAAAAAAAAAAAGTGGTTTATCTTGAAGGTGAGGACAGTTTGGACGGGCTCTTTTCTGGATCCTATGAAACCCACCAAGCATCATACACTCACTCTACATAAAACAAATTCCTATGAGATGCCAGATGCCAAAAAGGCTGGACCATTGTGATAAGCAGCATTAACAGTATGCCTTCCAACCCTCGGTTCTCTAAGAGAAGGCAAAATGCTTAAAGGAATGTATTTTTAATTTTAAAAACCCACCAAAACTTTTATTTCACTTAAATAAACTTTTCCGCTTTGGTTATATTGTTCTTATTCTCTTAATGCCATGATCCAAAGACGATTCATACTGCTTTAACCAGAAGATAAAAATCTTATATACCCTTAAAAAAAAAAAAAAAAAGCCCATCTCTAAATTTCTCTTAAAATGAAAAGCAAAAAAAAAAAAAGAAAAGCAAAAGTCTACCCAAGCAAAGACCTCCCCGCCCCTGCCCAGCCCCACCTCAGGGTTGCAGTCTGCACCTGCCAATGAATGGTCTCCCTTGGTCCACCCTCCCCACAAAGGGAGCTTTCTTCCCAGGAGGAGGTGGGGATGGGGGGGGAGGGGATGCAGAACCTGCCCTGTGGGCAGGACCTCACAGCTTGGGAACTATCTCCTGTAAAAGCACATTTCTGACTCAGAAAAGACGAAAGTACCTCCTTTAAGGGCTGAGCAGCTAACCTTCACCAGCAATGAAATTTACAAAGGCACCCAGGTAGAAGCCTCCTCTCAGAACCACACACACACACACACACACACACACACACACACACACACACAAACACACACACACACACACCACCACCACCACCACCACCACCTCCACCACCACCTCCACCACCACCTCCACCCCCACCCCCACCCCCACCCCCACCCCCACCCCCACCACCAACCTGGGCAGCTCAGAGGAGTCGCCCCTCTTGTCCCCTTTTCCTCATCTGAGGGCTGAGCTGGGGTTTCCTCAGATCCAGGAGAGTGGCCTACCCTCCCCCACTCTTTTGTTCTAAGAACAAGTTCTAGAACAGGCTGCCTATGAACCAATCTGCTCCAATCCTACTATTTCTGATATATTTACAATAAATAAAACCTTGGCCCCTCACTAGGTCGCCCCCCAAGGTGAATCTAACCTTCTTAACCACTTATACACCGTCTTGCTTTCCTAGGGAATCATCTAGAAAACCCAAGCGGAAGCTCTGCGGCCTCGGGTCTCTGCCTCTCTCCCCGGCCTCCTTGCCTCCTGGCTGTCAGGCCAAGGGAAATGGAGTCTCGCAGGCACCGAGGCGGACAGGGCGCCCCTGTCGAGGGTCAGTGCCCGTCTCACGCCCACCTGGCTCCCACAGGCATCTCAGAGCCGCAGGAGCTCGGCCAGCCTCGCCTCAGTCACCCCGGAGGCTCCCAGGCGACAGGGAAGGAGAACACTAGAAAACAGCAGCAAGAAAACTCCAGTAATCTATTTATAAATGTTCGAGCAAGAGAAAAACTACTGAGTTATCGTCGGACTGAGAAGTCACAAGCTCCTCATTGCCTTACCTGGTTTTCAACATCTGCAGCTTTGGGAGGACCTCCAACCCCACTGCCAAGACATCAAAACAGGATTATTTTGCAGGGCTGGGGGCAGGGGTGGGGGTGGTTAGGTTAGGGACAGGGGCGGGAGGTGGTCCCACCAGTACAACAGACAACCCAAGCTCCTAGGCCCTGACCAGGTAGCCTACCCGAGCTTCAAGCCCGCACGGCACAACCCTCATTGAACAAACATTTGTAAGCAATCAGTTTTCTTGGAAGGAAACTGACTGACTGTACATTTATTGTCTTCACCCTAAAAATGGTGAAGTTCCTTCTACAGAAACCATCAATACAGTTCATTCCCCTCTGCCAAAAAAAAAAAAAAATCGCTCCTAGGAGGGTCTCTCAGGATCAGCTTCACTTAAAAAACCTAACAAAAACCTAGGAAAGGACTCTAAGGTCCAGTCTAAGAGAACAAGAGCGGCTTGACCAGCCCCACCTTAGAGATTCACCTCTAGAGCCAACAGCCCATGTGACTAAACCTCAGAGAAGCAAGGCTACAGCTCACCCACCTCACCTCACCACAGGGCTTCAGTCCTCCTCCCAAAAGCCTGCAGAGGGGCAGGGTCTCAGCGCCCCAAACTCACCACGGCCACCTGCACAGCCAGCCTCCACCCTCAAACATCTCCACCCATCCCCCACTCACAAACTTCCTCTCACAGAGACCCTTTTACAGCTGTGCCAGCCCTCCAGTCAAGTCCAAGTTGTAGCTCTTAACACAAAACAATAAATATTTGAAGTCCTTTTTTTTTAAAGGATACAATAACTCAATAATAGTCTATTCAGGTTTCATGCAAACTGCAACATAAAAACACAAATAGGGACTTCCCTGGTAGCACAGTGGTTAAGAATCCACCTGCCAATGCAGGGGACACGGGTTCGATCTCTGGTCTGGGAAGATCCCACATGCCGCAGAGCAACTAAGCCCATGCGCCACAACTACTGAAACCCGCGGGCCTGGAGCCCGTGCTCCACAACAAGAGAAGCCACCGCAATGAGAAGCCCGTGCACCGCAATGAAGAGTAGCCCCCGTTCACCGCAACTAGAGAAAGCCCGCACACAGCAACAAAGACCCAATGCAACCATAAATAAATAAATATAAAAATAAAAACACAAATATAATTTCCTATTGTTTAGGTCATATGAAAGTAAATACTACCAACCTTTCATATAAATGCCCTTCTTTAAACCCCCCACCCACTTTCAGTCTTTTTGGTTGGATGCTGGTGTTGAACTTGGGCCTCGGGGCTGTCACCGGGATCACGTCAAAAAAATGAGTAACAAGTCATTCCCTCTTAAGTGCCCGGATTCCACTCAGCCAAGAGCAAACCAGGTGCCGGACTTGAACTTCAGATGCAAAAAACAGCGTTGACAGACCCAGGTCATTTACAAACCTGTTCAGCTCACACAGAGCACAGAACCATCCCACCCCATCTCAGATAGAAAAGGCATGCACGTGCTAATAGAAATAAATGTAACTGTTCACTCATTATTAAGAAAATGCATTTAAAGCAACAAAAGTATCATTTTCCACCTATCAGACTGGCAAAATATTCTGAAATTTGATATCTGAGAGTATGGATAAACAGGCAATTCTCATTACTGCTAGTGCAATAAGATTAATGAAACCTCTGTGGGGCAACTTGGCAATATTTGTAAAATTTAAAAGCACACATAACCCTTGGCAAAGCATTTCTACTCTTTAGTTTACTCTAAGATACACTTGGAAAAGCTCTCCAAATCACAGTAACAAGGAAATTCACTGGGCCTTCTTTCTTCATTAGACAATCTAAATATCCAACTAGTTACACAAATTGCTACATCCCTACAAGGCAATAATACTAAAGGCTCCTTAAAAAATCTAAGAATAAGCCATGTCCTACTGTGGGAAAATCGTGGTGACTAGCCAAAGGTCAGGTAAAGAATGGGGCATCTGCAAGATCCCCGTAAGAGTAGATGCCAGCATGTGAATAAAAATCTTTTGGAAGGAATTATAATAAAGTATTAATAGCGTGACCTTTGTAAGTAACATTAAAGCAGAAAGGGTGATGGAAGGTTACTTTGCAATATGCACGCTTTTTTACTAGTTAACTTTTTTTGTTCTTGTTTCTTCTTTTGGACCTAAATGTACTAGGAATTCTGATCAATCCAACTCCATAGATGACGCACTGTCACCACCGGACCATGCTTTTCTTCACTCGTTCAATTATTTTTAATTATGTAGTAAGGACCCATTAGCCCACCAACCACAACAAAACTAAGACCCTGACAATAATCTGTCTAACCAGCCACTTGGTCTCCTCACCCCATTACCCCTGCCTCCTCACACCCAAAGAAACTACCAAAACAGAGCCTGTGGACTGCAGCTTCATGAAAAAAAAAGTCCCCAAATTAATGCGCTAATGACAAATTCACCTAAAGAAGGTACAAACAAACAATAAAATAAATCCAAGAAATGAGAAGGAAGAAAATCATAAAATGAGTGGAAATTTCTATTATAAATACAGATGAAAGCTTCTATACCAAGTATGATTTTTTTTTCAAGTATGATTTTTAAAACTCAATATATCAGGAATAGAAGAGAATCTTCCTTACCCTGATAAAGAATATTAAAAACTAATAGAGTAGGGCTTCCCTGGTGGCGCAGTGGTTGGGAGTCCGCCTGCCGATGCAGGGGGCACGGGTTCGTGCCCCAGTCCGGGAGGATCCCACATGCCGCTGGGCCTGCGCGTCTGAGGCCTGTGCTCCACAACGGGAGAGGCCACAGCAGTGAGGCCCACGTACCGCAAAAAACAAACGAACAAAAAACTAATACAGTAAACATCATCCTAAATGAGGAAATACTGGAAACATTCCCTTCAAAATCAAGAATGATCATAAAGGGGGATTCCCAGGCAGTCCAGTGGTTAGGACCCCACGCTTCCACTGCAGGGGGCATGGCTTTGATCCCTGGTGGGGGAACTAAGACCCTGCAAGCCACGCAGTGCAGCCAAATAAATAAATAATATAAAATAAAATTGTAAAAATAAAAAAGAACGATCATGAAAAGCAAATAAAAACTAGACAGAGGGACAGAATGATAGAACAAACGTGGTAAAATGGCAACACCCGGGGAATCTGAGTGAAGGGCACATGGAAATTCTGCGCATTATTTGTGTAAGATTTTTAAGTTTGAAATCATCTCAAACTGGACAGTTCATTAACTAATAAAAATAAAACCAAGAACAAGGACCTCAAGTCCATTCACCATTGTACTGGGAGTCCTAACCAATACAGTTAGACAAGAAATTTGCAGCCTGAGGACCAGAAAGGAAGAACTACAACTGTTATTATTTGTTATTATATGACCTACAAATTACTATGAACAACAGTAGAGCTTAGCAAGGTGACTAAGATATAAGGTTAAATCATCACTTAGTGAGTTGCCTTGCTATACACCATCAGTGAACAATTACACATGGTAATTAAAGAGAAGACATACATCATTTACAATGGCATCAGAGAAGCACCAGTTATCTAGAAATAACCCTACAAAAGATGGCAAGACCTCTACAGGAAAAATACAGTTTCACTGAGATTTTTTTTTAACTAAATGAAATAGTGAGATATACTATATTCACCAATAGTAAGGCATAATACTGGGAAGATGTCAATTCTCATCACATTGATCTACAGACTCAGTATGCAATTCCAATTAATATCTCAACATAGTTTTTCATCAAATTTGATGATCCTAAAGCTTATACTGAAGAATAAATGGCCAAACACGTCCAGGATGCTTCTGAAGGAGAGGAGCACGGGGCAGTGGCGCTCCCCGGGTGTACGGAAGGCCCAAGTCCAGAAGGAGCCTCAGGCTCATGTGTGCTCTGGGAGGTGCTGTGTCAGATTCGCGGAGAAAGGAAGACTTGCTCAATCCCTGAAGCTAAGAAAAAACAAAGCACATGGAAAAAGGTGACACTGAACCACTACTCATATGTTTTTTTTTAAATTTTACATACAAGAAAAAAGCCAACTCTAGAAGAAATAAGGAATTAAACATCAAAAACACAACTTAAGCTAAAAGTTCAAAATCTAAGTAAATTTCTTTTAGACTGCGAGATAAAGGCAGGTTTCTTAAAATACGAAAACAACTAATTGTAAAACTAGGAGAACATATTCACAATACCCACACCTAGCAAAGAATTAGCGCCAACGGGCTCCCCTGGTGGCACAGTGGTTGAGAGTCCGCCTGCCGATGCAGGGGACACGGGTTCGTGCCCCAGTCCGGGAGGATCCCACGTGCCGTGGAGTGGCTGGGCCCGTGAGCCATGACTGCTGAGCCTGCGTGTCCGGAGCCTATGCTCCGCAACGGGAGAGCGGGAGAGGCCACAACAGTGAGAGGCCCGTGTACCGCAAAAAAAAAAAAAAAAAAAGAAAGAAAGAAAAAAAAAAGAGCACCAAGAATATACAAAGAACTGCAAAATAGTAAGAAAAGCACAAAGCACCAAAAAGCAGACCAGTGGCATCTACAGACATTTCACAATAAAAGGAAATACATTCAGTCAATAAACACGAGACGTCCAACATAATTCGTGATCAAGGAAATACCAATGAAGACAATAAGAAGATGCCATTCACACACATTCAAGTGACTGAAAGCAAAAGGCCTGGTAGGGCCACCGGCCTCCCCACCCTTCCTGTCTGCTCTCCCTCAGGCAGGTGCCCTGCTGGGATACAGGTGTCTGTCCATCCAGTTCACTGCTATGCACCAAGGGCGACAGGGTACAGGCAGGCTCCAGGCAGGCACCTGCTGACTGAGCAGAGGAAGGTGGAGGACGAGCAACCAGAGGTCCAGTGGGACCCCTTCCACAGCCCTGCTTTGGGGTGTGATCCCAGCCCCCACTCTGGGCCAAGCCTGGGGCCAAGGCGGTCAAGGAAAACAAAGCCAGTTTGAGCTCCTTCCTACAGATTAGTACGAGCCGATGTTTTTGTTTATTAGGAAGGTAACAGTAAAGGGAAATTTTGAAACAACCATCACATTAACTGAAAATTTTTCATTTCCTTCCAGTTTCTCCTCACACGTACACAATTCACGTGACTGATCCGTACCAGTGATTTTCCCTTAAACGTGCACGACATCTCCAGTCACCACATTAACAGTCGTAGAACACTTCATCAAGCTTCTCTATCATTGACCATCTGTGAGTTTTCAATTCATCATTACTTTAAAAAACACTTTAATGTCTCCGTAAGTGATAATAACTGTGAACTCATCCATTCGTTATTCAACGATACTGAGTGAGCACTAATACATGCAAAGCATCGTCCTCTCTTTAGGTAAAGCCCTATCAGTGAGACTCCTGGATCCATGGGTAACAATAATTTTTGGTCTTTTTGACCAGCCTCCACCAGCAAGGCTGCCAGCAGTAAACAACTGACATGTTCCTTCCTACTGACTTCACCTCACACCAAGGGTCCCTGACACCTGCCTCTGCCCCCCACCTCACACTGGCTTGTATGAACCATCATCGGCAGCACCCACCACCCCGCCCGGACTCTGACCACCCTGGAGGCTCAGTCCCACGTGCTTGTTCCCTACACTTAGCAACTACAAAGACACCTCCCAGGGTCTGTCTATCCAATAACACACCTTGGCCTTTACACCAGTCTTCAGGTCTGTGTGCCTCCCTCTCTATATTCCCCAGTCTGGCCCATCCCATTGGGACCCAATCCCCATTATGTCTGTTGGTCTGCGACTCCATTTGGATTATCACCAAACATTTGCTTATGTCTCCTGACATTAGTTATATATACATGACTCCACTCAGGGGTAATTACATTTACGAGAAAACCCAGCACAATCCCTATCAGGATCTCAGATGGCTTCTTTGTAAAAATTGACAGGTTGACCCTAAAATTCACATGGAAACTTAAGAGACACAGAATAGCCGAAACAATCTTGAAAGAGAAAAACAAAGTTGGAGGATTCACATTTCCCCATTTCAAAACTTCCTACAAAGCTACAGTAATCAAGATGGTGTGATACTTGCATAAAGACAGACATTTGATCAACAGAATAGAGAGTCCAGGAATAAACCCATACATCTGTGGTCAACTGATTTTCAACAGATACCAAGACCATTCAATGGTGAAGGAACAGTCTTTTCAACAAATGGTGCTGGGACAGCCACATGCAAAAGAATAAAGTTGGACCCCTACCTGATACCATGTACAAAAATTAACTTTAAATGGATCAAAGATCTAAATATAAGAGCTAAAACTGTAAAACTCTAAGAAGAAAACATAGGCACAAATCTTCATGACCTAGGATTTAGCAACTGCTTCTGAGATATGACACCAAAAGCACAAACAACAGAAGAAAAACAGAGAAACTGGACTTCATCAAAATTAAAAATGTCTGTGCTTCAAAGGACACCATCAAGGAAGTGAAAACACAACCCACAGAATGGGAAAAAATATTTGCAAGTCATGTATCTGATAAGGAACCTGCATCTGTAATATACATATAAAGAACATATGCAACTCAATAATAAAAAGACAACCCAATTTTATAATGGGAAAAGGATCTGAACAGAAATTTCTCCAACAAATACAAATGACCAATAACCACATGAAAAGATCCTGAACATTATTAGTCATTAGAGAAACGCAAATCAAAACCACAATATACAGTCTCACACCCACTAAGATGATGATAATGAAAAGATGCACCATAACAAGAGTTGGTGATGACATAAAGAAATTGGACCCTCGGACACTGCTGATGGGAATGTAAAATGAGACAGTTGCTGTGGAAACTGTAAACAATCCCTTACTGAGATAACTGTAGATTTACATGAAGTGTAAGAAATAACACATAGACCTCCTTGTACATTCTGCCCAGTGTATTAGTTTCCCAGGGCTGCCGTAACAAAGTGCCACAAACTGGGTGGCTTAAAACAAATCTGTTTTTATCCTTTCATAGTTCTAGGGTCAGAGGTCCAAAATCAAGGTGTTGGTGACTTCCCTGGTGGTGCAGTGGTTAAGAATCCGTCTGCCAATGCAGGGGAAACGGCTTCGATCCCTGGTCCAGGAAGATCCCACATGCCGTGGAGCAACTAAGCCCATGCGCCACAACTACTGAGCCTGCGCTCTAGAGCCCGCGAGCCACAACTACTGAGCCTGCGTGCTGCAACTACTGAAGTCCGTGAGCCTAGAGCCCGTGCTCTGCAACAAGAAGCCACTGCAATGAGAAGCCCGCGCATCGCAACGAAGAGTAGCCCCCACTGGCCACAACTAGAGAAAGCCCACGCGCAGCAACAAAGACCCAACGCGGCCAAAAATTTTAAAAAATACAAAGCCAAGGTGTTGGTCGGGCCACACTCCCTCTGAAGGCTCCAGTAGCTTCGGGTGGCTGTGGCAACCCTCGGCATTGCTCGGTTTACAGAGGCATCGCTCCAATCTCTTCCTGTGTTGTCACATGGCCGTCTTCCCTGTGCCTGTGTCACTGGAGTTAAGAACACCACCCTAAGTCCAGGATGATTTCACCTCCAGATTCTTAATAAATTACATTGGCAAAGATCCTATGTCCAAATGAGGGCACATCCTGGGATTCCAGATGAACATGAATTTAGGAGGACACCATTCAACCCACTAATGTCCAGTTTCCCTAAAAGTACCATTTTGCAAAACTACAGCATAGTATCATAACCAGGCAACCCACCAACCTTATTCAGATTTCCTCACTTTTACTTGTATTCACACGTGAGTGTGTGTGTATGTGTGTGTGTGTGTGTGTGTGTTAGGTTCTGCACAGTTTTCTCACCTGGTTAGCTGGCCCGATCTACTATCACAGTGAAGATATTGAGCAGTTCCAACGTAATGTATGAAGGATCTGTCTGACTTTGGGGCAAAGAATGGATGGGATAGGTACAGCATGGGAAGCAGAAAAACTCGGAAGACCAGTTAAGGGGTGACCACTACAATCCAAGAAAGGTACCATGGCAAACTGGACCCAAGCAGTGATGCCGTGAGAGACAGTGGTGAGAGCAAAAGTTGTCCTGAGGGCACAGCCAGCAGGATTTTTCGATGAGCTGACGTGAGATGCGAGGAAAGGGTAGAGCCGTCAATGATTCCTTGTCAGTATTTCCACAAGGACAAAGGCACACCTGTGTAGTAATTTCGGAGAATGAACACTCTCATGATGTCCAAGAACAAGAACTGTCTCTCCAGGGCTCAGGTCTCTTGTGGGAGTGCTTTACACTATTCCTCATATAAATTCGGCACATTATTAAACTCATTTCATTTACTTTATCTTTTGTGTTGTTATAAATGGGTTACTGTTTTGTACATATGAAGGCTGTTGACTCTGATATGTCAATTTTATACCCAGTTCCTTTAGAGAATGATTTCAGTGTCTGCATTTTAGCACTGACTCTCTTAGGTTGTCCAGGTACAGTTATCTCACTGACAAACAGTTCTACCACTTACTTCCTAATTTTTCATCTCCAATAGCTTAATCCCAACAACAAAATGTTAAAGATTCGTGGAGATGAGAAGCAGCCTAACTTTGTTACTGACCTCGGTGGGAATGTCTCCAGGGTTTCCCACTAAGAGAGAGAGAGAGGGAGAGGGAGAGAAAGATAGATAGACAGACAGACAGATAGGGAGGGAAGGATGGATGGGTAGGTTTAAGATAGACAAACAGCAAGCTTGGAAGCAGATCCCAGCCTAGTTGAACTCAGACAGCTCTTCCTGTTTGCAGCCTGTTTAGGAGACCCTGACTCAGAGGGCCCAGCCTGGGGTCCTGACCACAGAAGTGTGAGATGACAAATGTGTGTTGTTCTAAGCTGCTAAGCCTGAGGAAATTTGTTACACAGCAATAAATAATTGACATGCTATCTTTACTAGAGTAAACTTTGGTAAATTACATTTTCCTAGGACAGTCTCCATTTCATCTAGGTTTTCGTATTTATCTGCCAACAATTGTACAAAATAGTCTCTAATAATTTTGCTATCCCACAAAGTAAGAAGGTGCTCAAAGACTAATTGGAATCATGTTTAAAAGACAAAGAATCTTGGGACTTTCCTGGCGGTCCAGTGGTTAAGACTCTGTGCTCCCGGGACTTCCCTGGTGGCACAGTGGTTAAGAATCCACCTGCCAATGCAGGGGACACGAGTTCGAGCCCTGGTCTGGGAAGATCCCACATCCACAGAGCAAACTAAGCCCGTGCACCGCAACTACTGAGCCCACGCTCTAGAGCCCTTGAGTCACAACTACTGAGCCCGCATGCCACAACTACTGAAGCCTGCGCGCCTAGAGCCCGTGCTCCACAACAAGAGAAGCCACCGCAATGAGAAGCCCGCGCACCACATCGGAGAGTAGACCCCACGCGCCACAACAAGAGAAAGCCCACTCTTAGCAATGAAGGCCCAACGCAGCCAATAAAATTAAATAACTAAATTAATTTTAAAAAAAATACTCTGAGCTCCCAACGCAGGGGGTCCAGGTTCAAACCTTCATCAGGGAACTAGATCCCACATGCTGCAACTAAAGATCCCACATGCCGCAACAAAGATTCTGCACGCAGCAATGGAGATCCCACATGCCACAACTAATACCCGGTGCAGCCAAATAATTTTTTAAAAAAAGACACAGAGTCTTGCTTGAAGGGCTCAATTGGCCAAATCTGGGATAATTTCAACATCAAAAAGAAAAATGATAATTAGAACATGTTTAATAAATACTCTGCAGCAATACCAAAAAAGTGTGGTACAAAGAGGGAAAGAAAGTTCTTCTTAAAGAAGACCGTCAGCCGATAAATGTGAACGAATGAGAGAACTGGTTTACTGATGAATCATGAAGAAGAAAAGAGGCAGCAACACCCTCTTCACCAACCAAGGAAACTGCGGGGTCAACAGGATCAGGACAAACTGACCTGTGACCCCCGATGTAACAAAAAGTCCACAAGGTCACCTGTGTAGCATTCTAGCCAAAACTATTTCACCTGAATCTAACACCTGATGGTTAACAGTACTGACTAACCATCTGTTAAATTTCCTGAATTTAATCATTGTGCTGTGGCTATATGAGAAGATCCCTGTTCTCAGGAGATACACACTGAAAAACGGGTGAAGGGTCATGACATCTGCAACTTAACTCTCTGATGGTTCATTAAAAACAACAACAGGGGGCTTCCCTGGTGGTGCAGTGGTTGAGAATCTGCCTGCCAATGCAGGGGACATGGGTTCGAGCCCTGGTCTGGGAAGGTTCCACATGCCGCGGAGCAACTAGGCCTGTGAGCCACAACTACTGAGCCTGCGCGTCTAGAGCCTGCGCTCCGCAACAAGAGAGGCCGCGACAGTGAGAGGCCCGCGCACCGCGATGAAGAGTGGCCCCCGCTCGCCGCAACTAGAGAAAGCCCTCGCACAGAAACGAAGACCCAACACAGCCAAAAATAAATAAATAAAATACTGAATACATAACTACTTTAAAAACAAACAAACAAAAAACAACAACAGGGCTTCCCTGGTGGCGCAGTGGTTGGGAGTCTGCCTGCCAACGCAGGGGACACGGGTTCATGCCCCGGTCCGGGAAGATCCCACAGGTTGCAGAGCGGCTGGGCCCGTGAGCCATGGCTGCTGAGCCTGTGCTTCACAACGGGAGAGGCCACAACAGTGAGAGGCCCGCGTACAGCAAAAAAACAAAACAACAACAGCATGTCCCAGAGGGAGAGACTCGTGATGGAGTAAATGATGAATCCAGGTGAAGGGCACATGAGTGCTCACTGAACATTCTTTGACATTCCATAAAGGTCTGAAGCTTTGCAGAATAAAAAGTTGAGAAAAAACCTTTAGCGTTACTACTCTGATGTACAATTTAATTTTTACCTTTTTAATTACCCAAGTTTACATTCAAAACTATAAGTAACTTTCTTGTTGTTAGAAGAGCTTGGGTTAAGAATGAAAGACTTCACTGTGGGAAAAGATTACCTTTGTTTTTAATCAACAGATTCAGCAGGTCAGGTCATAAAGGCTTAAAAGCTGACAACAAACAAAAAAACAGGTCAAGTCCTATTATAAAAACTCCTACCAAAAAAAAAAAAAAACACTCCTACAACTAAAGTGTCAGCATGCAAATTTCTCATTAGAGCCACATTTCTGCCAACAACCTTCAGAGACAGCCTCTAACCAACAAGCAGAAACAGTCAAGGATTCTAACTGAAGACTCCCAGGGCCAAGGCAGCGGCTGCAAGGGCCACCTCAGAGCTTCCCAAGCACCCAGCTGGTCTAGGTTGGCACAACTCGCCAGGCCCAGAGACCCGGTTTCCCAGCACACAGCAACTACATGGGGTGAGAGCGCAGTCAGGCACAGGAAGCAGGAGACGCTGGAGCAGGCAGGGCAGGGCCAGGAGGCCGCCGGGCCTGGAGTGCAGACAGTCAGGGTAAGAGGCAGGAGAGATGGCAGGCAGCCTAGGGCCAGATGCCACACAAGGCCTTGTCAGCCCTGGTGAAGAGCATGGAAGCCACAGGAAGGCTGCCCGCAGAGCAGAAACACGATGAGGACGCCCAGGCCTCTGAGCAGAGCCCAGGCCATTGGAAAGCAGGGAGAAGAGGTGGGCTGAGACCCCAATGGCAGCCCCCACGAGGGCAGAGGATGTGCTAAAGGTGGACCCACTGCGTCCCTGAGGAACAGGTGGCACCGGCCACAGTGGGACAAGCAGAGCTCAGAGGTCAGGGAGTACTGGCGTTTCACACTGGGCTGCAGGTGCCCACCCACCCTCCAAGCTCTCAGTCAGCACGTCCCCAACATGGGGGCAGGCAAAGGTGCGGCTTGGGGTCAGAGACAGCTCAGCGTGAGGACACGGAACCAGGGCACCAGGACAGATCCCCAGGGCCCTTCAGTATCTACAGGTCAGGCTCAGGGCATGGGTCCTGCAAACAAGACCAAAAAGAAAGGTTCAACTGGTAGGAAAAACCAGCAGAGTGAGGTGATCTGGAGGCCAAATGAAGATAACTAATCACTCCTTTCTTCTTGAATTTGAATGTCAAATGCTGTCATGAGGGTCAATAAAAAGGAGAACTAACCAATGGATTTGGCAACACCTAGGTCAATGGTGCCCTGCTCGGAACCGCCTCGAAGGGCAGGCCTGGGAGGTCCTGGAAACAGCAAAGATGGAATGAAGTCTGAGTAACTGGGATTTAATTTACAGAAAGGTCAAGAAGCGCGTGCGCACAAATACCCGCATTTGAGAATGCGGATGTCCAAGGATGACAGGATGTTCAAGCTGAAAAGCAGCTGAGACGTCTACTGTTCCAAACCCTCAGTGCTCAAGGCCAGGGGCAATACAGGACCAAAAGCCCCCACTCCCATCACACGCACCTGGCAGGGCTGCAGACACAGACAAGAGAGCGGCAGGCACACCAGCCCCACATCGCTCTGTTCCAGCCGCTCTGACCCACACTTGAGCCCTGACCCAGGCTAGGCGGCCGCCACCAGCCCACATCCTAACTGCCGGCTTCTGCCCAAGCCAGGGCTCCCCTCACCCCAACGGGTGCATTCCTCCCGCCTTCCACTCAGAACCCTTACTCTTTAGCCCTCTTCCTGGAGAATTAACCTGTCATTCTCCCCCTAGACTGCAGCATTCTTATCCTAGATGGGCCAAAGTCAAGACAAACTCGAAAAGTCTTCAGCCCAGGGCAACACTATCCAACGGTAACACAGTATGAGCCACAAGTATAATTCTACATTTTCCAGCAGCCATGTTAAGAAGCAGAAATAGGAGTAATTAATTTTGATTTATTTTATTTAACCCAGTACACATCCAAAATGTTACCAGTTCAACATGTAACCAATTTAAAAAAAACACAAGAAACAAAAAAAAAACAGTACCCCCGAAAAGCACAAAACATCTCAAAAGCCTCTGAAATCCAGTGTGCACGTCACACTTAGAGCACATCTCAGTTTGGTGTGGACAAATGTCAAATGTTCACAAACCACACAGGGCCACGGCCAGCTTGTTGGAGGTAGGTGGCAGCCACCTCTCCACTCCAGTCTGAACACGTGCAGGAGCCAACCCTTCACCAAGATTCCATCTGGATTCCTGAGCCAGAGAGCCATGGTCTCAGCCTGAGGCAGGAATGAGCACACGGGAGCCCTCCCTAAGCACCCCAACAGGAAGGCATTTCCCCTATGCTGCTCCTACACCTTCACCCTCTTGAGAGCAATTTTAATAGCAATTGCTCTCTTTTAATAGCAATTATCAAACTGTGTAACTGTGTGTCTTTCTCAAAACTAGAACACAAGGACCTCCATAGAGACAAGGCACCACGTTTATTCTCATCTGACTCCCAATTCAAAAGCCGACACGCAGAAGGCATTAAATGTTTGTTATAGGGCTTCCCTGGTGGCGCAGTGGTTGAGAGTCCGCCTGCCAATGCAGGGGACACGGGTTCGTGCCCCGGTCCGGGAAGCTCCCACATGCCACGGAGCAGCTGGACCCGTGAGCCATGGCCGCTGAGCCTGCGCGTCCAGAGCCTGTGCTCCGCGACGGGAGAGGCCACAACAGTGAGAGGCCTGGGTACAGCAAAAAAAAAAAAAAACTGACAACTGAAAGGAAAAGAAAATTCAACAACAGTTGGCGATTCCAAAACCCTACTGTCAGTAACTGATGCAGTAACTAAAAAAAAAAGGAGGAAGGATAAGAAGACTCAATACTATGGACCATCTCACCTGACACACCTGGACAGCAGAGTCCACATTCTGATCAATGTTCATCAAACATTCCCCAGGACAGAATATAATATAGCCATTTTAAAAAAATCTAGCAAATCTAAACAAACTGAAATTAAAGTATGTCCTCTGACCATAGTGGAATTATATTAGAAATCAACAAAACAGGGAAATCCAGGAAATACCTAAACATTTAGAAATTAAACAACACAATTCTAAATAACCCATGGGTCAAAGAAATCACATGGGAAAACAGAACATATTTCGAAAAGAAAAAAAAAATGAAAACACAACATATCAAAATTTATAGGAAGCATCTTGTTTTGTTTTTTGTTTCTCTTTTTTTTTTTTTGGCTGCATTGGGTCTTCACTGCTGTGCGTGGGCTTTCTCCAGTTGCAGCGGGCAGGTGCTACTTTTCATTGCGGTGTGCATGCTTCTCATTGCAGTGGCTTCTCTTGTTGCGGAGCACGGGCTCTAGGCTCACGGGCTTCAGTAGTTGTGGTGTGCGGGCTAAGGAGTTGTGGCTTGTGGGCTCTAGAGCGCAGGCTCAGTAGTTGTGGCACATGGGCTTAGTTGCTCCGTGGCATGTGAAATAGGATCTTCCCAGATCAGGGCTCGAACCTGTGTCCCCTGCACTGGCAGGTGGATTCTTAATCACTACACCACCAGGGAAGTCCAGTACCTTGTTTTGGTTTTCTAGGGCCGCCATAACAGAATACCATAAACTGGGTGAATTAAAACATCAGAAATTCATTGTCTCATAGTTCTGGAGGCCAGAAGTCCAAAGTCAAGGTGCCAGCTGGGCCATGCCCTCTCTGATGGCTCTAGGGGAGGCATCCTCCTTGCCTCTCCAGCCTTTGTGTTCACCAGCAATCCTTGTCATTCCCTGCCTTGTAGACACTCACTCCAATCAGATGGCCACCTTCCTCCTGGGTATCTTCACATCGTCTTCCCTCTGTGCAGGTCTATGCTCACAAGGCATTCTCTCTGATGCTGACACCAATCATACTGAATCAGGGACCCACCCTACAACCTCATCTGAACTCATTGCAATGACCCTATTTCCAAATAAGGTCACGTTCTGAGATACTGGGAAGTTAGGACTTCAATGTACCTTTCTGGGGAACATAATTCAACCTACTACACAGGAAAGAAACACTTTGAGGGAAACAGTATAGATTTAAACTCCTGTATCAGAAAAGAACTCATGCCAAGATCCTAAGCTTCCACCTTAAGAAACTAGAAAAAAGAAAACAAAACCCAAAGCAGGCAAAAGGAAGGAAAAAAAGATTAGAGTGGAAATAAATAAAATAGAGAACAGAAAAACAATAAGGAATCAACAAAATCAGAAGTTACTTCTTTGCGGGGACTACCCTGGTGGTCCAGTGGCTAAGACTCCACGCTCCCAATTCAGGGGGCAGGTTCAATCCCTGGTCAGGGAACTAGATCCCACATGCCACAACTAAGAGCTTGCATGCTGCAACAAAGATCCCACATGCCACAACTAAGACCTGGTGCAGCCAAATAAATAAAAGTTACTTCTTTGCAACTTCAACATAACTCAAACCTTTGACTAGACTGACCAAGAAAGAGAGAAGACTCAAATTATTAAAGTCAGGAGGGAATGTTACTACCAACCCTCTAAAAAATAAAAAGGAAATACTATAGGAACTACTATAAGCAACTGTATGCCAAAAAAATAGATACCGTAGGAGAAATGAACAAATACCTAGAAGGATACAGAACACCAAAAATGACTCAAGAATAATTAGAAAACCTGAACACCTATAAAAAGTGAAGAGATTAAATAATCAAAAAACTTCCAACAGGGAGTTCCCTGGTGGCCTAGTGGTTAGGATTCGGGCTTTCACTACCATGGCCCAGGTTCAATCCCTGGTCAGGGAACTGAGATCCCACAAGCCGTGAGGCACAGCCAAAAAAGAAAAACATTTCTGACAAAGAAAAGCCCAGAGGACTTCCCTGGTGGAGCAGTGGTTAAGAATCTATCTGCCAAGACTGGGGGCATGGGTTCAAGCCCTGGGCCGGGAAGATCCCACATGCTGCGGAGCAACTAAGCCCGTGCGCCACAACTACTGAGCCTGCGGTCTAGAGCCCGAGAGCCACAACTACTGAGCCCGCGTGCCACAACTACTGAAGCCCACACGCCTAGAGCCCATGCTCCGCAACGAGAAGCCACGGTAATGAGGAGCCCACACACCACAACAAAGAGTAGCTCCTGCTCACCGCAACTAGAGGAAACCTATGCGCAGCAATGAAGACCCAACGCAGCCAAAAATAATTTTTTTTAAAAAAAGAAAGTCTAAAAAAGAAAAGCCCAGAACCAAATGGCTTCACAGGTGAATTACACCAATTATTTAAAGAACAAACCCTTCACAAATGCAAAAAACAGAAGAGAAGAATACACTTCCCAACTCATTCTACGAAGCCAGTATTACTGACACCAAACACACGAAGACATCACACAAAAAAGAAAACTATGGGCCAATATAATACCCCTTATGAATACAGATGCAAAAGTCCTCAACAAAATACTAGTAAACCAAATGCCACAAGATGTAAAAAGGATTCACAACCATGACAAAGTGAATTTACTGCAGAAACACAGAGTTGGTGCAACATATGAAATCATGTACTATATACCATATTAAGAAAATAAAAGAAAAAATTGTATGATCATCTCAAAAGATGCAGAAAAAGCATTTAACAAAATCTAATACCCCTTTCTGATAAAAACACTCAACAACTTAGGAATAGAGGGAACTACCTCAAACTGATAAAGGGCATCTATGAAAACCCAAGGCTAATATCATACTTTAATAGTGAAAGACTAAATGTTCTCCCCTAAAAATAGGAATAAGACAGGGATGACTACTTTCACCACTTCTACTCAACATTTTACTAGAGGTTCTAGTTATAGTAATTAGGCAAGAAAAAGAAATAACAGGAATCCAGATTTGAAAGGAAGAAGCAAAACTAATTTGATTCCCAGACAACATGATCTAGTATACAGAAAATCCAAAAGTACCCACAAAAAAACTGTTAGACCTAATGAACAACCTCAGCAAGGCTGCATGATACAAGATTGATATATAAAAATCAATCAGATTTCTATACACTAGCAATGAACAACCTAAAAATGAAATTAAGAAAACAATTTTGTTACAAAAACATCAAAAAGGGACTTCCCTGGTGGTCCAGTGGGTAAAGACTCCGCACTCCCAATGCAGGGGGCCTGGATTCGATCTCTGGTCAGGGAACTAGATCAGGCATGCTGCAACTAAGAGTTCGCATGCTGCAACTAAGACCCAGTGCAACCAAAATAATAAATAAATATTTTTTTAAAAAAGAAAATTAAAGACTTAAGCAAATGGAAACACATCCTGTATTCATGGATTGGAAGACTTAAGATGGAAATACCCCAAACTGATCTACATATTCAACACAATCCCTATCAAAATCCCAGAAGGCTCTTTTGCAGATATCAACCTGTTCCTAAAATTCATAAGGAAGTACGAGAGTCCCAGATGA
Organism: Phocoena phocoena; assembly: GCF_963924675.1. Classification (NCBI taxonomy): domain Eukaryota; kingdom Metazoa; phylum Chordata; class Mammalia; order Artiodactyla; family Phocoenidae; genus Phocoena; species Phocoena phocoena. Next base: position 115,201,281 of record NC_089224.1, on the reverse strand, counting down.
GCCTAAAGAGATCTTGAAAAAGAAGAACTAAGCTGGAGGACTCACACTTGCCCATTTATTTTACTTATTACATTACTACAAAAATCAAGACAAGGTGGTACCGGCAGAAGGACAGACATATACCGCAATGGAATAGATCTGAGAATCAAGAAATAAACTCTCACATTTATGGTCAACTGATCTTCAACAAGGATGCCAAAACAATTCAATGGGGAAAGAACAGTCTTCAACAAACGGCGGTGGACCAACTGGAGAGCCACACACAAAGAATGAAGTTGTGCTCTTACCTCATATCATACACAAAAAGCAACTCAAAACAGAGGTAAGACCTAAATACTATAAAACCCTTACAAGAAAACCAATTTCATGACATACATTAGGCAATTATATGGCACCAAAAGTATGAGCAACCAGAGGAAAGCTTTTTTTAAATTGGACTCTTATCAAAATCAAAAACTTGTGCTTACACTCCAATAAAGATGTAAAAAAAAAAAAAATACTTGTACTTCCAAGGACACCATCAAAGAAAAATTAGAAAGTGAAAGACAACCACAGAATGGAAAAAAATATGTTTTGCAAATCATATACCTAATAAGAGACTTGTGTCCAGAATATATAAAATCTCTTACAACTCAATAATAAAAAGACAACCAAATTAAAAGTGGACAAAGGATCTGAATAGACATTCCTCCAAAGAAGATATATGAATGGCTAATAAGCTCATAAGAAGATACTCAACATCACTAATCATCAATACAAAATAAAACCACAATGAGATACCACATCACACTCACTAGGATGGCTACTACCAAAAAGACAGACAATAAAAAGTGTGGGCAAGGATGAGGAAAAGCTGGAACTCTCGCACACTGCTGGTGGGTATAAAATAGTCACCTGCAGAACGGTCTGATAATTACTCAATCAGTAGTTACCATATGACCCAGCAATCCCAACACTAGGTATACAGCCAAGAGAAGTGAGCAGAGGTCCACCAGACAAAAACCTGCACTCAAATATTCACAGCAGCATTATTCATAATACCCAAAAAGCAGAATCAACCCAAAAGTCCATCTACCGAAAAAGAGAAACAAAATGTGCTATATCCACACAACGGAATGTTATTTGGCCATAAAAAGGAATATGCTGACACATCCTGCAACGTGGATGCCCCTTGAAAACATTATGTTACATGAAAGAAGATGATCACAAAAGGCATTTATTGTATGATTCCATTTATATGAAACATCCAAAATAGGCAAATCCATAAGACAGAAAGTAGATCAGTGATTGCCAAGGGCTGGGGAGAGGGAAGAATAAGGAATGACTGCTTATGGGTATGGTGTTTCTTTTCAGGGTGATAGAGATGTTCTGGAATTAGACAGTGGTGATGGCTGCAAAACTCAGGAAAAAATACTAAATAGTACACTTTAAAAATGTGACGTTTACGATATATGAATTACATCTGAAGTTTAAAAAAAAATCATATACTCCTAGACTGATACTGGCATTTGGCAATACTTATCAGTGTGAAGACATTTTCAGAGATACAGAAAATTGTGTCAAAGATCAGCATCGGGGCTTCCCTGGTGGCGCAGTGGTTGAGAGTCCGCCTGCCGATGCAGGGGACACGTGCTCGTGCCCTGGTCCGGGAGGATCCCACATGCCGCGGAGCGGCTGGGCCCGTGAGCCATGGCCACTGGGCCTGCGCATCCGGAGCCTGTGCTCCGCAACGGGGGAGGCCACAACAGTGAGAGGCCCGCGTACCGCAAAAAAAAAAAAAAAAAAAAAAAGATCAGCATCAACAGATGAACATTTCCAATAGATTTTGATGACAGGGAACCAACTCTAAACCCAAATTTAAGTAAAATATCCTTCCAAAACTTCCATTCTTCTGATTAGTAGATCTGTATTACCAAGAAGGGGGAGAAAAGCAGTCAATTATTATTATATTTTTACTTTTGTCAATAAAAAATTATGCAATTATCCTTAATTTTGCTTCTTGGTGCACAAAGCCTAAAATATTTACTATCTGACCTTTGCCACCTCTGGAACAAACGACGCCTGGAGCTGACCCGCGCATGTCTGTGCCTATTTCAACGAATGGAACCACCATCCACTCCGCCAGGAACCATCCTCACCCCTCCTGCCTCATCCGCCACATCAAACTGGCCACCACAGGGAAGGAGCATCACCCATCTCCTCGAGGACTGCTTCGTCCACTGCTGTTGCTCTACAATCCATTCTTTACACAGCAGCCAGAAAGACCTTCCTAACATGCACACCTGACCACGCCACTCCCATCCCTAAAGCTCTCCCACTGCCCTTAGGATAAGGACAAGAATCCCAAGCTTGGCTTCTAACCACTGGACCAGCTACCTCAGCTGGCTCCTTGCCCTACGTGGCACTACACCCTAGGACGATGATAAAAGAAACATCCACAAAGCACTTAAGCAAGTGGTCTCAAAACATTAATACTCATAACTGTTCACACTTCATAAGGCTTATTCACACACACCATCTCGTCTGACTCTCAAAATCACCAAGCAGGGCGGGTTAACCTTCCCTGTCGGGGCTGGGGTTGCAGCCAGCAGGACTCTCCTCCCCACCAGCAGTGGCTCTGTGCTCTGCACCCCATCACAGAAACTCAGGCTTCGTCCTGGTGACTCAACTTCTCTGCATTTTCCAGAATTAGGGTGGAGGGCTGATTCTTCGCACTGACATCTATGATGTACCCTCTGTGATTTCTTCGTGACCTTAGAACGCCCCTCCACAGCACTTTCCCATGTGTGCCCGGGCAGAAGTGGCTCTAACACTCGTCAGCCATGAGGGAAACTCACCGAACATCTAGAGAGCAAGACAATGCCTGCCACATACAGGTGGTGCTGAAGTTATGTCACATACGGAATACAGCGGTTTCCTAAGGCCCCCAGTAAGCCACACACCGTCACACGCAAGAATCAGCTGTGAGTGTCCATACACCTGCTCTCAGCAATGGCAGACAGACTGGCCACCTGTGTTCTCGCACCACTTCCTCCACGTTCTCCGCTGTTTCGGTCTCCTTCGCTGGCTTCCCCTGGGGCCCCGTAGCGTGATCTTGGGGGCCTGGGCTCCACAGCCCTCTTCAGCACCAGGTGCAGGCCCAGCCTCTCTTCTGCACTCTGTGGACCCACCTTCTCCCTGTTCGACGATCACCTCTGAAAGTCTACCATCTCAAGAACTGACAACTGCATTCTCGAGGGTGCTCACTTCTTTCACACCCCTCCCCTTTTGCTCTTCCTTCAAACACACACTGACAGTCTGACCTATTCTTAGCACCTCAGCTGTTCCCACCCTCGCCCAAGCTCCACCGCTCACCAGCATACTTCAATGCCTTCTGGCCGTGCCCCTCCGCCCCTCCACCCGAGTCCCTCCAGAGACTGCCCACCCACCTGAAGTACAAGGCCTCACTGGGCCCGCCCTCCTCGCTCCGTCTCTCCGTCCTCCATGTCTCCCCTTGAACACGGTGCCCCAGCCTCCTCCAAAGAACAGGTGACTCGCCTCCAGCCTGAGCCTCACCTGTAAGGCTGACTGAAGGCCTGCATGATGGTAAACAAATGAACCAGGGACAGTGCTCACAGTCTACCCGCCACAGGCAAGGGGAGCGCTCTGCAAGTGGAAGGGCCCTGCTGCCCTGAGAGTGCCAAGCTACCCATTCATCGTCTCCGTTGGAACTAACAGACGGCAGCGTTCTTGCAAAGTGGTAATAATCCTGGATATGGTACAAGAGCACAGGAGAAAGAGCAAACACAAAAGCAATATTCCAGGAAAGAATACATGTGACAACCCACAAGGGCAATTTGTTGATTCCCTCAACACGTTCTGAAACAGTTCACACATGTTCCAGAATATCAGGATCTAAAAGTTCTGATCCTCATCTTAAAACCATGCCACCATTCCCTGGTGGCACCGTGGTTGAGAGTCCGCCTGCCGATGCAGGGGACGCGGGTTCTGTACCCCGGTCCGGGAAGATCCCACATGCCGCGGAGCGGCTGGGCCCGTGAGCCGTGGCCGCTGAGCCTGCGCGTCCGGAGCCTGTGCTCCGCAACGGGAGAGGCCACAACAGTGAGAGGCCCGCGTACCGCAAAAAAAAAAAAAAAAAAAAAAAACATGCCTAAAAGTTCTGGGTCTTCCCTGGTGGTCCAGTGGTTAAGACTCCGTGCTCCCAAAGCAGGGGGCCCGGGTTCGATCCCAAGGAACTAGATCCCACATGCATGCCGCAACTAAGACCCGGCACAGCCAAATAAATAAATAAATATTTAAAGAAAAAAAGTTCTACTTCCATTGTAGCACCCAAAAGAGTTTGCACTCATTGACTAATTGCTCGTAAATTAAAACAAATCAAAACAAGGCAACCCTTAAAATCAACTGAAGCAGTCAAGGCCCACCAAGTGAAGTTTCTGTCCCTTTTGAACAGTCTTATCACAATACTGCCACAGAGCATTTTATTTTCACACACCAGACAGGTAATAGTCCATGGCTATCAATTCCATCCTAAGACACAAGGCCAGGTAGATGGACTGGGTCCCAATGCCCAGTCAGCCTACATCCATCCTCCCTTCAGCTGACCAGCCCTTGAAGCGTTGGTGGTGAACAGAGTAGGCCCTGCCTTCCTCTGGGCAGTGGGAGAGAGCAGGTGAGCTCTTCCCTCACTCCCGTGTCCCACTGGGTCCCCAGCACCAGAGCACAGGGACCGCCTGGGTGGGCCCACCAGCATCCACCACACTCCCAGGGAAGGGGAGCCCCTCGCACCACTGACTGGAGGCAGCCTCAGTCCTGGCCCTCAAGGACCTCAGAGACCCTGGTTCTCTGCCCAGCAAACATATGAATTCTTTCAGGTCCTGCCCAAACGGGACCTCCCAGCAAAGTCCCCGTTCGCCCCAGCATCCAGCACCTCTGGACAGCAGGGTGATGCACGGGATCCCTCCTGCTGACCCTTCTGGAACACCCGCCGGGCTGCTCCACCCTGGGGTGCTGGTGCACACAGGCAGTGCCACAGAGATCTGAACCAGGAAGCGGAGGCCGCCCCAAACCTCAGTTCAACATGCTGAGTGTTGACTGACAAAACCCAAAGCAAGGACCGCACTCCTGCAGGAGAGAAGTCTGAACCTGAGACCAGGGAGGAGTCGGTCTATACGGCGGCACAAACAGAACAGGAGGGCAGAGTGGCCACGAGGGTGGCATCATCCTCACAAAGGACTTTCCGACCAGGTCTCTGCACACACCCCGGGGGCACTGCCGTCCTAGGTCCCCACACACAGAGAGTGAAGGCCGAGCACCCGAGGCAGCGCGACGGTGTCTCTACAGTCACAGCGGTGTCCATCGCCAGGCTCGGGTCCTTGAGAGCGAGACCCGGGCCATCTTCCTACAGCAGGCGCTCAGCAGAAGCTTCTCTGTCCCAGAAGGGAGGAGAGAGAGGGGACAGAGGCAGGAAGGAGCCTGGAGCCCATCCGTTTCCTTCACACATACAAATTTTATAGAGCAGAATTATATGACCTGAAACAACAGAAACTAGAAACATAAAGCGTAAGGCTGAAGGATAAACCTGTATCTCAACCACAAGAAGTACCAGGCACTGCTTTGCACAATGATCAAATAGTTCACAGCAGACAAGCCAAAACACGGAGACAGAAACTCGACGGGAGAAATGACAAAGAAGGAGTAGGGGTTACACGCTTCCCGCAGAGCTGCCTCAAATGTCCCAGGACCACGCTGTGCAAGGGAAACCCAGCGAAGCCCAGCACCTGCGGGCGACCTGCCTGTCCCACACGCTGGGTGGCACGCATGCACACACAGGACGGACTGTGCCTCCCCATTTCGTCCCGGTTTGCAGCTAAGACAGTTTATGGGTAGGAAACCTGAATTTACATGCTTCTCTGACCTTCAAAGAGGTTTTACTGTTTTGCTATCCTTTGGTCTGAACTTCACACTGCCTGGCTAAAAGCACAGGCAGAACACCACATCGCCTCCTTTTCCTCCTCTGTGAAATGGAGAAAGTGGGACGGTAACCCTATCTGATAGGGTGGTTGTTGGGATTAAGTGAAAAACCCCACATAAGTCACTTAGTACTTACCTCGTAACACACACTAGAAAAAAATCACTAGACATTATCATGATTATTGACCTGCAAGAGCCTTCTTAAAAAGGTAAAAGCGCATCCACGTGAATAAATGGACCCTTGCAGGGGCCAATGGCAGGGTCCACCCGACCAGACAGGACTCATTTCCAGAAAACAGCAACTCCATTCACTGACGGCACTTGAGACGGGCTCCCAAGCTGCCCCCCGTTCAGTGTGTCCCCCAAGCAAAAGTTCACTGCTGAAAATTCCCACACCCCAGCCCCACACTTTAAACTGTCTCACAACAAAGCACCCCGGCTGCAAGAGCAGGGGTTCCGCCAGTGCTGCGCACTCTGCCTCCTCACCCCAGCCCTACCTGCCCCGCCAGCCCCCCTCCTGGAGGCACCCCAATGCCCGGTGTGCTTCTCCCATGGCTCTCTCTCTGCCAGTGCATCCTTCAACCCGAACACTGTGCCATGCACATCGCAGGATACCAAACAACGTGTGTGAAAGAAAAGACTGGAGGAGGAGGAGGAGGGCACGATCATCTAAATACCTGCTCTGAGCCAGGCACCTGGCGTGTGTTGTCACCACGAGCCCACGCGACAGCGAGAGGACTACAGGGAGCTGCAAGATGTGCCAAAGGTCAAGGTGAGGCTGGCAGGTGAATGCTGACTGTCTGGCAAACAGTCCACAGTCTCAACACGACACCTGGTCTCACGTCTACAGCAAACAACCATGACGATGTGCAGGTGTGGGCTGTGAGACACACCATCCACCTTCCCCTTCCCCACTGTATCCCATTACATGTGCAGGGAAAACAGCCTGCACAGGGGGACTGAACACACAGCTTCAACCCTAAAGAAAACGCCACCAGACTTCAACTATTTAGTGACCTTCTACCTGTTATCAAGGCTGACAGCAGGGACTTCCCTGGTGGTCCAGTGGGTAAGACTCCGCCTACTAATGCAGGGAGCACAGGTTCGATCCCTGGTTGGGGAACTAGATCCTGCATGCCACAACTGTGAGTCCGCATGCCGCAACTAAGGAGTCCATATGCTGCAACTAAGGTGCAACGCAGCCTAAATAGATAAATAAGAACATTCCTTGTTTAAAAAAAAATGCTGACAACAGAAGATAGTAAGGACTTACTACAGAAAGAGTCTATTCTAGAGCCTCACATCTGTGGTTTTTTCTCATTTATGGCAAAAGCAACACTGAAGTACAGTGGATAAAGGATGGTCTTTTTAACAGATGATGCTGGTTCAAGCGCACATCCATATGAAAGAAGATGAATCCTGACCCCTACACCTCATGTTTTACACACAAAAAATGATCCCAGAAACGGCAAACTATACCCAAAGGAAACAGAAGAAATAATAAAGATTAGAGTGGAAATTTAAAACTAGAGAATAGAAAAACAGAGACTGGGAATTCCCTGGCGGTCCAGTGGTTAGGACTCTGCGCTTCCACTACACAGGGCACAGGTTCAGTCCCTGGTCGGGGAACTAAGATCCCGTATGCTGTGCAGCACGGCAGCTCCCCACCACAACCTAAAAAAAGAAAGAATAAAGACAAACAGAAACTGTCAACAAAACCAAAAGTTGATTCTTTGAAGAGATAACAAAATTGACAAAACTCTAGCTAAACTGACTAACGAAAAAAAAAAAGACATTGAAAGAAGGTAAAGCAGACCTAAACAGATGAAAACACACCCTCCGTTCATGGACTGTTGGACTAAGTATAATTATGAGGATACTGCTCCCCAAAGCGGATCACAGAATCAAGGCAATTCCTATCAAAACCCTGAAAGGCTTTCTGCAGCTATGGACAAGCTAATCCTAAAATTCACATGGAACTGCAAGGGACCCAGAACAGCAAGAACAAAGCTGGTAAACCCACTTCCCAAGCTACAGTGTTCAAGATCGCATGCGACGGACACAAGGACAGACATATAAACCAATGTACTAGAACTGAGAGTCCAGAAACGAGTCCTGACATTTATGGTCAATTGATTTACAACACAGGTGTCCAGACAAGCCAGTGGGGGAAAGAACAGCCTTTCAACCAGTAGTTCTAGGACAACTAGATCTCCACTTGCAAAGAATAAAGTTGGACCCCCTACCTCAGACCATACACAAATTTAAGTCAAAATGGATCACAGCCCAAAATATAAGAGTTAAAACTATAAAACTCAGGGCTTCCCTGGTGGTGCAGTGGTTGAGAGTCCACCTGCTGATGCAGGGGATGCGGGTTCTGTGCCCCTGTCCGGGAGGATCCCACATGCCGTGGAGCGGCTGGGCCCGTGAGCCATGGCCGCTGAGCCTGCGCGTCCAGAGCCTGTGCTCCGCAATGGGAGAGGCCACAACAGTGAGAGGCCCGTGTACCGCAAAAAAAAAAAACTATAAAACTCAGAGGAAAACACAGTGGTAACTTCATAACAATGGATTTGGCAAGGGAGTGTTAGATATGACACCAAAAACACAAAGAAGAAAACAGATAAACTGTACTTCATCAAAATTAAAAACATTTGGCGCTTCAAAGAACAATATCAAGAAAGTGAAAGGACAACCTACAGAATGGGAAAAAATATTTCCTAATCATATATCGATAAGGGATTTGTACCTACAATCTTCAATATACAAAAAATGTTTACAACTTACCATGGAAACAATCCAACTGAAATGGGCAAAGGATTTCTATAGACATTTCTGTAAAGAAGATACACAAATGGCCAATAAGCACATAAAAAATGCTCAACATCATTAGTCATTAGGGGAAATCCATATCAAAAGCACAATGAGATATCACACCACATCCAACAGAATGGCTATAATCTAAAAGACAGTTAATAACAAGTGTTGGCAAGAATGTGGATAAACTGGAATCCTCATACACTGCTGATAGGAATGTAAAATGCTAAAGCTGCTAAGGAAAACAGTGTGGCAGTTCTTTACCACAGAGTTAACACATGCCCAGCAAAGCTACTCCTAGGTACACACCCAAGAGAAATGAAAACGTATGTCTATACAAACACTGTTCATGAATGTTCATAGCAGTATTAGTCATCATAGCCAAAAAAAGGAAGCAACTGATAAATGTATAAATAAAACACAGTACATTCATACAATGGAATATCATTCACCCACATAAAGGAAAAAAATACACCCCCAGCAGGGAAAGAAAAACAACAAGTTTACGTAGGCACACCCCAAAAGTGTCTAAACAAAATAATCAAAAAGCATACTGGTGGGCTTCCCTGGTGGCGCGGTGGTTGAGGGTCCGCCTGCCGATGCAGGGGACACGGGTTCGTGCCCTGGTCCGGGAGGATCCCATGTGCCGCGGAGCGGCTGGGCCCGTGAGCCATGACCGCTAAGCCTGCACGTCCGGAGCCTGTGCTCCGCAACGGGAGAGGCCACAGCAGTGAGAAGCCTGCGTACCGCAAAAAAAAAAAAAAAAAAAGCATACTGGTGCTTAACATCAACAGTCATCAGGAAAATGCAAATTAAACCACAATAAGACACACCTACCAGAATGGCTAAAAAGAAAAAGACAAACAATATCAAGTGTTAGCAAGGATTTAGAGCAACTGGCGCTTCCATACACTGGTACTTTAGTACAACCACCTTGGATACGTATGCACATTCCATGACTCAACACCCCCACTCCTAGGCACATACCCACAGAAACATGCACCTATGTTCACCAAAAGACACATATAAGAATGTTCACATCACCTTATCTGAATACCCCAAAACTTGAAACAACTCAAACGTCCATGCATAGTACAATGAATAATGAAACTGTGCTATATCCAGACAATGGAATATTATACAGTAATGAGAATGAACAAACTACCACAGTACACAGCAACGCAGATGAATCCTAGAGACAAAATGTTGATCAAAAGAAGGCAAACGTAAGTACACACTGCATGATGTCCTTTATACAAAGTTCAGAATCAGGCAAAATGAATCAAGGTAACAGAAGTCAGGATAGCAGTGACCTTTGGGCAAGTACACGGCAGACTGCAAGGGGCCCAGGGGGGGCTTCTGTGGTTCTGGTAATGTTCCCTGTTTGATCTAGGGTCTAGAGACATATATGACACTAGACACATAATGTGTGCATGTTTCTGTATGTATGTCATATATTAATACAATTTCCAAAAAAATAGTCTTCGTGCTTTGGTTACATGTCTTATTGCTATTGAATCTGGCAAAGATATGGTGACAGATACTACAGATCCATAATGACAGATTCGAGCAGACCATTTCTACAAGAGAAGGAAACAGAAGGGCAGACTGAGCCAGAGGTGGGGGAACTCCTGACCATTCACTGGCCCATATGACAACTGGCATTTTGTTTCACCCTAGTGTTCAAGGAGTTCACAGAACACAGGCAAACAGCAAGGACGAGGAAGTAACCAAGACTCTCTAAGCCTAAATGCCAGCCTTGGAATCTGATGGAGAGGAGAGGACCTAGACTCCAAGGAGAGAAATCATCTTAACAACCAGCTTAGCATACAATTTTCAAACTACACAGGACAGAGAGCTCTCTGGCCTTTCTTAGGCTAGCATTTATTAGGAGGCTACTGGGTGTCAGTCCCTCTATCAATAGTATCAAGAATCTATACCTCCTGCCCATATGAGTTGTACTTCATGTCACTAAACAGTTTTTCTTTGTATAAGTATTCCAGCTAACGAATAAAGACTTCCATTTTGCAACCCCTAATGAGTTAACGATTCTGAGCAATGAATACCGATGACTGTTAATATCACAAAGCAAGATTTACTGTGCCCGATAAAAAACTTAATACCAGTTATGACATATTCTTGCTAAAATTTTTTAAAAGACAAACCTATTATACATCTGATGGAGCCCCCAGCCCAGAGCTGTCTAACGGAAAGATGATGTGAGCCACGTATGTAATTTTTAATTTTCTAGTAACCACATTTAAAACAGGAATTAGACGGACTTTCCTGGTGGTCCAGTGGTTAAGACTCCACCTTCTAATGCAGGGGGCACACGTGTGATCCCTACTGGGGAAACTATGATCCCACATGCCATGCCGTGTTGCCAAAAAAAAAAGAAAAAAAAATTAGAAACACAAATTACTTTTAATAAATGTTATTTAACCTAATACATCCAAAATATATATTTCAACATGCAAACAATATTTTTTAAAGTATTAACATGATATTCACATTCTCTCTTTCACACTAAGTCTTGCAAATTCTGCATGTATTCTTGCACTTACAGCACATCTCAATTCACACTAACCACATCTGGACTGCTGAAGAGCCACATGTAGCGAGTGGACATCACACTGGAAAGCAGCAGCTCTAGATCTTAAATATCAATGGCAGGAAGTAGAGGACAAAGGAACATGTTAAACAACATGGTAAGAATGTCATCAGCGAAATCAAGGTTATGGGAAACTTTGGGACACATAAACCATTATCTTCAAAACTTAATTACAGGCTGGGCTTCCCTGGTGGCGCAGTGGTTGAGAGTCCGCCTGCCGATGCAGGGGACGCGGGTTCGTGCCCTGGTCCGGGAAGATCCCACATGCCGCGGAGCGGCTGGGCCCATGAGCCATGGCCGCTGAGCCTGCGCGTCCGGAGCCTGTGCTCCGCAACGGGAGAGACCCGCGTACCGCAAAAAAAAAAAAAAAAACAACTTAATTACGGGGACTTCCCTAGTGGCACAGTGGTTAAAAATCCACCTGCCCATGCAGGGGACACAGGTCCGAGCCCTGGCCCAAGAAAATCCCACATGCCGCGGAGCAACTAAGCCCTCGCACAACTACTGAGCCTGCGCTCTAGAGCCTGTGAGCCACAACTACTGAAGCCCGCGCACCTAGAGCCCGTGCTCTGCAACAAGAGGAGACACAGCAATGAGAAGCCCGTGCACTGCAACGAAGAGTAGCGCCCACTCGCCGCAACTACAGAAAGCCTGCGGGCAGCAACGAAGATCAAACACAGCCCAAAAAATTAATTAATTTAAAAAACTTAATTGCAGGACTTCCCTGGTGGTCCAGTGCATAAGACTCACCACTCCCAATGCAGGGGGCCCAGGTTCGATCCCTGGTTGGGGAACTAGATCCTGCATGCCTCAACTAAAAAGTCCACATGCCACAACGAAGATCCCTCATGCCACAATTAAGACCTGGTGCAGCCAAATAAATAAATTTTTTTTTAAAAAAACTTAATTGCAAGAGAAAAATAAAGACGTGGAAATCAATATACTGAGAATTAAGAGATACCTATCAAGGGCAATGAATAGACCATATTTTGAAATGAAATGAAAAATCTGAACAGTGACTGAATATTTATTGACTGAAATATCCATATTAACTGAAATACAGATGAAATATATCTAAGAACTGCTTCAAAATATTTGAAGATGGATTGGGGAGTGGCCATGAGGAGACAAACTGTTGACATCGGGGGACAGGAACATGGGGCTCATTCTACCACCACATGTACTTCTGAGTAGGTATGAAAAAGTTCCGCAGTAAAAATTCTGAAATATCTACATATGCATTTGTCTGTATACGCTCAATAATTATAATACCGGTAGCCTGCCAAAAGAAGAATTGAGTGGTTAGAGGACAAAGAGGCAGATGTTTCCCTTTATAATTTTATACTTTTTGAATTTTGAACCATGTAACTAACTCATCTACTCAAGATAAATTTAAACACATATGCCTTGACTCAATCCACCACAGGGCCCAAGCCTACTCAGTGGTCTCCCTGCTTCCATCATCTTTTTAAAATGTGAATCCCTAAAATAAGCCCTTGCTGACTGTCTATACTGCTCAGGAGACCATCAACTTGTTATCACAGCGACAAGGCCCTCAATGACCCAACCCCACCTGTCTAGCTTCAGCTCGTGTCCCTTCTGACCCATAATTCCACCGTGTACCAAAGGCTTCAGTGTCACAACCCATAACCGAGGAAGCTGGGGCATCTATAAAACAAACACCATGTGGCTACTGAAAATGTTAAAAGACACAGAAGCACGTGAGATGATCCGTGAAAGAAGAGTGCAGACAGCACGCACTCACTGATTACAGCCGATTTTAAGTACGAACGTGCACACTCAGATCAGAAACAAACAGATGACAAATATTTGGCATTCTTCGCTTTCTAGGTTTCAATTTTCTAAATTTTCTAAAATGCCTGATTTCTTTCTGAAAGGTACAACTGTACCCTGCACTTCCATTTCACGTCTTATCTCCTTTAGGACCTGGACTAACTTTATTTTCCTCAAGCGGCCTTTCCCAACACAAGTCTGCCTGCAGCAATTAGCGCAACAGCACGGGCCTTTTCTTGTTTACTTTGAACTGATTCCATCTCAGTTCCCGCTTGGTAATATTTGCTCAATCACACTCTTTAAATTTTGTGAAATCAGAGACCAATCTCATAAACTTGCATATCCTCTTACACAGTATCTAGAATAGCACCTCATAAAGAGAAGGGGCTCAACAGTGCTTATAGACCGCTTGGAAAGAGCATTTTAAATATACTCTGATCAGAACTTACAAACCTATTAAAAGTGGGATGCAGAAAGCAGTCCAAAAACTTTTCCAAAGTAAAATATCAACTGACAGTGACGTTAAGGGGAAAGTGACTTCTGACGTCTTATCTGGGAAGACACCACTTCAAAGGAAATGCCACCTTTGAAGAGTTCAAGGAACCACTTCAGGGACTTCCCTGGTGCTCGACTGGTTAAGACTCCACGCTCCTGATGCAGGGGACCCGGGTTCAATCCCTAGTCGGGCAACTAGATCTCACATGCCGCAACTAAAAGAGCCCACATGCTGCAACGAAGATCCCACGTGCTACAACTGAGACCCGGCGCAGCCAAATAAATAAATAAATACTTTTTAAAAAAAAAAGAACCACTTCATCTTTTGTGTTTTAAAATCCAAAACCACTGAAGACTTTTTTGGTTTTGTTTTGTTTTAATAAATGAAAATACTAGAAGTAAAATCAAAGTGGGACAGTAAGTGGGAGAACTTCTCAACTCTGGAACTCATGCCCTTTGTACCACCCTGCGGTAGGCCAAAATAACTGGTCTCCAGTCACCATTCCCTATGTGATTTGCTGAGCAAGCAATGTAAACTGAAACCAAACTGCCCACCTACCGTAAGATAACGGCATCCATCAAACATGCTAAGTCCCATGAAATAGCAAATAACATAAAGTTCCTAAAGGGAAGAGCCCAAAATATGGTTCCCATAAGCTAAATTATCTTCAAAGACAAACTCAGTAAAACGTGGTCAAACATACAAAACCGTTTTGTGATATGGCAGTAAGCGGGGGCTCTAGTCCCCATTGCGGCACGGACCACGTGTGGGATCTCCAACAACTAAGCTACCCACAGATGTCCTTTTGGGCATCAGGGCTGAGGTACGTTTACTGCCCTTGCTAACCTCTGTTATGACTCCAGAACCTTCCCTGGTTATGATCCAGAACCACATACAACATAGTAAGATCTGAGATGGGCAGCCCTTTCCACAGGATAGCTGTTCTTTTAGTGTGGGTGAAAATCTGCTTCTCAAGATTTATAGCAAATGCTTCTGATTTCTGGATGCAGAAAAGACTTTCCACTCCCTTCTCTTATCAAAAGATCAACAAAAGACAAGAACAGGAAAGAGAAAACAGGCACTCCACCTAGGAAACATTTCAAACCCCTACACAAAACATGAATAGGAAGACGGAGACTGGAGGAAACCCCGATCACTCCACAGAGCAGAGGAAGGGGAAACCTAACAAGGTAGTCACTGCTGAGGACCAGGCTGACTGGCCCCACAGAACCATGAAAAGTCTCTAAAGCCGGAGGTGATGCCTGAAGCTGAAAAGAGATGTGGTGTAAAACTCCAAGTAAGGAATGCTGGACCCTCAGGTCCCCGGGCCCCTCCTGCACACTCAGACAAGCACTATTCTATAGCCACAAGCCACCAGAATATACCACACTTGGGGAGAGCAGCATAAAGAAAGACAGGAGTAGGCACCTCACTGAAAGCAAGGGAATTAGGCAAAGGCTACCCAGTGAACCCTGGGAAGACCCTCTCCTTCCCCCTGCCCTTTAACCTAGCTCCAACATCCATCCCACAAGGCAGAGACTGAAGGCTCCCTTTCCAAGGAAACCGAACCAGAGGACAGTAACATTTGGAGGGGAGCCACTAAAAAAAAAAAAACATTAGTCATGACCCTCCAGTGAAAGCAACAAGTCCCCCAATACACTCAGCTTCCCATTTTTAGTACTTTATTCATAAAGATGAATAAACAGCCAAGGATCACCAGACATTGGAAGAAGGGTTTCCAGCACGAATGAAAGAGACCAAAAGATACAACAGCAAAGAGGAATGCATAGGGAACAGAAAAAGTGCAGGAAACAAAATTTTATTTTATTTTTTTAATTTTTAAAAAATTTAACTGTAATTTTAAAAATTTTAACTGAAATTAAGAGATAAGCAAAGATACTGTATACATAAAACAAGAAAAGGAGGCATTAAAAAAGGAACAACAACAAAAAAAAGGAACAAAGAGGGCTTCCCTGGTGGTGCAGTGGTTGAGAGTCCGCCTGCCGTTGCAGGGGACGTGGGTTCGTGCCCCAGTCCGGGAAGATCCCACATGCCGCGGAGCGGCTGGGCCCGTGAGACATGGCCGCTGAGCCTGCGCGTCCGGAGCCTGTGCTCCGCAAGGGGAGAGGCCACAACAGTGAGAAGCCCGCGTAGTGCAAAAAAAAAAAAGGAACAAAGAACAGTAAAGAACATGAAAATATGAAAGAAGTTAAAAATTCAGTAACAAATTGGAAAATTGTCAAACACACTCCCAAAAAGTAGAACAAAAAGATCAAGCCATGACGAGGAGGAAAGATTTTTAAAAATTAGAATATTCAGTACAGGAAGTCCAACATTCAAATAAAGGAATTGGGGGGCTTCCCTGGTGGCTCAGTAGTTAAGAATCCGCCCGCCAATGCAGGGGACACGGGTTCAAGCCCTGGTCCAGGAAGATCCCACATGCCGCAGAGCAACTAAGTCCGTGCGCCACAACTACTGAGCCTGCGCTCTACAGCCCGCGAGGCACAACTACTGAGCCCACGTGCCATAACTACTGAAGCCCGTGCGCCTAGAGCCTGTGCTCTGCAACAAGAGAAGCCACCCCAGTGAGAAGCCCACGCACCGCAATGAAGAGTAGCCCCCGCTCACCTCAATTAGAGAAAGCCTGCGCACAGCAATGAAGACCCAACACAGCCAAAAATAAATAAATAAAATAAGTTTATTCAAAAAAAAAAACAAATGAAGGAATTGGAAAAAGAGAACGCAGAGAAAATAACAGAGAACAAACTATCTCAAATACATAATACAAAACCTCCCTATAAATAAAATGACATCAATCCCCAGATTTCAGGGCTACTTAGTACCCTGTATGATAAATGAAAAAAGGCTACAGCCTTTTTTATAATTGTGCATTACCTGGATGAAAATTAGGAAAATCAAGGATGCAAGGATCCTAAAAGTTTGATGTGGGAATAATGCTTACGAAGGATTAAGAATCCAACTGGGGAATTCCCTGGCGGTCCAGTGGTTAGGACTCCGCACTCTCACTGCCGAGGGCCCGGGTTCAATTCCTGGTTGGGGAACTAAAATCCCACAAGCCACACAGTGTGGCCCAAAAAAAAAAAAAAAAAAAAAAAAATCAAACTGGACTTTAACAGCAACAACAAATACTAGAAGATACTGGATCAATAACTTCAAAATTACTTGCAACCTGGAATGCCAAGCCCAGCCAAACTTATGCTTTAAGTGCGGTGGTAAAATAAAAACATTTTCAGACATGCAAGTTCCAAAAGTCTGCCTCCCAACAAACTACTGGGAAGCTACTGGAGACTGAGTTCAACCACCATGAGTGAATGAACACACAGAGGGGAGCATTAGAGGCAGAGAAGGGGCCAGAATCTCCAGGATGGGAATGTGCACAGGCCCAGAAAACAAGCATCCCGTCTGGGCTGGGGTGCCTGAGGAGCACTGTGGAACCGGCTGGTGAGCTGACAGGGCTGAGTGGTAAAAACTTAAATTGAGAAACATTTTACAGAATGAAAGGTGCGGGAACATTATTCCGAGGTTCAAGGGGAATCAGGCCAATGAAAAATAAAGCAATTACTAACTCAACGGAAGTAAAAAAGTCTGCCCAAGAAAAGAAATCCAATTGTGGTTTACCATCTAGCTCAGCACGGCACAAAAATGACCTGAACAGACTGACAAAGATTCTGATATAGATTTAACCACAACTGTGAGTTACCTAAATGAGAGACAGAGTATGAGAGAACTGAAATCGTCATCTACCATTAGTGGAAGCCAACAGATAACGCCTCAAATTGGTGAATGAAGGCATGACAACACAAGCATGTTATTTAGAAACACGAGGCAAAGGCTAAGAGCGGATGCTGCCTCTCTTGAAAAGCAGGAGAGGATGGCAGCTTCTTCACTGCCTTTTAGCACTATCTGACTTTCTAAACTCTGTGCACGTGCATGCATTATTTTAAGAAACACAAAACAAGGTTAAAGAAAGAGACACATAGTAGCCACCCTGCTAGAAAAGCACAGAATTTGCCTGGGAAGGCCCTCCTGCTGAAAGGTAATGTCTTGCTGGGTCAAAAGCCTTAGGTGACCCTGAACATACATTAAACCCCAGGAGCCCCCACTTACTAATCCACAAAACAGGGGATGCATTTCATTACCTCAGCAGTTCTTTTCAGTGTCAAAAAGTGGTGACCTCTTTCTAGGTCAAGGAAAAGAAGAAAAAGTAAATATACAGTCAGATAAATTTCAAATGACCACTTTCTGGTTTAATCATCTGGCAACTGGGAAACCCTCACCCAGGAACCATTTTGCCGATTTAGTGGCAACAGATGACCTCATGCCTACCCACTGTCCAGGAGGCCCCTCACCTAACGTGCACCTCCATAATAAACACTTAGGATCACGAATCTAAGCCCAGAGTTTTCATTAGCTTAAAGTGACAGCCACAGACACAGCTCAACAGTCTCTGGAGGCAGACCACCTGCATCCATCTTCTCCACCACAAGCTCCGTAACCTGGGGCCACACTGTGCCTGTTTTCCTCCAGTGCAAATGGGGATATAACAGTACCCACCTCAAAAGATCGCTGTCAGGCTTTAATGAGTGAATTCACGCAGCTAAGGCAGGGCTGGACACAGGTAAAGGCTTAGTAAACAGAAGCTGTCATTGCTGTTGTCTCAGTCAAGCCCCCTATTCAAGGCTGCCTGTGGAATCAGTGACATCTGGGACGATTTGTTCATCAATTATTAATTAAAAGCCTACTATGTGCCAGACACCAAACAACTGCTAATCCTGTAACTGGCTAGGCCAAGTCATTCAATCGCTTCCAAGCCTTGTTTCCCGCATCTGCTAAATAGAAAATAACAGTACCTGCTGCACAGAACAGAGAAAGCTAAAGGAGAGGACTTACCTAAAGGGCTTGCAGTGCCCGGGACCCGGAAGTTGCTCAATAAACGATACCATAATCACTACACATCTTCCCTCCTACAAGTGACTTGGGGTTATCTAATTCATCTCTTCTGTTTTTCTGAACCTAATACACTCCTTGAGTGTTGAAGGTGCCAATAAACAGTCCTTGCGTTGAATTTAGGAACTTCCCTGCACCTCCCCAGTTTACTTACATCCACACCCCCCAAAACTGCAAGAGAAAATTAAAGAAATGTTAAAAGATTGTGCATTACCTGGATAAAAATATACTACGTCTACACACCAGGTTATTGCAAAAGGGCCTTATCACACACCCTAGCTTTCTGATCTTTAGAAGTCCCCGCAGTTTCTACACATAGAGCAATTTCACAGAAAAACTGCTAGATCATCACTTTTTTCCAAACTGGTCCCTCGTGTCAGCCCGGAGAGCGCACTGTTTCTGCACTTCCCCGGGCACACCGCCTCCCGCCTGCTTTTCCCTTCTGCGGGAAGCTAGTGGCCCATCTCGCAAGAGTTTGCTTTCTCTGCTGCTACAAGCAAGGGAAAAACTATCCTTGAGGACGAGCAAAGGGGAGGCCAGGAACATTAACAAAAGCATGGGAACTTTTTACATGCAAAACCCGCGTGAGCGGTTTGCCTGGAAATCAACCGAAGTCGTGCATTGCTGCTCCTGACAGCCACCGGGGCCGGCAGCATTGTCCGGGGAGAAGCGCGCCGGCCCGGCCAACTTTTCCTTCAAGACCGAGCCATCCTCTTCGGAACAAAGTGAAAGGTCAGCGGGCGCAAGAGCGGCGCCGGGAGCGCACAGCCTCGCCTCGCTCGCGCCGCCAACTTGGCCGGCTCGCCCCACTTTCCCTTTTGTCCTCCGCCCCTTCCGCGGGGCTCCCGGCCGCGGCCCGGGGGCGGGGGGCGGGGGGCGCCGGCGGGGCGGGCGTGCGGGCGGGGCGGGCGGCGGCTCTCCTCGCCCGCGCCCCCGCCTCGCCCGCGCCTCGCCGGCGCCCTCACCTCGCCCGCCAGCCCGCACAAAGCGCGCCCCGCGCAGCGCGGCCCGGACGCCCGGCCACCTCGGCCCGGCCTCGGCCTGAGGCGCGGCGACGGCGGCGGCGAGGAGGCGCCGGCCAGCCCGCACCCCGCCCGCTCGCGCCCCCGCCCGCGCGCCCGCCCCGCCCGGCCCGCCGGCCCGCGCCCGCCCCCGCCCCCACGCCCGCGCCCGTGCCCGCGCCCGCCGCCGGCCCGCTCCTCACCTCAGCATCGGCGGCGGCCATGGCCCGGGCCCGCAGCGTGGCCCCGCCCCTCCCGCGCGCCATCGCCCCGCCCGCGCTTCGCGGCCCAGGGCGGGGCGGGGCCGGTCGCGCGCGTCTGCGCCTGCGCCCGCCCCCGCGCCTGCGCGCTGCAGCCCGAGAGCGGCGTCCGCGGCGCGGGCCTGCCCCGCCCGGAACCGGAGCGCGACGGCCGGCCGCGGGGGTGGAGCCCAGCGCAGCGGGCTTCCGGGCTCGGCGGGGCGCCGGACGTCGTCCTCCCGTAGTCCTCCAGTTTGCACTATATTCTCTCATTCTGCGTAGGCACTGTAGCGGGCCGGCCGGGTTGGGGAAGGACCCCTGACCTCTAACCCCGGACACACATCGATTCCGTCTGCCTTCACAGAAGGCGGACTTGGACTTGCGTCCTAGGGCGGTGCCCGGGTGGGGCTTGTGCCCGGTTGGGAGGGGTGCCCCGGTTGGGGCTGCATCCGGTTAGGGAGAATGGCCCAGCTCGGGGATGGGGGTGCTTCGGTTATGAGGTGTGCCTGGCGGGGGAGCGATGTCTTGACTGAGAAAGCTGCCCTGAGGCGGGAGGGGGGATGTCCCTTTGGGGAGGGTTGCCTGCGTTGGCGGTGCTCCAGTTGGGGGAGGTGCCCCAGTTAGAGGGACTGCCCCAACGCTGGGGTGCTCGGCTGGGAGCATGTCCGGACTGTCGGGGAGGATGCCCTGATTAGGGAAGGTGCCCCGCTAGGAGCCTGTGTCCTGGCTGGGGACAGTGTCCTGGCTGGGAAGTGTGGGTAGGGTGGGGAACGTCCAAGGCGGAGGATTGTCCCTGTTGGGGGCGGGGGGGGGGGCGCTCTGGTTAGGGAAAATGCCAGGCTTGCCGGGGGTGGTGTGCTCCAGTTAGGAGGTGGCCCCAGTTGGGCAGCCTCTCGGGTCACCCCAGCCTCCTGCAAGCCCCCCAGTTATGCACAGGGCGAGACCTTTCCTGCATATCAAGCAGCCTTCACTGAACAGCACACGTAGACTGGCTTAGGCCACCCACTCCCCATAGCCAGACGTGTTTCTGCCATCCCCTGGGAGTTGAGGAAAGAAGCATAGACTGAAATTGGGGTTCTCTGGCCAGTCTTCACAACAGGAACTGGGGAGGCCCTGAGTCAAAGGGTAATCTGGGCCTCACTCCTGTGAGGGTTCAATCTCGTGGAACATGAGACTCCAGGAAAATTCCACTAAGTGCACTGACGGTGCACTCAGCCGCAGAGGAGGCAGTGGACGATCCTAAGTACCAAGGAAGACTTCCCAGGTTTGGGGGGGACAGCCTGAGTCAGCTCCTGACAGGCCAGGAACCCCAAGCTCTGTCTGGAGCCTCAGGACAGGAGGCTTAGGAGCGGTCTTGCTTAACAGCCTGCACAGCTCCACCAGCTTTCACCCGCACCTACTTCTCTGGCACCAGCCTTTCTCTCTCCACTCTTGCCTTGGGCCCTAGTTTGCCCCTACTCTGAAACACTTATCTCAGGTATCTGTGTGGCTCACTTCTTGACAATCCTTGGGTCTTAAATACCACCTCTTCAGGGAAATGTCCGCTTGCCCCTATTTAAAAACAATACTGCACCCCAAAACTTCCTTGCTTTCTTTCACTCCATAGCATTCCGTTGCCATATTGCCTGTCTGCGCCACTAAGTCCAAAAGGTAAGGGATTTTTGTTTTGTGTGTCCTAGTACCTGTAACAATGTTTGGCATGCAGGAGACAAAATATTTGTTGAATAAATGAGTTAAGATGTGAAAAAAAGTCCTTCATTAGGCAAAGACCGACTGTAAATGAACGTGTCAGAAGTAGGTGATGTTCCCATTCTGCACCATCAGCCCGACCCACCCTATGCGGGTATTATCGCCGACCAATGATGTTAGGTGCTCTTCTCGGCACATGATGTGTTACGTGTTGACTCAGGGACCGTCAGGTCAGTCCTGGGAGGTGGACGTCGTTTTCATCCACATTCTGTAAGTAAGCAAACCAAAGCAGGGGTGTGTCTTCAAGGCCACACACTGTCGGGAGGCAGAGATGGGATTTGAAACAGGCAGAGTCTCAACTATGAGACTACAGCTTCTAGTAGATGTTTCACAGGTTATCCTGCTTGTGGCATGCTTTGTGTTTTTGTCCAATATTCATCCTCTCCTTGTCCCACAAATAGTAAAGTTTTAGGGTACATGGCTGCCTGTACAGTTCCAACTGTAAGGGGTGGCCAGTGGGATGTGTGCAAAAGTGATACAATTTACTTCTCATCGTGTCCCCAAAAAAGTTGGAGGTTCAAGACCAGTAAGCTGGGTGATGGTGAAAATTGCAACAGCCATCCTGGACCCAGGGGTGGAAACCTCGACTTGACTTGAGAATTACAGCTATGCCACCTCTGGACTGTTAAATGTACAAGAAATAAACTTCTATCATGTGGGACAGGGCGCTCGACCCATCTCCTCATAGTCCTATGAGCTTATTATAGATTAAGGTAGCTGACACACGTAGCCAGGGTCCCCCCTTCACCATACGGCAGAGCTGGAATTTGAACCCAAAGTCTTATCTTAACGCCACCTCCAAGGTTTCCCAAAGCACGCGAGGATCCCGGCCCCGCAGGGCGTTTACGGGCCCTCTGGAACGTCTGCAGAATGCCTCTTCGGGAAACGCTGCTCTCCCGTACCCTGACTTTTTATTTGCACCCGGGTTCCTTGTGTCCTAGACAACAGTCCTTTGAAGTGTAGACCTCGGGAGCGGGCTTGTGTGTTCGCACTTGGATGGGAACCAAGAAGTAGCATCCCTCGGAGCCAGACGTGGCAGTGGTGACGGCAGGGGCAGGAGACTTGAGGCCAAGGGTAAAGAAACTAGGGAAGCCTGCTCCCTCACCCCGACCGGATTTCGTCAGGCACACGAAGTCTAAACTGCGTAGCCTGGAGTGGTGGGTGCCAGACGGCTAGCCCAAGATGTATGCTAACAAAATGGAACAGCGGTGGTCTTCTCCCCCTGTCACAAGGCCACTTAAGTTGATGCTGAAGCTCCAAACACGCAAGCCCGCCTCCGAGGGCAAATCCTGAAGCAGAACCGGGAGGCCAAGCGCCTGGCCCGGCCCTGGCTAACCGCCACGGACGATTCCCAAAGCTGGTTCTGCTCCCTGGCCGGATCGCTCCCCCGCCCCCCCCACCTTCCGGCCCAAGACGCCCGGAAGGAGGAGGGACCCAGAGCGGAAGGGGGTGGGGTGGGTGGGGGGAAAACGACGGCAAGGGGCGGGGCCGAGGAGAGGGGCGTGTCCCGCGGGGAGGAGAGGGCCGGTGAGGGGCGTGCCCCGCAGGGAGAGGCGGGGCTGAAAGGGGCGTGCCCCGCAGGGGGCGTGTCGTGCACGGATGGGCTAGGCTAAGAGGGGCGTGCCCTATAGGGAGGGGAGGGGCTGAGAAGCCCGGGGGCTTGGGCACACCCACGACAGCCACTACCCTAACACGCGCACACACACCCGGCAGAGGAGGGCGTCCCACAGGCCACTGTGCCCAGCTCTACAAATGAAGCTTTTTATTTACACCAAGTCTCTCTAGGCCCCAACCCCCGGGGAGAGGCCGACTACAGGGGGGCTGCGGAGGCTGGTCGGGGCAGAAGCTGGTCCGGAGGCAGAGGCCGCGGGGAACGGCGGGCAGCGGCGGGTCCTGAGTGGGCCGGGCCAGGCCGGGAGCGAAGGCACGAGGCCCTGGGAGCCTAGTCCCAGGGCGTAGGTCCGCCCGTCCGGAGAAGGCGACATGGGGTCAGCTCCCTGGGGTCAGGCCAGGGTCCACACCGCTGCAGCTCTGCTCATAGGATGGCGGGGCCTCTGCAGGGAGAGAGCCAGGTCTGCATGGGGCCCGTGGCTCCCCCTCCCTGTCAGGCCCCAGGCCCCCACTCACCATAGGGGTAGCCCCAGGAGCTATACTCAGGCGGGAGGATCAAGGTACTGGTCGTGGGCACCGGCCCTCCAGAACCCTCTGCAAAGTAGGGCACGGTGGCACCTGTGGAGATGCACAAGGGAGGGGGCAACGGGTGGGGGGCAGGGCTACCATCCTGAGGATGGGGTTCAGGGGCGCCAGGCACAGAGCCGAGGGCTGCAGGCGGCTGCTGCTGCTGTGAGTGGCTCTTGGTGGAGAGGGAGACAGGGTCCGAGAAGAAGTGGGGGCCACCAGCCACAGCCTCCGCCTCCTCCTGGGGTGGCGCTGAGGGCACCACCAGGCCTTGGCCTGGCCGGGGGCTCAGTGGGACGTGGTTCACAGCGATGTTGCCGATGAAGACCGGGAGGGTCACGATGGCTTCTGGCGTCTTCAGGGAGACCTGGGGAGGTTATGCGAGTGAGGAGCCAGGCCACCGGCCCCTCTTCCCACCCCACCCCTGTATCCCTACCACCTGCAGGTAGTAGTCCACATGGATGAGGCTGCAGCCCGGCAGGGCAGACTGGGGCAGGGCAGGCACCAGGATCTGCTCTTGCCACTGAGCCCGCCTCCAGGCCTTGACGCCGGCGCCCTCCACCTCGGCGATGGTCCGCACGTCATAAATCCAGCGCTTGGCCTTGTAGGACACTTTCTGGGGAAAGGCCAGCCTGTGAGCCTGGGCAGGCCAGCCACCTACCCCTCCTCTGCCGCATGGGGACAGGGCCCAGCAGGCGAGGCAACTCTGACC
The DNA here is from genome assembly GCF_963924675.1 of Phocoena phocoena. Lineage (NCBI taxonomy): Eukaryota > Metazoa > Chordata > Mammalia > Artiodactyla > Phocoenidae > Phocoena > Phocoena phocoena. The sequence continues at coordinate 115,176,746 of NC_089224.1, read as the reverse complement.
TGCAGCAGACTGGCCACCACAGGGCTGGTGTCCTTGCCTGACTGGTTCTCAATGTCAGCCTGCAGCCGCAGCACCTGCCCCACCACGTAGCCTCGGAGGTCGGTGCTGGCGGTGAGGACTACGCTGCCTGTCTTCACCAGCTTGTAGGAGAACTTCTTGGTGGTGGAGGCCACATTGGGTTGCTTGGGAGGAGAACAGAGAGGGGGTTTGGCAAGTGTGGGTAGGCGGGATCCTCGGGGTCAGCTCAGGACAGGGAGGCCGCTGCTCTTCCAGACCCTGGCCGCCTCACCTGTGCTGGGGACAGGGTGTCAGGCAAGGGTGGGCCCACGCAGGAGGCCACTGCCCAGGCTCACCTCGATGTCTGGGATGCTATTCAGGTTCAGGGGGCTCAAGATGTAGAACACGCGGCTGCACTGGTGATCCTTGGAAAAACGTGGTGTGTCGATGGTGGCCCGTACCTGGTGCACAATCTTCCCAAAAGGGCCCTCAAAGGACGTGGGAGCTGTGGCTGGAGAGAGAGCAGGGACTGGTACCCAACTGCCCCCCACTCCGCCTCCCACCCACCCTCGCCAACTGCCACCACCTGGCCTGGCCAGGCTGGGCTCTCACCAGGAAGCAGGAACTGGAAGGGGAAGCTGTGCTCTCCAGCAGGCAGGCTCCCTGCAGAGACAGAAGGGAGGTAGGGGAGAGGGGACAAGGTGACCTCACAGGGTCCAGGACAGAAGCAGGCCCTGCAGCCAACCAGCTCACACTGCATCTGGCTGCTGGGCTCCCAGCCTCTGTCTCCAGCACCTCAGCAGCACAGGGCTGTGGCCTGGGCAAAGGATGGGGGGTGAGAGCTTGGCTTGAACAGGAGAGGGGGCAAGGCTGTTCCGGGGGCCGGAGCCCATCCAAATCCAGGAGAAGGTGGCCCTCTTCAGCCACCCAGCCCCCATCAGGCAATGCCCTGTGCCTGCCAGGGAGAGAAATCCAGCAAGGTACACAGTCCTGGGAGAGGGTGGGCTAGCACGGGGATGCCAGAGGCGGATGGGGAAGTCAGGTGGACAGACCCCACTCTCAGTGGGATGAGGTGAGGGAAGGGTTCCCAGACTCACCCTTGTCGGCCAGGGACAGAGCACTGTTGAAGTAGCCCTCCTCCACCACCCACGCTGTGTCATTGGCCTTGCTGGAGACCTTGCAGGACCCCGTGCAGGTCACCCGGATAGCTGCAAGGGGGGGACAGCATGAGCCCCAACCAGGCTGGCCTGGGCCCCTCCCTAGCCCCAGCACAGGGATTCAGGCAGGACGGGCAGCACCCAGGACCGCCCAGCTAGGCCCTGGGAAGGCCAGCACATGGCCTGCTACCCTCCAGAGGACACTTCCTGTCCGTGCCACATCTTCAGGTGCTCTCAGCGAGCCAGGGTGGCGAGGCACAGAGTTCCACCTGTCGTGCCATCCAGAAGATGAAGGCCCTGACGGTCACCCAGATGACCCCTGGGCAAACCCCCACCCCCAGCCCCCGCCCAACCAGACCTGTGAAAACCCAGCTCCCTACAGGGGATGCTTGGGAAACCCTAGGTGAACAGAGGCCTCTGGGGCAGCTGACGTCCGACCCCACCTTCCTGCTGCCTCTCAGGCAAGTCAGTTAGGCTGGGAGGCACCCCTTCAGGCTCCAGGAAGCTACCTGTTAGCCCTCATGCTGCAGGAATGTGGTCAGACCCGCCTGAGCAGATAAGGAACCCAACAGTCTGGCACACCAGAGGGTGGGGACACCTTGGCTTCCTGGGCCAGTACTGCCCAGGAGCGCTGATTTCTGCATTGAGATGGCTTGGTCCTCCCCCACACTCCCCAGGGGAAGCACACACACCAGGAACCAGGCAGCAGGGTTGCTGCCGCCTTCCGTCCTGTGATCAGGAACACAAATTCCTCCGTCCAGAGCCCACTACAGTCAGAAGGCCATGGCTGGACCAGGCCCAGCCGAGGCTGGTCACCAGAGGGGACACCACGGCTGGAGACCCAAACAGGGCAGGGAGTGGGAGCTCAGTGACAGGTAGCCCTGTGGCTCCCTCCATTTCTTCCTCTCCCTGCGGGGCTGAGTCAAGGCCAAAGACTTTAGCCTGCCTGCCCAGCTGCCCGTCCTCCCCTGACCTGATGGACTGGTGAAGGGAAGGTAACTCGGAATCTGACACCCTCCTGACAAAGCCATCAGGCAGGAAGAATGCAGTGTCTCAAGTGCCCAGGGCCAGGGGCAGCCACACCAGGTCTGTCTGTGGTCTCCCCAGGCAGGCCCCACCTTGCTGATGTAGGCCTCCTGTTGGTCCCACAGTGCACTGGGCTGCCCTCCACGAACCCGTGACTCGGCCTCCGCCCCATCGGCACTGCCAGTGACCAGCCCTCAGCCTCCGTGCCAGCCCAGGCTCACCACCCGGACCTCGGCCCTAATTTCTAATCCACGCTCTACCCGTCATCCCCTCCTAGGGCCAGACCTGGAATTGTTCCCACCCTGGAGGTCTGGGACACCAGCAGTGCTCCTACAGACCAACACATCCCAAGAGAGGCACGGCGTGGAACGAGCAGAGAAGGGGAAGCCTGACTGTAAAGTAACTAGAAGACGTCCTGGTGGATTGCAGGCGTCACACTGCCGGAAACATTCCTCCTGGAGAGGGTGCGTCCCCCCTTGAATCCGGCTGCCCTGGGAATGCTGGGAACAATGGAGTGTGCTGGAAGGGGTGCGATGGTCCCCAGACTGGCCCAGTGACAGCCGAGCACTGTGAAGTGACCCCAGTGGATGGGACACGGAGCTGAAGAATCACCCTGCCGAGCTCTGCCCAAAATCCTAACCCACAACAGCACAAGTTATAATAAAATGGTTGCTTTAAACAACTTAGTTTAGGCGTGATTTGTTTACTTAGAGGTGACTTCCACACAGCAGCAGATAAAGGAATAGCTGTCTAACCTCACTAGAATTCACGGAAACTCATGTGACTTACCATTTAACACATCAGATTGGCAAATATTAAACATTCTGATACGTGTCATAGAGAAGGTAGAAAAACAGACACTTGCTTATAGCAATCAACCTGTCGGCTGATACGACGGAGGCCCTGGAGAAGAAGCAGGCAGATCTGCTGTAATTTTACACACGCGTTCCAGGGATCCAGCAGATCCCCTTAGAATCTCACCCTGTTCACCCTGTTCAACACTGCTCCTAATAGCAAACAATCTAGGCATAGCCTACGCGTCCAAAAGCAGGGTGGCTGAAACAGGCACACACTCAGCCAGGACCCGGCCATACAATTAAGGTGAACAAGCCAGGGTGGCACCTGGCCACAGAAAAACAAACCGGCCCTCGAACTCTGTGAACTTCCCAATGACTGTGGACTGTGCCAGGGCCCCCTCTGCACATATGCTGTGAGGCCCCTTCGGGGACCCTGCCTGGATGAACAGCCTCCAATCACCGACTGGAAACAAACTCCCATCCCTGTCCAATCTCTCCTCCGCGGGGGAATAATGGAGGCACAGGGGGAGCTGGAGGTTTGGGGCTGCTCCAGTTCTCTAAGGAGACTCATCATGTGGATCCTGGGCCAGAGTGGCTTCTGGAACTTTCCTCTTGAGCCAGCACTCTCACCTGTCCAGCAGCCCTCCTCCTATGTACCACCTGCAGTCTGAACATGAAGACTTCTGCTTGCTCCCCGTCTGCCTGCTCCCCCTCTGGTCCCAAAGGTCTGTCCCAGCCTCCATCAGCTCCCTCAAACCTGGGGCAGCCCAGCCTCTGCCACATCCTTTCACTACAGCTCTAGCCTGCAAGCCACTTCCCTCTGTCCTGTTTCCAAATCTGTAACATGAGAGGAATGACAACACCCACCTCCCAGGGTTGCTATGAAGACGGATGGATTGGTCCTTGGGAAGTGGGAATGGCATCTGGCCCACGGTGAGAGCCCAGGGAGCCGGCAGAGCTGGGAGCTGGCTGCTACTGTTGTCCGGGCATCACCCTCCCTCGTCGCCCACCTCGAGAGCAGAACACAGGGCAGCCCCGCCTGACCCCCAGCCTCCAGCTGGGCTGGACCCAGTCTCCAGCTCGGTCTCCAGCTTTCTTCCACATCAGCTCCCAAGGCAGCCGGCGTCCCCAAGGCTGAATGCAGACCATCACTGACACTCCTCAGTCAAGTGTTCAGAGGCCTGCTGCCCCCCACCCTCCATGTCCTCCTGGGGGCCCCCCTATTGCATCAATGCCTGGCAACAAGTGTCTTTTGAGGGAAAGGAAAAATAAGAACCATGGTCTTTCCTCTCTCACACCCCGGCAGGGCCGGAGGCCTACAGAGGCCCCAGCACCAGCATCCCCCCTACCCCTGGGGGGCAAACTGAAAATAATACCCTCTCTGGCGCGAGGCCAGTCGTTGCTGGATTTTCCAGCCTGTGACCTGACCTGCTTCTCTCCGCCTCAGGGCTCTTACAGTCAGGGACTCCCTCAGCCTCCTGGGGCCCAGCTGTCCATTTACCCACATCCTACCCACCACGTGGAGGCTGTGGGGCTCTAACCAGCCCAGGTTAGTCACGCACAGCTCAGGCCACCCCTTCACTGTGGTCAACAACAGCCTGTTCGCCCTGGGCCCCAGCTACAGGGGGTGACAGGGCAGCAGGCCAGGAGGAGAGCTCTGCGTGGGGTCTCTGTGGTGTCCGTCTGTCCTCCAGCCACGGCCCACCCCTCCTTCCTGTGCCCTGCCAGCCGCACTCACCTCTCACTGGTGCCCCAGAGCAGAGCTGCACTGTCCCCCCCGGTGCCCCTGCCACAAGCACACCTACCCCCATCCAACCCCAAACTCCAACTGGGGAGACAGGAAAGAGGCGGCACGTTACGGAGGTGGGCGGTGTCACCGGTCCGGGACGGAGGAGGCAGCTGCCCAGAGAGGACGGTGGCTCTGCATCCTCAGCGGGCACCCCAAGCGCTGAACGGTCAACCACACGGGGGCCTGGAAGGTCAAGGCCCAGAGGGAAGCCCGGCAGCTGTGGTTCTGGCCAAGCACCCCAAGGTAGAGAAGCGCCCCAGGACGGACACACCACACAACCTCACACTCAGAGCCGGGGTCAGGAGAGAGACCCCGCCCGGGCTGCGGTTCGCCCACGGCCCAGAGGGACCAGGTGTGATGTCCCCCGCAGGGCCCGGTTCACACCTCAGGCAGCAGACAGACGAGGCCAGCGCCGGCAGGGAGCCCTAGCTAGGGGCGCCGCAGCAACCGGATCCCCGGTCTCAAAGTCCCAGATGTCTGCGCCAGCAGAGGGACCGGCCAGGAGGGCTCAGGTTCGGCTCCCAGATGCCCGCTACGGCGGCCTACGGCACGCAGGGATTAGCAAGATCCTCCCAGCCCTTAGGGACTAGCCTCGGGCTGGGTGTAAACAGTGCCCTGCAGCCCGCCCCCGGGGACCCGCACACTCGGCGGGGCTGCCTGGGTGTATGGGAGAGAAAGCCCAGCGCGGGCCGGGCTCCAGGTGAGGGCCCAGCAGCTGCAGGGCGCAGCGGACCGGAGACCCGACAGGGAAGGTCAGAAGCGTCGCGGGTCCAGGTCAGAGTGGCCTTCGGCGAAGTAGACAGGCTCGAAGCCCGCGCCCCGAGTCTGGACGGCCCTTGGCGGAGAGGACAGGAAAGGCAGATGCGGAAGGACTGGGCCACCCGGGCCTCCCTGCTCCGCCCCGACCGCCGCCGGCCTCCCACCCCCGCGGTCCGCCGCCCGGCCGGCCGCCCCGCGGCGCCCCCCGCAGCCGTACGCGCGCCCCCGGCCTCGCGTGTCCCGGTCCCAGCGGCCGCGCGCCGCTTCGGAGCCACGCCCGGCCCGCCGCAGGTGCGGCCCTTCCCGGACCCTGCGCCCACCTCGGAAGGGCAGCGGCGCCGCCAGACGCACGCGCACGGCCCCCGCCAGCGGCTCCCCCGGGCTGTAGACGACGCGGCCGTGGCTCAGGCGGACCTCGAAGAGCTGCACCCGTCCCATGCCGCGGCCCTGCGGGGCGGCCGCGCGCTACCGCCCCCGCCGCTGCCGCTGCCGCTGTCGCCGCGCGCCCAGCCCCGCCCTCGCTGCCCCGCCCCGGCCTCCCGCCCGCCCCCGCCCCGCCCCCGCTCCCGCCTCGCCCGGCCCCCTGCTCCCCCCGCCCCCATCCCTCTCCCCTCTTGTCCCCACCCCTCCCCGCCCCCCTCGGCCCCCCAGCTCCCCACGCTGGCTCCTGCCCGCCCCCCAGCCCCGCCTCGGTCCGTCCCCCCAACCCTCCCTTCCCCGCCCCGCCCCGGCCAGCAGGGTGGAGCTCGGGCGCAGCCCGCGGGAACCCGGCGCACCTGCGCCCCCTGCTGCCTCACCTGTGGAGGGGGCGGGCCGGGCCGACGCCCCCTCTCAGGCTCCGCCCCGGGGTCTCCACCGTGCAGCGTCTCTCTGCCTGCAGCAGCGGGAGGGAGAGGTGAGGGGTGGGGCTCGATACCCAGGGGCGGATTCGAGGGCAAATCCGGGAGTCTAGGAGAGAGAAGGCCGTGCTTGGCTTAGAGAAGGTGCTGGGCGCCTACTGGCAGGTTAAATATGGGGTTGCTTGAAGGAGGGCGTCAAGGTGAGGCCAGGTTTTTGTCCAGAACAGCTGGGCGAATGGGGCGGCATTTTTTTGATGGAGACAACCGGCCTAGATACAAGTTGTTTGGGGGGTGGGGAAGGGGAGAAATAGTGACCGGCAGAGTCAGAGGTGCCTGTTAGGCACCCAAGTGAACTGGCACTTCTAGGCATGAGTCTGCGGGAGACAGGACGAACGATTTGTCAGACCCTTGTTTGTAGATGGTAACTCTATTCAGGACACTGATGACATCAGAAGTGGGGGTGAAAGCCACAGAAAGCTAATCTAGCCCTCCAGCAAAAGGAGAGGGGCCTCACAGGCTGAGGGGTCCACTGGGCCAGGCTGAGGAAAGGCAGCAGCCAGGGAGGCCCTGAGGGCCAGGGGTCTGCAGCAGGCGCCAGGTCCACCTGGTTTACCCGGGATTCTGATGCTTCAGGAGGGAGGGTCTGACTGGCCAACTTGACACTCCTGTCAGGACTGTGCAAACTCCCTGAACAAGGAGTTTGGGGTGCACATGGGATGGGGAGGATGGTGGGCAGCCCCAAAAAACAAGTGTCCATGGCAGAAATCAATCTGCTGAGATGGAGGAGATGGGGGCAGAAAATGGGTGACCTTACCCCAGGTCATACCTGTTTCCCACAATCGCACGCTATAGGGCTCTGCACGTCCTTTCCTCTGACCCCCTCTCCCCTCTAGAAGCTCTGCTGGTGTGCCCTCATGTCCACCATCATCACCACCCTGACTTTGCTTTTCTCTAAACATTCCTTTCCTCATGCTCTCATGGAGGCCGGGCTTCCCCTGGAGGCTCTAAAGTGTAAATGTTTATTTTCGTACAACCCCTGTACCCCTGTACCTCTGGGCCTGCAGGTAGGGTGGATGCTCTCCTGACTCCTTATGACCACTTCCAGACCATTTTCCCCTTTGCCCTAACAGCTGCCAGCCTTAACTCTCATTTTCTCAGAAGAATAATTCATTCCCCCCTCCACTCTTGCTGTTACCTTCAAAGCCAAGGCCTGCCCCCCTTATCCTTTGGGAATTTCAGCTCCTGACTCACTCACTGTCATTCTCTCCAGTACCACTTGTGCAGGAATTCTGACTTCCGAATCCACATAGGTTTCCTTCCAACCTCAACCTCCTGGCCTCTGTCTTAACATGAACCCAGGATTTGTTTTAATCAGCTATGGTAAGGTGACAGACACAAAGCCAACTGCCTTGAAAGAAGAGTTTAGAACTTACAGCTCCCAAGTGGGGCATGCCACACTGTGCAGGGCCACGTGGGGAAGCGCCAGTGCCATCAGGAACAGGAGGGAGAGGAAAGCTCGGCCACAGCCTTTACCATGTTTTCAGTGGGAAGGAGGCAGGGTACGCAAGTTTGAGCAAGTTTAGGATTGGATAGTTTGAATAATTTCAGAGGTCTCTAGTGGTCCAGTACCTGGCCCTGGGTGATTTAGGCAGGGAAATACTGGCCTGGTGTACTGGTGACAGGAGGTGGTTGGGGTGTGGGCTCTGGATCGGTTGGTTTGCAAGTGAAAGGTGTGTTGGTGGGTGAGTTGTTTGCTGTCTCTAGGAATTAGCCAGCCTGGGAAGGGCGGTCTCTCCCCAGCCAGCAAGGCCCTCAAGATGTCAAAGCATCAAAAATCTAGAAAATAAAAAACATGATCAAGGCAGTGCTCATTCCCTTGACTCCTGTCCTCTGAGAACCTTCCCCAGCTGGCTTCAGCAGCCCCTCTTGTGGCTTTACATTTGTCTGAACAACGTCACCCAACAACTTCTCTCACCCCATTCCACTCACGCCGTTACTCCCATCAGCAGGTGGGTTCCACCCCTCCCACTGAATGGGGCTGGCCCCTTGACTTGCTTGAACTGCCAGAGAGAGAGATGCCATGCCAGTTTCAGGCTCTATGAAGGGCTGGCAGCTTTTGTTCTCATTCCCTGACAGTCCTGAGCTGCCATGTGACAATATCTGGCTACTCCTCTGGAGAGATCACCTAGAGAGAAAGGGAAAGCCTGGACGTAAGAGTCTCAGACTTCTCGCCTCACTCACACATCCTGACCGTGGCTCCGTGAGGGACACTGGCTGTTTCGGCTGTCTATTGTTGCACGACAAACCCCCCAAATGTATTACTTACTCTGAAAACTAGGTTGCATTCAGCTGGGAGGCTCTTCTACTCTGTGTGGTATCTGCCTGGGTTAGAATGGCCAAGATGTCTGGCACCTTGACTCGGGTGGCTGGGACAGCTGGGGGCTGCTCAAGTATCCCTTCCCTGAGGCCTCTCCACATGGTTTGCTTGGGGTTCTGCACAGCATGAGGGTCTCCAGGTAGTAAGACTGATTACCTGTGAGCAGGCCCCCAAGAGGCAGGAAGGTAAAGCTGCCAGTCCTCTGGCCTGGGCTTGGAAGTCCCAGAACTTTCTACGAGATTAAGTGCATCAAAACAGTCACAGGGGGCTTTCCTGGTGGCACAGTGGTTAAGAATTCGCCTGCCAATGTAGGGGACACAGGCTCGAGCCCTGGTCCGGGAAGATCCCACATGCCGCGGAGCAACTAAGCCCATGCGCCACAACTACTGAGCCTGCACTCTAGAGCCTGTGAGCTACAACTGTTGAGACTGCGTGCCACAACTACTGAAGCCCGCACGTCTAGAGCCCATGCTCCACAACGAGAAGCCACTGCAATGAGAAGCCCGCGCACTGCAATGAAGAGTAGCCCCCACTCGCCGCAAGTAGAGAAAGCCTGCGCACAGCAACGAAGACCCAATGCAGCCAAAAATAAATTAAATAAATAAAATTTAAAAAAAAAACAGTCACAGGAGGGAGATTCCTGGCAGTCCAGTGGTTAGGACTCAGTGCTTTCACTGCTGTGGGCCAGGTTCAACCACTGGTCAGGGAACAAGATCCCACAAGCTGCGAAGTGTGGCCAACCCCCCCCCCCCCACCAAAACAGTCACAGGACCAGTGAGGACGGAGCATCACACCTGACAGGGAGGGAAGAAATTGATGGTGAGAATTTGAGACAAATTACCCACCTGCCAATAGCAGAAAAGTCAACCAGCTGAGCCCAGTCTTATCACGGAATAATTAGAAAATCAACAGCTGTTTTAAGCAATTATTATGCAGCCGCACATACCTGGAACAGACACTGACACTTAAAAGTGAGATGCTGCCTCAGAAAATCTACAAACAACAAATGCTGGAGAGGGTGTGGAGAAAAGGGAACCCTCTTGCACTGTTGGTGGGAATGTAAATTGATACAGCCACTATGGAAAACAGTATGGAAGTTCCTTTAAAAACTAAAAATAGAACTACCATATGACCCAGCAATCCCACTACTGGGCATATACCCAGAGAAAACCATAATTCAAAACGACACATGCACCCCAGTGTTCATTGCAGCACTATTTACAATAGCCAGGTCATGGAAGCAACCTAGATGTCCGACGACAGACGAATGGATAAAGAAGATGTGGTACATATATAAGATGGAATATTACCTCAGCCATAAAAAGGAACGAAATTGGGTCATTTGTAGAGACGTAGATGGATCTAGAGACTGTCATACAGAGTGAAGTAAGTTAGAAAGAGAAAAACAAATATCGTATATTAACGCATAGATGTGGAACCTAGAAAAATGGTACAGACGAACTGGTTTGCAGGGCAGAAATAGAGACACAGATGCAGAGAACAAACGTATGGACACCAAGGGGGCAAAGTGGCGGGGGGGGGGGTGGTGGTGATGGGATGAATTGGGAGATTGGAATTGACATATATACGCTAATATGTATAAAATAGATAACTAATAAGAACTTGCTGTATAAAAAATAAAATTCAAAAACAAAAAAAAAAGTGAGACGCTGCCATCACAGAATTCTGAAATGTGGCCCTGACTTTGGAACCAGGCAGCAGGAGGACCTGGCAGGCAGTAAGGACATTGCTGGTGGAGGCCCGAGAAGGGCGGAGCCCAGTCAGGTATTGGCGGAAAAGTGGGACACCATTGCCTGTGGTAACGGGGAAGGCAGAAAATATATCTAAGGATCTGATTTTCCTGGCAGAAAGCTTAAAGGGCCAACTGGCTTCTTTCAGTCATTTATGCTAAAGTGAAATAAAAGAGAAATGAACTAAAGAAGTAATGTTCCATGTTCCAGCAGAAGTTGGAGGAAGTATTTCAAGCCAGGTCCTGCAGCTGGAAAAGAAAAACAATTTCTCAGCCTCAGCCTTTCCAGGCAGCAAAGGTTCTCAAGGTAAGAAATGGCGTCACGGGGAAGATCAAATCCAGGACACTGCAGCAAAACACGACCTCAGGGTTAAGAGAAATCCAAGGGCATGGCATATGACCCCTTGTTAAGACCTCTGAAGATTCCCAGGGCGCGGGACCCTCATAGGTGCTGTCAGCCATACAGAAGCGCCTCCAGGCGTCTTGAGGTCTTTGTGCCACAGCACATCGCTCGATGTCCCCAGCAGAAAGGAGCCGCTCAAAGATATTTACAGTGTAGCTTCTGTCTAATAAAATGTGTTATAATTTGATACCTAGAAAATCCACAAAGTTTTTTTTAGGGGTTGTATTTGCTTGAACTACAATGGACAAAGTTCAAAGTAAAAGAGGCCTCTGGGCTCTCAACTGTCTCCAGGCAAGAAGCAGGCTGAGGAAGCTACTCAGCAGCAAACAGGGCCCATTTCCCATGGAAAAGGGAGGATGACCGAGCATGCAGGGCCAAGAGGCAGAGGGAGAAGCCACTGGGAGCCATAAAAAAGGGTGGGTGCGTTAGGGAAGCACTTGCCGGGAGCAGACAAGCCCTTAAAGGAACACTGTGACAGCTGTCTGCTGGATTTCAACATTGCTGTGCATCCGTGGCTGCAGGGGGCACACCCCCTTTTCCTTTTTGAACCGGGTGTCTATTCACTTATCCTGTGCCTCCCCTTGGAACGTTGGGTCTCGGGGGGCAGACAACTTGCCTCTGGCCTTGTTGCACATCATAAGCCAAGAGCCACGCTGAGGTGGTGGTTCTAGCGTCTTCACGTGGGAGGAGCATGCATCATTAGGGGTCAGAGGGTGGACGGGTGGGGGGCAGCCTGTTCCACCGGTAGCCCCCACAACGCGCCACACTTTCAGGACTCATGCTCTTGTGCACAGCCCTCCCACACGGACTCCAAGCTCGCCTGCGTGACTTGCTTTGGCCGGCGGGATACTAGCAGGTGTGATTCAAGCAGAGGCCCACTGGGACCTATCACTTAGAGCAGAGCCTCCACATGGTAAGCCGTCCAGCTCTCCTGCATGGATAGGGTCACATGGAAGAAAATGAGGTGCTCTGGGCAAATTCCCAGCTGAGTCCAACCGAAGGAGGTATCCGGCTGACACAGTGTGGAACAGAAGATGCCCAGTCAGTCACAGAACTGTGCAAAATAATAAGTTGATGTGGTTTTAAGCTATGAAGTTTGGGGGGGTGAGGTTGTCACAGATCAGCGGGTAACAGAGACACCATCACCCCTAGCACCTGCAGCCCCTTGCAAAAGTCTCTGGAGCACTTCCCGGCCTCGCTCACTTCCTCTATCAGCTATCCTCTGAACCCACTGGGACCTCCGACCCTCGGATCTGCCCCCTCCGGTGTCCTCTCTTCTTCACTTGCTGAGCTCAGATGCCCCAGGCAAGCATCCCTCTTAGACAGCTCGCTGTCTCCCCCTCACCTCACTGCACTCGCCCAGCATAACCGCAGTCTTGGCTGAATCCAGCTCTCCTTTCTCCTCGCCTTCTCGGGGGCAGCCTAAATAGGCTGGAGGAAAACACACAGTCACGCGGACGGGTCCCCTTGACACTGCCAGGCCACCCTACTGTCTTTTCCTAGTTCCCTCCTGGTCCTCTCTCCTTGGACCACACTCCCTTCTCACCTTCAACTGATGGCCTCGTTCTCATCAGAAGAGAACCCCCCAGATTCCCACCCCCACATCCACTCACCTCTCAGACTCCTCTTCAAGCTGTGGCTGAGCTGAGCCATCCAGGCTCCTGTCAGAGGCCAGCCCCCGCCCTCCCCTCTCAGGCGATTGCCTCACCTCTTTCTCCTCCATGGGCTCATTCCTGCTGGTGGACAACATGCTGCTTCCTTTCCCACTATAAAACCAACACTCTCTCTGGACTTGCCTTTTCTTTCTCGCTTCGGTCGCTTCTCTGCTCCTTTTCAGCCAGAACACCCCAGAAGAGTTGTCAGTCTCAAGGTTTCCAAGCCTCTCCTTCCACTCCCCCTTAGCCCGTTCAGTTGGGCTTATTCCTCCATCACTTACTTGTCAAGGTGACCAGTGCCCTCGTGCTGCATGCTCTATTGACTAATTCCCAGGGCCCACTGACCAGGACCTCTCAGCAGCATCAGAGAAGGCTGATCCCTCCCGCTCACCCTAGCACTGTCTTCACTTGGCTCCTGGCCCACTGCCCTCTCCTGGTTTCCCTCATACCTGACATCCTCATGCTCTTTACCAGCTCCTTCTCTTCTCAAATACTCTCTTAGTATGAGAGTACCCAGGGCTCAATCTTCTCCCTCTCTTTTTCTCTATTTGCATTTCCTCCCACGGTGAGCTCATCCAGCTGTATGGCTTTAAATACAAGTATGCTAATGAATGCCAAATCTGTACCCCAGGCTGGACCCCTCCCTGAACGCCATATTCACATATTCAACTGCCTTATAACCTTAACGTGAAGCCTGAGGGAGAAATACATTTTTATTTTGCTAAGCTTCTGAGAATTGAGGAATGTTTGTTACTGCAGCATAACCAGGGCTATCCTGACTGCTACAGAACACTGCCACCACAGGTGTCCCAACATCATCGTTTCTTGGGTGGGTGCTTGCATTGGCTTCCTAAACAGACTGCCTGCTTCCACTCTTTCTGGCACTGTCTCCATCAGACAGTGTGATGCACTGAACAGCTATTCCTCTGCTCCAATCCTCCAGTGGCTCACTTTTCTGAGTGTGAAAGTCAAAGTCCTCACGAGAGCCTACATGACCCCCTTCCCGTCCTCCACCTCTCTGGCCTTGTCCCCTGTTGCTCTCATGCACTCCTTTGCTCACGGTGGCCACCTCCACTTTTCAGACACACCAAACGTGTTCCCAATTTATGGCCTTGGCACTGGCTCTTCTCTCTGCTGGAGATGCTCTTCCCCTAGAACCCACATGGCTCACTCCTCCTCCTCCTCCCAGTTTGTTCAAATTACTTGGCAATGAGGCCTACCCCGCCCACTACCTTTCCTGGATCCCCAACTCCCTGATGCTGATCTACTTGTTTCCCCACGGCACTGATCACTTTTTAACATGGCATATAACTCACACGTCACGGGCCTTCTCTGCCTCCCTCGCTAGAACAGGGGTTTTCAATTTGTTGGGTGCACCGGTGTGGAGTGGTTTCATCGGGCGCTGGGGCTGAGAGCCCGCTGGAGTGGTTGTCAGGAGACAGGTAAAGCCCCGCCAAAGTCCTCAGCCCTTGGAGCTCCTGTTCAGGAAGGACCTGGCCCAGGCTGTTCAGCGCCCCGGCTCGAAGCCCAGGGAAGGCTGGTGTAGCCCGAGGATGGGCTATAGCGGCGGTCTCCAACCTTTTTGGCACCAGGGACCAGTTTCGTGGAAGACAGTTTTTCCACAGACCGAGGGCGGGGGCGGGGGCGGATGGGGGGCGGGGCGTGTTCAGGCGGTAATACGAGCGACAGGGAGCGGCAGATGAAGCTTCGCTCTCTCGCCCACTGCTCACCTCCTGCTGTGCACCCAGGCCGCGGACTGGTACCGGTCCACAGACTGGGGTTTGGGGACCCCTGGGCTACAGGGTCCTGATCCGGGCCCCTCTGTGGAGGCGGCCAGGGAGGAGGAGGGCGGGCCTGTCGGCACTGGACCCAGCCCCTACGCCACGGTGGCCCCTGGGCTCCGGGTCCCTGTCCCCACTCCGGCCTCCTGCCCGCTGTCCGAGGACGGGGGACGGTTTACCGGCAGCCGCAGCCAGTCCCGCAGGGACCCCGACCTGCAGAGCCCGGAAGGCCCGGGGCGCGGAGCCAGGCCGCCCTCCTCGAGGGGCGGGGGCCGGGTCGGGGTCGCGGGGGCGAGGGCGGAGGCCGGGTCGGTGTCTGGGTAGAGGGTCGGGGCCGGGAGCCTGTAGGTTGGCCTCCCGCACAAAGCTTCCCGCGAAACTGACGTCGCGCCGGGCGGCCGCGCAGGCACCGCCCCCGACCGCGCCCCTCCCCCGCGCTGGCCCAGCTCCTCAGCGCGCCGGCGCACTCGCCCTCCTGCCATTGGCTGCGTCGTGGCGGCGCGCGCCGGCCGGCGCACTGCGCGCCCCACCATTGGCCGGGCGGCGGCGCGCGGGGGTGTGTCCGCGTCGAACTCCGCCCCTGGCCCCCGCTCGCTGAGGAGCGCGCGGCGGCGGCTGCGGCGGCGCGTGGCAGGTCCGGCGGGCGCCAGGAGGCGGCGGCCCGACCCCGGCCCAGCCTCGTCCCGCCCGCCCGCCCGCCCGGCCCCGATCCTGACCCCGACTCATCCGACTGGCCCGCCCGGCTCGCCGTGGCCCCGCCCCGGCCCCGGCCCCTCCTGAGGGAGAGGCGCCGCCGGCCGAGCGCAGGCCCGGCCATGACCGACTTCAAATTGGGCATCGTGCGGCTCGGCCGGGTGGCCGGGAAGGTGAGCGACGCGGGGCTGGGGCTAAGGTCGGGCCGGGGGACTGGGGCGCTGGGCCGGGGGCCGGGCCGGCTCTGGGAGTAGGGGGCCGGGGTGCGAGGCAGGGGGCCGGACCGGAGCTGGGGGTGGCGGGCGGGGTCTGGGAGTCGGAGTCGGGGGTGAGAGGCTGGGGGACGGGGGCTGAATCGGGAGCCCGACCCGGGCCGGGGCACGGGCAAGGGCCGGGCGGTTTGCGGGCGGCGGGCCGGCGGCCTGGCTCCCGGGGCAGCCCTCCTCCGGTTGTGGCCCGGGACTCCGGCCGTGCGCCGTGGCCGGGGGAGCAGGGGGCTGTGGCTGCGCCTGCGGCCGCGGGGAGCGCAGGCCCTTCCGAGGCGGCGCGCTCGCTCCTCGCCGAGACCTGCGTGTGCGCGCCGCCTGTGCCTGCCGGTCCGTAGTGAGCTTCGGGCAGGGTTCGTGCTGCCAGCGGCGGCCCCGTCTGGCTGAGCCTCAGTGGGCCTCGCCAGAGCAGGGCCTCCCTCTGCTTCTCTCCCTTACCTGGCCCCGCCCTCCGCGTGTTCGAGGCTGGGGCTTCCTGGCACCTGTGGGCATTGAGGCTTGGCTGTTTCCAGGAGCCGGCCGGCCGTGCAGCTGCACCAGCCACGGACCTTACCCTGGATGGGAACCCTGTTCCCATCACCAGCGGCGGAAGCTTCTGGTGGGAGAGAGGAGCAGAGGCAGTCAGATGAAGGTAAAACCGATTCAGATGCTAGAAAAAAGCTTTCCAAGCGAGAATGACACTGGTCCGTTTTGGGGACCGTTTCCTGCCCTTCCTGCAAGGGGACGTGACTTTCTAACTAGGGAAGGGTGGGCTCCCCATCAGCTCTGAGGTCCCTTCTAACTCAGTGACTGATTGCACTAATGTCATCCCTTAAAACTTTTATTTGGAACATTTTAGACAGACAGAGGTAGGAAGGACGATTCAGTGAGCACCTGTGTGAGGACCGCCTGGCTTAATAAATAAAATAAATGTTAACTGAAACCTTCTGCATATTCTGCCTCAATCCCGGCCCCCTCCCTCTACTCCAGTGACGTCATACTCTTGGACTAGGTTTATCAGCACGTTAAAATGCACAGCTTAGTACTTGTCCAGTCCTGTGGCACTTCTTTTGGTTCTTCGTGAGCAGATGGGAAGTGAAGCCTGATGCCGCGACTCTGCGCAGTCAGGAGTGGGGAAGGACCAAGCTTTGGCACCTCCACCTGCTTTCAGAGTAGACGGCCCCTCGCCTGCTGAGCTCGCTTAGTCTCAAGGGGCGGCTCCTGCTCATTGTCGGTACCTCGTACTGATTCCAAATGTAACGTCTTGAAACGTTAATTTCCAGACCAAGTACACACTGATAGATGAGCAGGACATCCCGCTGGTGGAGGGCTACTCCTTCGAGGTAAGGACGCCGTTCCTTTGCCAGCATGCCCTTAGTCATGCCCAGGAGGGTCACAAGGGGTGGGTTTTCTTCCCTGTGATGTGAGGGCAAGACCTGGTACGTGAGCATCTCAAGCTGTCTGTCTGTCACTGCCCCGTGGAGCCCCCTACCGCCTCTGCGATGCTGGTCTTCCCCCACTTCCGCCTGGTTGCAAGCTCTTCCTGAAAAGGAGACAAATTGTGTCATGTTTGTGATTGAGTTCAGTTGGACAAGCTTCTGTGCCCTGGGAGACTCTCCAGGGCTGCCCCCCCTTCTCTCGCCCTCTGCTGTTCCTACCTGATGAAGCTGTTTGGCCTCTAGTCCTCACCCGCGCACTCCTCCTTCCACGAGTCTGTGGACCCACTCTTACCTCCGATGTCACCCTTTTACACTTACTTGGTCTAGGGCTTATCTTCTTTTTACTGGGTGGGGCTTTTTTTTTTTTTTTTTAAGGGTAGGAAGATTTATTTCTCTGTGTCCACAATGTTTTGCAAACAGTGGTTAGTGACTGTGTCTTGCCTCCACTAGAGGAGGGTGCTTCTTGGTGCCATGTGTCTGGGAGACTCCAGAGACCCCCAGGGTCCCAGGAATAGGCCTGGGATTGTCCCTCTGGCTTGTTTTTTAATTTGGAATGTTGTTGATAATCAGAGGCTTTTTAACAGAGCTTTTTCTTGTTTTCTCTCAGGCCCGGATGGAAGTAGACGCAGATGGAAATGGTGCTAAGATATTTGCATACGCCTTTGACAAGAACCGAGGAAGGGGGTCGGGAAGGCTCCTTCATGAGCTGCTGTGGTGGGTGTTCCAAGCTGCTTGTTTGCCCTGTCGGATTTGCGCAAGCCTTGAGGTGCACGGGGCTCGTGGAGCCAGCAGACCCCTTGTTGACACATGGTGCCTTCCCCAGGTCTCCCAGTTAATTCTGTGTCATTGTCACTATCCCGGAGGGGTGGCTGCTTTGCGACCTGTGGCACTGGCAGGGCAGCCAGAGAGTCTGCAGGCTGAGCGCCCTTTCTGCTCGGTGTGTTTGGGACACAGCCTCCTCTGGGGGTTGGTGGGGTCTGGCCCCTCCTCTGGGTTGGGGAAGGGCCTTCCTCTCCTCTGTGTGAACAGCGAGGTTCCGAAGTGCTTGGGACCACGCAAGTGGGGTGTCCTCCAGGCTGTGTGTGAGATGGTTTCGGGTTCCCTCCTTCGCTCCCTGCAGCCTAGCTCTTAAATCCAGGGGCTGGGCTGTCCACGTGGCCTGTCCTGTTTGGGCCACAGACTGACATACTTGGGTTCCTCTCTGCAGCCTTGCTCCTGATGGGTCCCGTCGGTGTGACGAGGGACCAGTTCAGGGCACACGGCTGAGGCGTTCAGGAGGGTTGGGAGCCCATCTGGAGCATTGTCTGTTTCCTAGGGAGCGGCACAGAGGGGGCATCGCCCCTGGGTTTCAGGTGGTGCATCTCAACGCTGTCACTGTGGACAATCGCCTGGACAACCTGCAGCTAGTGCCATGGGGCTGGCGGCCCAGAGCCGAGGAGACCTCCAGCAAGCAGAGGTGGGTCTTCTTGGGGCCTGGTGATGTGGCCGAGATGCCCCTGAGGGCGGCCCCTCCAAGCTCACTGCCAAGAGGGGCCCGCGTCTACTCTGTGCTCTGAGGCTTCTGTGGATTTGGTGACCTTGGCCGTTTTCTCTCAGGGTGCGGGGGTCCCCTTTTTTTTCACGGGGGGAGGAGACCGTTTGGAGGCTTATCTTTCTGAATTGTCTCTTGCGGGGAGAGGGGTTGTGTGGGCCGGTCCCCTGTAGGCGGGCAGGACGCCCTGGAGATGTAGGAGCCGTCTCCATCTCAGGGGTGCCCCTGTGCACACAGGTAGATGGGTCTTGCTGTCATGCTCTTTTGTAAGCAGTTTGTCTGGTCAGTGGTTTAAAGGAAGCAGGACAGTGTGGCTCGGGGGTTGGCGACTCGGCCTCCACCTTTCCTTGGTCCTGAGGATTTGGGCGGAGGGGATGCTCCGAGGGCAGTTCCCGTGGCCCCAGGAACAAGCCCCTTGTGACTTCATGGAGCCCTTAGGAAGAGCTGGGGGACCAGCAGGATGGGAGCCAAAATGAGCCAGGGTGTCCCTGGCCACCTGTGCATCATTTAGGGGCTCCCTAGGGCTTCTGTGCGTCTCCTCGGGCCCCTGGGCAGCTTTTCCTGACTTTGGCGGTGCTGGTACTGACTTCCCCTACAGGCAGAAGTCGGTGAGGTCGGTGCGGGGGTGTCAGTGTTTCTTAGGATGGAGACTGGGTGGCATCTTTGCAGTGGTCACCACTGGGGTCTTGGCAGAGCCCCATGCACTGGAGGTAGGAAATGGCGGGATTGCCCGGCCAGCTGGGCTTGCTGGTGGGGGATGGTCCCCAGGTGTAAGAAGGCCACATCCAATCTGATGCTGCTATAGCTCTGGAGGGGTATCCATAACTCTGTACGAGGGGAGGGGGTGGGTCTCCAGGCGTTGGGGGTCTCTGCTCTGTTGTTAGAGGCTGATCCTAAGACCCCCTCCTGAGGGAGGCTGATCCTCTTGTGGTAGCTGGGTTAGGATTTTCATCTTCCTGGAGGTTACGTGAGTCTAGACTTCTGGTTGCAAGTGACAGAAACTAAGCCCAATTTCGCTGAAGCAAAGATAGGACCCTTAATGGCTCCCCTGCTGAGATGCGGAAAGCCACAAAGCCACCTCCAGGTCTCAGGAGCGTCTCTGGTGGCGTGGGGAAGTCAGCTTGTTTTGAGTCACTTCTGTCTCCGTGCTGGGGGCAGGAGGGTTCTTTCATCAACAGAAGGAAGCTTGTGTATAAGGGCGGCTGATCGGAACACCAGCCTCTGTGGATTTCCCCCAAGTTGTCCAGCACTCACATGGGTTCAGGGCAGGCCTGGGGCTCACCCTCCCTGGCTCCATGCAGGTCTGCTGCTGCCCATTGCAGACACTGGAGGGACACTGCCCACCGTGTCACCCAGCGATGGGTCTGTCTTTCTGGGATCTCAGCATTTGTCCATCTGAGCACCACGTATTGTTGTGAGATGAGGTGACCACGGTTAAGAAGACCTGTTTGGAAAAGGGTCTGTTACACTCAGGGCTGCCCCACCGGTGGTCTCCCCCAGGCCATGGCCCAGCTGCCCCATTCTCCTTGAGAACACTCCCAGGAGGCCCAGGACCACCCCAGGGGCCTCTCCCTGCTGGTCGGCCCAGGGGCAGAGGGGTTGGGGTTGGCCTTAGTTTGCCAGCCTGGGGTCGGCCCGTCAGCAGTCCTCCACCTGTCCGGGCAGAGCCAGCCCAAGGGTGGCCTGAACTCCCCGCTGGCCCGGCGTCACGTATCCTTCCATCTCACTCAGTGGCCTCCGCATGGCGGCTCTTTGTAGGAATCACCCCATATGTGAGGCGGGCGGTTTGGCAGCACAGCTCCTGCCAGGCACCTACCTTCTGCTCTGCTTTCCTGGCATCACTTCAGTGGGGCCACAAGGGCGGCCCAGCCGGGTGGAAGGTGCTCTTTGCAAAGGTGCATTTTCCTCCCTTTCTGCCCTCAAAAGCCGGCTGGGACTGAAACTCACCTCTGTCTTCCAGGACTTCATTGAAGGGCTCAGAAAGTAGCCAGTTTTCTCCCACATCCTGACTTTCACCCTTTTCTTCTTTAAAAAAATCTTTTTATTGTGGCAAAATACAGATAACAGTTACTGTCTTAACCACCTTTAAGTGCATGGTTCCGTAGCATTAAGCAAATTCAAATTGTCGTGTGTCATCACTACCATTGTCTCTAGAACTGTCTCATCTTCCCAAACCGAAGCTGTGTCCCCATTAATCACTAATTCCCCACCCATCTCCTCTGCCAGCCCCTGGTGCCTACTGTTCTGTGAATTGACAAGTCCTTGGACCTTATCTGAGTGGATTAATATGGCATTTGTCTTTTTGTCTGCCTTATTTCACTTCGCCTCATTTATGTCTTTGAGGCTCATCCATGTCATAGCATGTGTCAGAATTTCCTTCATTTTTAAGGTTGAGTAATACTCCATTGAGTGTGTGTGTGTGTGTGTGTGTGTGTGTGTGTGGCACATTTGGTTTATCCATCAGCCATCAGTGGGCACTTGGGTTGCCTCCACCCCTTGTCTGTCGTGAACGATGCTGCTGTGTACAAAGAGCTCTTCGAGTCCCTGCTTTTGATTCTTCAGAGTGTGCACCCAGAAGTGGAATTGCAGGATCATAGGATAATTCCATCTACTTCTTGAGGAAGCCCCACGCTGTTGTCCACAGCATCTGCGCCATTTTACCTTCCCCCCAGCAGCGCACCGAGGCCCCGGTGTCTCCGTACCTTCACCAACACTTGTTTTCTGTTTGTTTGATAGTAGCCATCCAGGAGTGTGAGGTGGTCTCATTGCGGTTTTGAGTTGCATTTTCCTGATGATCAGTGATGTTAAATTAAGCATCTTTTCATGTGCTTTTTGGCCATTTGTATGTCTTCTTTGGAGAAATATCTATTCAGATGCTTTACCCTTTTTGAAATTGGGTCATTTGTTTTTTTGGTTGACTTGTAGAGTTCTTTATATATTCTGGGTACAAATCCCCTTATCAGATATATGGTTTGCAAATATTTTCTCCCATTCTATAGGTTGCCTTTTCATTCTATTGATTGTCTATTGATTGTCTCTTTTTTTAAAAGTTTTTATTTATTTATTTATTTATTTAGGCTGCGTTGGGTCTTCATTGCTGTGCGCAGGCTTTCTCTAGTTGCGGTGAGCAGGGGCTACTCTTTATTGCTGTGTGCGGGCTTCTCACTGGGGTGGCTTCTCTTGTTGCAGAGCACGGGCTCTAGGTGTGTGAGCTTCAGTAGTTGCAGCATGTGGGCTCCGTAGTTGTGGCTCTCGGGCTCTAGAGCGCAGGCTCGGTAGTTGTGGTGCACAGGCTTAGTTGCTCCGCGGCACGTGGGATCTTCCCGGACCAGGACTCGAACCTGTGTCCCCTGCACTGGCAGGCGGATTCTTAACCACTGCACCATCAGGAAAGTCCCTGATTGTCTCTTTTGATGCACAAAATAATTGACTTTTCATGGAGTCCAATTTGCCTATTTTTTCTCTTGTCACTGTGCCTTTGGTGTCATATCCAGGATTATTGCCAAATCCGATGTTGTGAAGCTTTTGTCCTGTTTTCTCTGAGAGTTTTATTGTTTGGGGTCTTACATTTAGGTCCTTGATCCATTTTGAATTAATTTTTGTCTGTCACATTAGAAGAGGGTGACCCTTCCTTTTTTCTTTTTTTTTTTGGAAGTATAGTTGATTTACAGTGCTGTGCCAGACCCTTCCCTTTTTTATCCAAGTCCCTCCCGGCCCGGTCTCCAGAGAGGGTGGGTGGGTTGAAGGGGATGGTCCACCCATCCGTTTGCTCTCGAAGTGCGGGAGGTGCCTCCTTTGGAGGCCAGCCCCAGGGCGGGCCGCTCATTGCCTTGTGCTCACCCCACCGCCCGTGCCTCTTGTGGGGCAGTTGCGGGCACTTACAAGCTTCTGGCCCTGTCCAGCAAGAGAAGTGTTCGGGGGGTGTAGAGCAGCTCACAGCAATCGGGCAGGCAGGCCAACCAGAGGCAGATGTGGGCGCCCTCGGGGCCGCGAGCACGTGATCTCCGTGCCTGTCTTGTGTGCAGCCGTCCCAGGCGTTGGGGAGATTGACGAGCAAGGCAGACAAAGCCCTGCCCTGTGCCTTTTAGTGGGAAGATGAAACAGGCTACATACTGGATGTTCCAGAGAGGTGAGCCCAGGCAGTGGGGTGGGCCAAAGGAGAGTCAAGCTGCAAAGCTGGGGGCGGGGCAGCCTGAGAAGAGGAAGCAGCTGGTCCACCCTGGGGTCACTCATTGTCACCTCCATACCTTGACCCTTCCTGGCCAAGGCATCCTGAAGCGCCTGCTTCTCTCTTTAAGGGAGCAAAGCTTATACTGGCTGGCGATTCAGCAGCTGCCCACGGACCCCATAGAGGAGCAGTTCCCCGTCCTGAACGTGACCCGGTACTACAACGCCAATGGGGACGTGGTGGAGGAGGAGGAGACGTCCTGCACCTACTACGAGTGCCATTACCCGCCCTGCACCATGATGGAGAAGCAGGTGCGCGGTGGGGGAGCCGGGCCTCCCCTAGGACTGCCCTCTCGCGGCTTCTCCCCTGCGGTGGCGTTCCTTTGTCACTGCCTGACCGGGGCCCAGACCCTTCGGCCTCGGCGCACGGGCGGCCAGGTCCTCGCAGGTCTGCCGTGTGACCGGAGCGCTGCTCTTCTGTGTCCTTTCAGCTCCGGGAGTTCAACATCTGCGGGCGCTGCCAGGTGGCGCGCTACTGCGGCTCCCAGTGCCAGCAGAAGGACTGGCCGGCCCACAAGAAGCACTGTCGGGAGAAGAGGCGCCCCTTCCAGCACGAGCTTGAGCCGGAGCGATGACCGGGCGGTCAAGTGGCTTCTGATCTCCCCGGGCTGCGGGCTCTGCGGGCAGCTGGACCGGGGCCACCAGAGGGGCTGTTCCTGCACCGGCTCCGCCACCGGAGGCCCCCCCCACCGCACCCCGCGGAGCAGAGACAGCTGGGAGGCCCCCCGGGACGCTTCTCATTATTTATATGTTAATATGTTTGTAAACTCATGTACAGTTTTTTTGGGGGGGAGGCAGCGGGAGGGTTAGAAAGTACAAATAGGGTCATTTGCTGTAACACTCACTTTCCGGGCGGCTGAGCCGAGGAGGGCGGCCCGCCCGGGTTGGGGCAAAGTAAAGGGTGGGACCACCCGGAGTCCTGGCTGCTGTCTGCTCTCCGCCTCGGCCGGCATCCGTGGTGTGGGTGCGGGTGCGAGGGCTGCCGTCCCCACCCCCAGGCTGCGTGGGAGCGGGAGGGAGACCCAGACGTGTCCCTGTCCTGCGGCAGGAGCTGCTGAGGGTTGTTAGTTGCTTGGCCCCTGTTCTCAACCCCTTTGAACTCATACAGTGGGCGCCTGGGAGCTCGGGGCGGGGCGGGGGGGTGGGGCTTCTCCCAGCAGGACTGCTGAGGTCCGCCTGCGACTTGGAGCAGCCAGAGGGGTGAGAACTGCTTTCCTGTGCTCCTTCTGGGAGCCGCAGATCTCAGGGCTGGGCAGCGTCTGGTACACCTGGCCAAGACACCTGGGGGCCATAAGCTGGGTGGTGTGGCTGGGAACTTGCTGGTCTCCGGGGAGAGTGAAGGCTGACACCCGTCTTGGGTCATCCCTGGCCCCACGTTGGTCCTGCAGGCTCCTGCCACGCCCTCCTTTCTGCAGCGTTTCTGCAATCTCCCAGGACGCCCTGTGTGTGCTCTGCTTCCCTGGCTGGGGCTAGCCCCTTTGTGGCCTTTGGTCTGTGAACTGAGCTGAGCTTAAAAGTAGCTTCTTTTGCAGAACTTGGAGGCCTCCTGGGCAGTGCGTCCTGGAGAACAGGACTGGGGAAATGGGTGATAGCAATATGCGGGGAGCATGAGGGAAGGCTCAGTTCCAACCCCGAGGGAGGGGTTTTCTGCAGGTGAAGGGACTCCACGTGCCCACACGGGTTTTTGCTGAGAAGACCTTGCTACCGTGCAGGTCAGCTGTGGTGCCTCTTCCAGGTTGGGGTTTTTTGTTCTGGGTTCCCCCAGACCCCAGGTTGACCACCAGTCGGGGCTCAGAAAGCTGTCAGAGAAGAGGCTATGTGATCCTGAGAGACTGTCCTACCGACCACAGCTGGCCCGAGCCCTCGGGACGTTCCCAGGGCCAGGATAACTCCCAATTCAGAGGCCAGCTCTGGCCAGGCCCATGGGGGTGGGGAATCCGGTGTAGACCAGCGTGTTGAGGTTTGGGTAGTCTTCCAGGCATGGGGCCCTGAGTGTGCTCAGTCTGCTTTTAAAAACAGGCTCCTGGGATGAGGAGGCCCTGGGCTACAGGCTGTGTGTCTTGCCTGTGTCCTTTGGGGAGTGGCCAGGTCGGCCCTCCAGGCTTTTTACGTTTCCTGACCAGGACTGTCTTGTGATCAGCTATTCCTTGGAAAATTACATTGAAAGGGAAGTGCCAGAGTGTCGGCCGACCCACAGGATGCCACGCTGGGTCCTGATCCCAGGTGCTTGCCGCCGTGGCTCATGGCTCATCTGGAATAGCCTTGACCTGGGGATCGCTGTCCAACGTGGCTGCAGGAGCTGGTGCTGTAGTTGGTGGCTGTCCCCTCCTGATGGTGCTGTGTTTTGTGCTACTTGTTAGAGACTCTGGGCTGGAGCTAAGAGGGTGGTGGCCATGGGGGCCTAGGGTTTGCTCATATCAAGTCTCCTGGAGTGGATGCCCTCGTGAAGCTGCCCCAGGGTCCACACAGTGTTTTTATTCCCCTTTGCTTCCCTTGTTCTTTATTTGATACCCAGCCCCTGTTTTCTTTTCTCTTCTAAAGGCCCCGAACCTCTTAATTTTTGTAGCCACACGTCTGAGAGCGTCTGAAAGTTCA
This sequence comes from Phocoena phocoena, assembly GCF_963924675.1. Classification (NCBI taxonomy): domain Eukaryota; kingdom Metazoa; phylum Chordata; class Mammalia; order Artiodactyla; family Phocoenidae; genus Phocoena; species Phocoena phocoena. The sequence continues at coordinate 115,151,686 of NC_089224.1, read as the reverse complement.
GCATTCATTCATGGTTAAAACGTGGGCCGTGTTTCTTACCTGTTTGGAGCGAGGTGTAGGGGGCTGCCTGGCCTGACTGCCTTTTGTACCAGATCAAATCAAGATGTGTGGCTCATCCATTTCAGGCTGTCCTGTGGCTTCCTGACCAACCTTTTCTGCTTCTCTGCTTCAGCTGCCATCTGAGCTGCTAACTGGTATCTGTATTTCTAGCGATAGAAACCACTTTAAAAACCACAGGCTAACTACCCAGGTAGCCATGTGGATTTGTCTTGTCCCATTTCCTGGAGCTGCCATAACAAATTATCTCAAGCTGGTGGCTGAAAACAATGTATGGTCTAGGTCCTAGAAGCCAGAATTCTCAAATCAAGGTGTGGGCAGGGCCATGCTCCCTCTGAAGGCTCTAGGGAAGGTTTGTTCCAGGCTCTCCCAGCTTCCGGCAGCCTCAGGCGGTCCTTGCCTCATAGAGATCTACCAGTCTTTACATTGTCTTGTCTTCCGTTGGTGTTTAACAGACCACACCTCCCCTTCCTAAGGATGCCAGTCATATTGGATTAGGGCCATCCTAATGACCTCATTTTAACTGGATTACTTCTGTTACTAAAGACCCTGTTTCCAAAGGTCACATTCTGTGGTACTGGAGATAAGACTTCAACATATCTTTTTTGCGGACACAATTCAATCCATAACAATATCAGACACTTGCCTTCCCCAAACCTGTTCTGTAGAGTTCACTGACTTTATTGAATGCTGTCGGCACATACCTGGTTTACGAAATCAGATCGTGGCTGTGCTGGGTGTCCTCCCCTTCATCCTAAATCTAACTGGCGCACAGACCCCTGCCGCTGGGGCTTAGACGCTGGCTCTTCTCCATGCCTTCTGTCCACCTTCCCGTCCACCACCCGTGCTCGGGGCCCTGTGGCCGACCCTGTCTCCTTTCTCTGCTGTCCAGTCAGGCACATGTGCGCCCACCGGTGCGCCGCGCTTACTGCCCTATGGGCAGCTCCTTGGGGGTGGACATGACCAGGGAGATGGAGGGCAGCCCAGGCCCAGCCCTTTTGGGTCAGACCCTGGACTCTGCTCCCTGGACGCCCAGGCCCCTTGCACACCCCACCTCCATGCCGCGCTCTCCTCTGCTCCCCCTTCAGAGCCCAGCTCGCCCGTGACTCTGTGCTGGACGCTCGGCCGTCCCCTCCCAGGCCCGCGTCTCGCCGCCACTGCAGAGGGCGCGCCGTGGCACGTGGGGCCAGTCGAGGCTCGCCGGCCGGCAGGGGGCGTGAGATCTCTGCCTCCCGCTGGCGTCCACGGGGGCCGGAAGTCCCTCCCCGGAAGGAGTCATGGGGACGACGGCGGAAGTGGGAGAAGTACCGCCCCTTGGGCTGTGCATCTTCTTGTCGCCGCGGGCCCGGGGACCGTGCTGTCAGCCTGGCTTCCTCACTTCTCCGCCGCCCGCTGTCCGCCACCCCGGTCGCCGCCGCGTCCTTATCCGAATGCTGGGCGGCCGGCAGTCGCGTCCGGCTGTTGCAGGCGGTGGACACGGAGCACACCGTGGACTCGGTGGAGTGGTGCCCGCTGGAGGGCTGCAGGCACTTGCTGGCGTGCGGCACCTACCAGCTGCGGAAGCCGGAGGACCAGCCCGCCGACCCGGAGAGCAAGGTGCGCGGGGCCATCGTGGCCTAGGGAGGTCTTCACCGTGGGTTTGCAGGTCTGCGATCTCAGGTGGCATTTCCCGAGCACCTAAAGCCCCAGCCTCGAACTCCTCTCTCAAGAAGGGCGAGAAAAGGCTCTTGAGAGGCAGAGCCGACCACAGGCTTTGAGATCTCTGTGATCTGCTGCGGGGGAGGCTGAAAGGGAAAAGTCTTGTGTGGAGTCGTTCAGGAGGTGTGGATGCGACCTTGGCCTTGTGGCCAGAATGTAGGTTAGAGACAGGGCATCCTGAAAGCGGGATGTCGTCTCTCTGCAGGCGCCGTCAAGGTTATGGATGAAGTCTAGAGCAAAGAGAAAATGGGATTTCATAGGAGCTGTACGTAATCTGTTGAAGGCATCTAGCTATGCAGATCCAAAGCAGGATACTTTTAAGAGTGAACAGTGGCACCGGAGCAACAGGCCTAAGCCAGGACTCTCCCGGGCAAACTGTGTCCTGTGGGGACCCTAACTGTAGCTCCTGCCTATTGGCCCGTTTAGAAGGAGCATCCCATCCTGGGTCCAGCAGGGTTTATCCACCTACTCACTAATCACGTACAAGAGAAGAGACGTTTCTCCAGCTCAGAAAATCATCGGTGCTGCTTCCAGGCAGAGGTCCGGAGTCTTGGCAAACCTCTTCTTTCCCTCAGTCCCTTTCCCATCCCTTGGGTTCCTCAGTATTTATTAAGGTAATCAGAGAACACATTTGCATTTTTTGTAGAGTGGACTGGATGTTGATGCGCCTCCAATTCGTTTGGGTCGTCTCTACCTGTATAGTTTCAATGAGGACAGCTCTCCTTGCCCCCTGGTTGAGGTCCAAAGAAGAGATACTTCGGCGATCCTGGACATGAAATGGTACAACTTTGATAACCGTTCCCCTTGTTTGGAATTTGTCATGAGTACCTAATTGTTTGGTCAGAGGAGCCTGATGCCTGACAGCATTCAACAGGACGGGGAAGTGTCTGAAGTTTGGGTTCATTTCTTTACTGCGCTGTCCTGCCTGCCTGTTGGCACTTGGAGGATGCTGTAGACTTGGGGCTCGTTTCCTTTTTCAGTTTCCAAGCCCTACAGGTACTGTCAGTCTGGGAAGTGAGGCTAGTTTTCTGCTTCCTAAGCTGAATGATCTTGTTGGAACAGAACTGTAGGCTCCAACCTGGTTTTGGAGCTGAAATAAATACACTTATTTATTTATGGCCGTGCTACGCGGCTTGTGGGATCTTAGTTCCCCGAACAGGGATCGAACCTGGGCCCTTGGCAGTGAAAGCGCAGAGTTCTAACCACTGGACCGCCAGGGAATTCCCTGGAGCTGCAATGTAAACAATGAGTTACCGGGGCGCATAGTGTTCCCCTGTACTCCGGCACATCCTGTGCTGTGACCGGCACGTGCGTTATCTCCTCAGGTGCCACATCGCGGTGGCCGGCCATGCGCTCTTGGGAGTGGCAGATGCTTCTGGGTCCATAGAGCTACTCCGCCTGGTGCGATCCGAGGTCAGTGACTGGGGCCAGGCTTAGTGGAGGGTGGAAGGAACCTGGATGGAGGGGGTTTGGGAGGGAGGCTGTGCTGATACAAACATTTTTCTAGGATAGTTTCTGTTCAACGGTGAACTTTACCATAAAACATTCCAAGGTATCACACGGTCTATTTTGAGTTATTGGGTTCTGTATCTAACTCCAAGGGGAGGACACCTTGTGTGTCATCAGCAGAGGGGCTGTCGGTGGACCTGAAAGTCCTGTAAGGAAAGCCTGGGCCAGCGTCCTGTGTTGATGATGCTGGGGCTAAGAAGAGCAGCGCATTTACTGGGTAAAAGTGGTGTTTCTCATTGATAATTAGGGGAGCACGTGTTTCCTACATGTATTTTCCCAAGCATCTGACAGTGATCCTGTACCGTGCATTTGTAAAATGACCACTTGTTGGGGGAGGGAGGGGACAGGGAAGGCATATAGTGGGTTGAAGGAAACAGCCCACAAGACCGTGCCCTGTCTGTGGGGGACCCACTCTAATGTAGGTGCTGCAAGTGGGACTGGAGCAGAGGTCCAGCTGGCCTTGCATTCACAGCACCTGAAGGCTTGTATAGCAAGGTCCTTGCTTCAGGCCAGCTGAGAGCAGCAGCCCTGTCTTAGGAAAGAGGGAAGAAATATCTGAGGAGGATATCTAGAACCAGAGCTGGAGGCAGGAACAGGTAAACCCAAGAGAGGATACAGCTGCTGGAACCCTGTTGATGGAGTTGAGCGCTGTCTAGGTTGCTTAGATAGTAAAACTTAGACCTCAGAAAAGAGAAACAGCATTTTAATGGCAAGCTGTGGCTTCTGAAAGAGAATCAGAGGAAAGTTCTCCTTATCTCTGTCCCTGGAGGCCTGGGCAGTGGGGAACCCGCACCAGCAGTGCTCCCTGGAGCCTGCAGTAGTCTCCAGGAGGGCTTGGACAGCGACGGGTCTGAGAAGCAGAGACCTGCTTCCCCTGGGGTCACATGTGTGGGAAAGTCCTCCTTCAGGTGTGAGTGCTTCTGGAGGGCCTGGGCTGTCTGCAGTGTCCTCAGGCTCTTTTTCTTTTTTTTTTTTTTAATTTATTTTTTGGCTGCGTTGGGTCTTCGTTGCTGCGAGCACGCTTCTCGTTGCGGTGGCTTGTCTTTATTGCAGAGCGAGGGCTTTAGGTGCGCAGGCTCAGTAGTTGTGGCGCATGGGCTTAGTTGCTCCACGGCATGTGGGATCTTCCCGGACCAGGGCTCGAACCTGTGTCCCTTGCATTGGCAGGTGGATTCTTAACCACTCTGCCACCAGGGAAGTCCCTGTCCTCAGGTTCTGCTGTGAGTGCGTGACTGACACACTTTGTTCACCGAGTAGATGAGGGAAGCATGGCATACCCAAGCCAGGAGAATAGTCTCCTCAGGGTTCCGGGGCTGTTCCTCTCTGATGGCGTTCTTTTCTCTCCAGCAGAACTCTCACACACTACAGCCGTTCTCCCACTTTGCCCTGGAAAAGCAGTGTCTGGCCTTGTCCTTGGACTGGTCCACTGGGAAAGCCGGAAGGTGAGGGCCAGCGGTGACGGGCCTGAGTCTTTCCTCTGAGGGTCCCTTCGTATTTTCATGCAAGAGAGAAGGAAAGCCACCTTGTGCTAGCCTTGATTGCGGCTCCCCAAGCCTGGGAGAATCACTGCCGGTCCTCACCTAAAAAGAGTGTTTTCATCAGGGGAAGCTGACCCTGGTTTATTTTGACAAGCTACTGGCAGCTTCGGTCTCTGCCCAGGCAAGCCTCTTAAGAAGCGTGTCCCCGTACCAGGTCCTGGAGAACCTCTCTGTGACAGGTCTTTGGGCCATAAAGCGTCACTGGTTGGGAGCCAGAAGAGGCGATGAGTTTGGGTCAGTGGATGTATTTCATCCAGATTTCCCCACTGCTTCCCTGTGTCCAGGGCCAGTGACCAGCCCTTGAAGATCATTGGCAGCGACTCCAGCGGGCAGCTCCATCTCCTGCAGGCGCACCAGGCAGGGCCAGGAATGCAGGCTGTGGGCACGTGGCAGGCCCATCACTTGGAGGCCTGGGTTGCTGCTTTCGATTACTGGCAGACGGAAGTCGTGTATTCAGGTCGGTACTCCTCCGCTGGGTGCCCCTCTCTGGAGATTTGCTGAGGAGGCACGGGCCAGGGGCGTGATTCTGGCCACGTTGGGATCTCAAAGAGCTTTTTGGAGAGTCTGTTTTCTGGGGCAAAAGCTGTAGTTGGTGCTCACTTAGCTGCTCCTCGGAGCGTGAAGTGCAGCTTGCTACAGGCACTGCAGGGTCTCGGGTGGCAGTGCCCCCGCGTTGGAGCTGCCCCCGGGAGCCGCCGCCCCCGCCCTCGCTCTGAGTGTTGGATGCTTCTCACACTCGGAGATCCAGTCGGAACTCCTTGCTCTCCACCTGGTACTTTGGGTCCAGTAGTGACTCGTCATGCATTTCAGGCTTGTCTGTTCCCTTTTGGAGTAGTTGATCTTCCTAGGGAAGGGGAAGCGTGAGAGAGAGAGGGTTGACTTCCTGGTACTGAGAGCCGTGTGTATGCAGTGGGATGCTGACGTGGGAACGAGGTCATTCAGGTCAGCTCCTTTCACGCTCACAGCAGGGGAGGGCATGGGTCTCTGAGAGAAGACAGAAGAGGAGCTGCTGAATTTGCAGAGGCAAGAAACCATCTGCACCCGTATCCCTTTCTGCGTCCAGTTGCTGGTACTGTTCTGAGCTCCAGGGCGAGACAGGGAGGCCAGGGCTGCAGGGCTGTGCTGCTGGCCTGTCAGGATGCTGCGCCCCCAGAAGCTCCTGCTGAGGCCCTGAGGGACAGCTGTGGTGCCCAGTCCAGGGAGCACATCAGCCTCGTCTTGGCCTCTCAGCGGTGTTCACATGCCCGACCCCTCGCTCCCCACACATTCTTTTCCCTGGGTCATCAACGCCATGCCATCTGGACTCTCCCCTTCTTTCTCTGGCTTCTCTTCCTTCTGCTTTGTGGGCTCCTTTCCCTCCTCACCAAAGGGTTCACCGTCCTCTGACCTCTGTGTGGATCTTCCTCTCGCTCCGCATTGCTGCTCTCCTGACTTCAGTTACTGTGTCTCTTCCACAAACACTGTGTTTAACCAGACCTTGTTTCCTGAGCTTTTCTGCATTGTCTTGCCAGCACTGCAGCGCTCGTCACTCCGCGGGTCTCCAGCTGAGCCCCATACTCCCTGTGTTGCCCTGTCGCATACCTGCGCCTGCCTGATGTCCCAGCCCCAGGACAAGGTCTGCTCACCCAAATCACACATCTCTGTCCGCTCACTGCTCCTCTGAGTCTGTGTCTTGTTGGTTTTCTCTTCTTCTTTTCAAAAATTAATCAATCAATCGATTAATTTTTTAGGCCACGCCGTGCAGCCTACGGGATCTTAATTCCCTGACCAGGGATCGAACCTGAGCCCGCTGCACTGGAAGCGTAGATTCCTAACCACTGGGCTGCCAGGGAAGTCCCGCTCATCCTGATTATGATTTTGTGTTTAATGCTTCTTTTCCCCTGAGAGAGGATCCTTTCTGGAGTTTTTGCTGTCACACCCTTGAACAGACTCAGGGAGAACGATAAAGATTTAATTTTTTGAGCTCTCATTTGTAGATTAGTTCTTCTATCTTGAGGCTTAGCTAATTCAGAGCAAGGGTGTAGTAGGACGGTGATTTAATAATTTAACACCAATTCATTCATCCAACAAGCATCTACTGAGCACCTACTACGTGCCAAGCACTGTCCTAGGGGTTCAGGAGGCATCCGTGAGCAAGAGACAACAGTCCCTGCTTTCATCGCACTTTCGTCGCTTGTGGGGAGATGGACAGTGAACGCTAGGCATACTATGCGCTGCAGGTGGCAAGGGCTTTGGGAAGAAGAAAGCTAGGACAGGCTGAGGGCATCAGGTGCTGCAAGCAGGTACAGATTGTCGCATTATAGAGACTGGTGTGTTCAGAGTAGCGAGTGGCCAGTACGGCCAGAATGACATGAGTGAGCAGTAGGATAGAGAAGGCAAGGTCAGGAGTCACAGAGACAGGGCACGGGGCCTTGCAGGCCGCAGGGGGGCCTCGGGCTTTTGCTCGGAGTAGAATGAAGCCATTGTAGGATATTGAACAGAGGAATGACATTTTCCGACTTACATTTTAAAATTTAAGAGGATCTGGGACTTCCCTGGTTAAGAACCTGCCTGCCGATGCAGGGGACACGGGTTCGAGCCCTGGTCCGGGAAGATCCCACATGCCGCAGAACAACTAAGCCCGTGTGCCATAACTACTGAGCCCGTGCACCTGGAGCCCCTGCTCCGCAACAAGAGAGGCCACCACAATGAGAAGCCCGCGCACCGCAATGAAGAGTAGCCCCCGCTCGCCGCAACTAGAGAAAGCCTGCACACAGCAACGAAGACCCAACGCAGCCAAAAAAATAATAATAATAATAAATAAATTTTAAAAATAAATTAAAAAAACATTTAAGAGGCTCCCTTCAGCTAATATGTTGAGTACAGATTGCAAGGGGGTGAGGGTAAAGGCTGGAGACCTGCCACGCAGGTGAGGCAGGAGTGACTCAGGCTAAGGTGGGAGCAGTGCAGAGGAGGACAAGTGGGAAGACTGCTTGGTGTGAAGGTCGATCAACAGGATTTCCTGGTGGAGCAAATGTGGAGTGTGAGAGAAAGAGGAGAGACCGCTGTGTAAAGAAGCCACACCGGTTCTCTTCACAGGTTTGCCACAGAATGGCAGCTTGTATTTGAGACTCACACACAGGCTCAGTGCCTGGATGGACTGACTCTGCTGACCCACCTTGTCATAGATCATGTTCATCCCACATCCGTTTTGTCTGATATAGGGATTTGTAGTGTGCTCAGTAAGTACCTGTGGGTGGGTGGATGGATGGTGAATGGATGGGTGGATGGATGGGTGGTGGATGGTGAATGGATGGTTGGATGGATGGGTGGTGGATGGTGGATGGGTGGGTGGTGGGTGGGTGGTGGATGGGTGGGTGAATGGATGGTGGATGGGTGGGTGGGTGGTGGGTGGGTGGTGGATGGATGGTGGATGGGTGGGTGGGTGGGTGGGTGGTGGATGGGTGGGTGGGTGGATGGTAGATGATGGACGGATGGAGTTTCAGGCAGACATGGTTGTTCTTTTGCTCCTTTTTGTCCTCTCTGTAGGTCTTCCTCTTCAGTGTTTCTTCCCTTTTCCCTCGAGATACCATGACATTCTATCTTGATGTTGCTTTTCTTCAAAGACTGGTTGTGGGTCAGGGCACCAGCTCCCGTGTTCTTTCTATCCTTTCAGTTTCCCCCAAACAAGCACAGGGCTCTTTTACTGTAAGGTTACAAAGGGCATTTCTCTTTAAAACACATGGCGGTGTGTCAAAGGTTCCAGAACCTTACAGAGCCTCCCTGTCTGATGCCTCCTGCACGCAGGTCTGTTCGGAGCACTTCGACGGGGCCACTCTGGTTCCTGGCATCAGGAGCCCGAAGGGCTGAGTCTTGTGTGACCTGGTCATTCTGCCCCCATAGGTCTGCCCTTTTCCTACGGGCGTAGCCTCTGTCTTTCCCTTCTTCCCTGCAGGTGTCTGAAGACACGGTTACAGCACAGGAGTGACTGTTTCTGGGGCTCCCCTGCCTGTGGCAGCCTGAAAACCGAGAAAAGCCACCTGTGGGAATTTCCTCACAGACATAAACCCAGTCCCTGAGAAACAGCCATCAGTGCCCTTCCTCATCAGTGGCTGTTTCTGTCTCCATGCAGGTGGGGACGATGGCCTTCTGAAAGGCTGGGACACCAGGACCCCTGGCACATCCGTGTTCACGAGCAGGAGGTACGTCACCGAGGGGCCAGTGCTCGGCGTGGGGGGCCAGCCCTCCCTGCCCGCGGGCGGAGCAGCGCTGCCGGGCTTCTGCTTAGGCTCACCCTTCGCTCTCAGACACTCCATGGGCGTGTGCAGCATCCAGAGCAGCCCCCATTGCGAGAACATCTTGGCCACGGGAAGGTGAGCCCCCTAGGGTCCGTGCACATGGGTTCCTCCTGCACCATCGCTTCCTTCCCTCCTGTTGGCCACTGTGATGCTCGACTGGGCCAACTCTCCACCCAGAGCGCGGGCGTCGGGGTTTGGGAAAGGAACCGGGTCCTGGAGGGGAAGTGGGCCGGGTCTTCCGGGAGGTGACCCCTGCTGCCCCGGGGCCTTGCTTTCCTGCACGCTCTCTGCGGTCGATGGGTTTTAGCTACGACGAGCACGTTCTTCTCTGGGACACTCGGAGCATGAAGGAGCCGTTGGCGGACATGCCCGTGCAGGGCGGGGTGTGGAGGCTCAAGTGGCACCCTTTCCACTCCCACCTGCTCCTGGCAGCGTGTATGCATGGTGGCTTTACGATCTTCAGCTGCCAAAAGGCCATAGGTGAGTGGGGGGCCTGGGGCGGGGCTCCCAGTTTCCTGCCTCCTTTTGCTCCACCAAGCTCTTCTGCAGCCTCCACGCGTCCCCAGGGTCTCCCCCTAGGCCTTGCCATGATTTGTAAGTCTGCCGACTTCAGAATCTCGGTTTCAAGCGTGCTGCTCTCTAACCGTGGTTCTTCCCTGACCATCTCAATTATTTTGGTACCTTCTGCATTCAGCAGTCTGCTGGCCCTATTGGGACCTCTCCACCAGAGGTGTTAACCACTGGTCGCTTTCATAACCATCCTTGTCCCACCTTCTGCCAAGTCTTCCTGCTTGCGGACAGCGTAGGCTCCATGGCCTTGTGTTCCAAACATCGTTAAACTCTTCCCCTTGCTCCTTCCTCATACTCTCTGGGCAGAATCCAGCACTGGTAAACCCCAGTCTGCTTATGCCTGAGCCACAGAACGTGGCTGGAGGGAAACAGCCACGCAGCGTGATCTCACCTCAAGTTTATGCTACTGTGGGTCCCTTGTCAGGCAAACCTTGACCTTTCTGTAGCCAGTGATTCTTCACTGTCAGGACTGTTCCACGTTTTCTTTTCTTAAACCCCCACCCCCTGCGCTCCCCGCCTCACGCATCCCTCGTGATCTCCCATCCCCCTCCTCTGTACAAACAAGGGATTATAGGTGCCTCCCATCATGGTTCCAAGGTCAGTGTCCCCTGTACTGGCTGTTCTCAAGGGCTTCGTCTTCTGAATCTTCAGTCCTCCGTCTACTGCATCATTTCTGTTTATCACATGAATGTGCTCTGACAGTTCTCGCTGTAAAACAAGTTGCAAACTTTCTTCTTTCTAAGCATAGGATTTACAGTGATCAGTTGCCCTCTAGGCTCTGCTTTCACTGCATCCCATCAGTTGCTGTTTTTGCTTGCTTGTTTTTGTTTTTTTTTTAATTTTTTTTTTTTTTGGCTGCATTTGTTGCTGCGTGCGGCCTTTCTCTAGTTGCGGCGAGCGGGGGCTACCCTTCGTTGCAGTGCGCGGGCTTCTCATTGCGGTGGCTTCTCTTGTTGCGGAGCACAGGCTCTAGGCATGCAGGCTTCAGTAGCTGCAGCACGCGGGCTCAGTATTTGTGGCACATGGGCCCTAGGGTGCATGGGCTCAGTAGTTGTGGTGCATGGGCTCAAGAGCGCAGGCTCAGTAGTTGTGGCACATGGGCTTAGCTGCTCCACGGCATGTGGGATCTTCCCGGACCAGGGCTCGAACCCGGGTCCCCTGCACTGGCAGACGGATTCCCAACCACTGCACCACCAGGGAAGCCCTATTCCTGACCTTGATAGGGTCCCTGCTGGTTCCCATTTGGTTTGATGATATATAAGGACTAATGTGTGTGCTTAGTATTCATCAATCCACGTTTTCATGAGTATTTTTTTAAATCAGGAATTGCTGATTTTTTTGTTAAATGCTTTTATAATATCTATTGAACTGTATTATTTTTCTCCTTAGATATATTAATATGGTAAATTTTGTTTATGGATTTCCTTATATGGAATATATTCCTGGAGTAAATCCCACTTGCTTATGGTTTTGTTTTATTTTAGTTGTCAAAAACTTTTTTTGAGGTATAGTTGATTTACAGTATTTTGTTTTATGTATACAATATACTGGTTAACAGTTTCTAAAGGTTATATTCTATTTATAGTTATTATAAAATATTGATTATATTCCCTGTGCTGTACAATATACCCTTTTCTTGTTTTTGTTTTGTTTTTTTGGCCACAGCATGTGGGATCTTAGTTCCTCAACCAGGGATCGAACCCATGCCCCCTGCAGTGGAAGCACAGAGTCCTTACCCACTGGACTGCCAGGGAAGTCCCTGTACAATATATCCTTGTAGTGTATTTATTTTATACATAATAGTTTGTACTTTTAAATCCCCTACCTCTATCTTGCCCCTCCCCCCTCCCTCCCCTTACTGGTAACCACTAGTTTGTTCTCTACATCTGTTTCTTTTTTGTTACATTCACTAGTTGTTTTATAGTTTAGATTCTACATATAAGTGATATCATATAGTATTTGTCTTTCTTTGACCTATTTCACTAAGCATAATACCCTTCAGGTCCATCCATGTTGCAGATGGCAAAATTTCATTCTTTTTTATGGCTGAGTAATATTCCGCTGTATATATACATCACATCTTATTTATCCATTCATTTGTTGATGGACTCTTAGGTTGCTTCCATATCTTGGCAGTTGTAAATAATGCTGCTATGAGCATTGGGGTGCATATATCTTTTTGAATTTTTTCATTTTCTTCAGATAGGTACCCAGCAGTGGCATTGCCAGATCATGCAGTAGTTAGTTTTATTTTGTTTCTTGAGGAACCTCCATACTGTTTTCCACAGTGGCTACAGCAATTTACACTCCCACCAACGGTGTAGGAGGGTTCCCTTTTCTCCACATCCTCACTGACATTTGCTATTTGTGGTCTTTTGATGATGGCCACTCTGACAGGTGTGAGGTTATATGTCATTGGGGTTTTTATTGGCGTTCCTCTGGTGATTGGTTATGTTGAGCGTCCTTCCACGTGCCTTTTGGCCATCTGTGTGTCTTTGGAAGGTGTGTTGTTTTCCAGCGCGGTACGGGGCTCTGGCGGCACCTTATTGGGGACTTGCATTAACGTGCAAAGGAGACACAGACTTTCTTCTGTGCTATTTAGCAGCATTATGTTTGGTTCACGTGAGAATCAAAACAAGTGTGAAAATTTTTCTTCATTTTCTCTTGAACAATTTATATGCCATTTGGATTATCTTTTCATTCAAGATTTGGTAAAAAAAAAAAATCTCCTGTGAGACTATCTGGGCCTGATGTATTTTTGAATGATGGTTCTGTGTTAACTTTCTCTATATTTTTCTATGGAAGTTGGTTGTTTATGCTATATGTCTCTACTGGGGTCAATTTTGTTTTCTTTTTTTTTTTTTTTTTTTGGCCACGCCAGGCGGCATGCAGGATCTTCCACGCCCCCTGCAGTGGAAGTGTGAAGTCTTAACCACTGGACCACCAGGGAAGGCCTGGGGTCAATTTTGGTGAACCGTATTTTCCTAGGCAGCTATTCATTTCATCTACATTTTGAAATTTATTTGCCCAAAGATGTGTAAAGTTACTTTGATTTAAAAAAAAATGTCTTCTCTAATAGTTATTTCCCCTTTACCATGTTTTACTTTGTATACTTATGCAAGTATACAATATTTTTTATGTCTTTTTCCTTAATTAGGTTAGTTAGTAGCATGTATATTTTACTTCTTTTAAAGAAGCAGGGTTTTACTTTTTTATTATAGTCTGGTGGTTTCTGTTCTCCACCTCATCAACCTCTCCTTTTATCTTTGTTGTTTCTCTCCTTGTGCCTCCTGTGTTCTTTTTCTAGCATTTTGAGTTGGGACTACAATTCACTTATCTTTATTACTTTGTATTGAGTGTTTTTATGTCTGAATTTTTCTCTGATTTAAGCACATTGTTAGGTTCTGATATGTAGTAATTTCACTTTCATTTTTATGAAGAAATTCTATGACTTGAGTTTGTACTTCCCCCTTTACCCAAGTGTGGTTTAGTAGAAGGTTCTAAAATTTGTAGGTGGAAGCAGTTTTTCGTATTATGACCACATTATTGTTTGTTTTATTGCGCTGTGAAGAGCGTTGCTTGTACTGTCTCTACTTTATAGTACTTTTCGACTTCTTGTTGCCCAGTGTGGTTGTTCAGTTCATGCTACACACGCACCTGAGTGGTGGATGTGCTGTTGCTGTGTGGTATTACTGTGTGGTAGGAAGGCTGCTGTGTCCACCTGGGCCACGAGCGGGTGCTGCCACTGGTTGGATGTACGGCTACAGTGCGCCTTTATTGTCCCAGTGACCCTCGCCTCCCGGTACCCCAGCGTGCACACCATGGAGCGGGAGGTCTCCTGGAAGCTTCCTTCGGTGGTGGTGCCAGGGCGCCTCTCTGCTCTCAGGGTAAGCTTGGTGTCCAGCTTCTCTGCTCTCAGGGTAAGCTTAGTGTCCAGCTCCTCTCTCGAGCCGCCTCTGCTCAGGCAAAGCCCTGGGTTATGGAGGAGGATCTCCAGGGCCCTGGTTGTATCATTGGTGTGTTTCCTGATGCCAGCTGCAGGCTTTCCGCATCACTGCTTATTCTAGTCGTGATTCAGATTCCGATCACAATTCAGAGTGCAGTGGCACTGATCCCTGCACTTGGGAGGTGGCAGTGGCATCCAGGCTAAGTGAAGACTGAATGGCCGGCCACTGGGCCTTCCGGCTGGTGACAGTTTTCTAAGCCCGCATCCCCAGCTCACTGGCCACTAGTTTTCTGAGGCTGCTCTTGCCAGCCTCGGCCTTGCCCTGGACCCTTGACCATCTCAAGTTTGGTGACACCTCATCATTTCTTTTTCTGGTCGCATATTACTTTCACACTTTCTCAGCCATGTTCTGTCCAGAATAAGGCCGGGCCTTTGCCCGTCCTGCCCTCTGTCTTCAGAGTTGCCATAGCAACTCACCATAAGGAAAGCTGCTCACGCTTCAACTCTTCAGTGAGTTACTCGCTGTCCAAGCTCAAGTCCAAACTCTAATGCAGCACGCCGAGCTCTGCATCACGGGACCCTTCTGACGTGTCGCCAGTTCCTGATGACACATCAGCCACGTCCACTCGTGTGGTTCCTCACACACGCCAGGGTCTTTCCACCTCTGTACTTTACACGTACTGTTCCCTTTATTTCTTCTCATACACCCCTTTCGCTCCGTTTGGCTCACTCGTTTGTCCTTTGCTTTTAAGTCTTAACGAGAAGCTTCTGCTGAGTCCTAAGGGTTCAGGTTTGGGTTCGGGTTCGGGTTAGCTCTGTAGGGTTATGGCACAGGTTAGGGTTAGGGTACAGGTTAGGGTACGGGTTAGGGTTAGGGTACACGTTAGGGTTAGCTCTGTAGGGTTAGGGTACGGGTTAGCTCTGTAGTGCAGGCTGACTCCTCTCTCAGGAACAGAGTGCATTCCCTGCAGGATGCTGGTCTGTGCTTCTCTGCTTGTCTGTCCGCATCTTGATAGTCCTCTGCGTGACACACAGTGGTTGCTCTTGGCACATCGTCTCGCTTTGAGGGTGGGTAGGGCCATCGGGTGGGGATGATGAGATCAACCCTGGGTAAGTTTCCCATGTCCTCCTGTCTCACTCCAGAGGAGAATCAGGAAGTGTTCCCAGTCACTCTGTCCTACACCTTGCCCAACTCGCTGGTGTATGGAGTCGACTGGTCCTGGCTCTACTTCCGCCGCTTGCCGCAGACCCGTCCGTCATTCTGCTTGGGGTCCTCTCCTGGCAGCGACCTGGGAGCCAGAACAGCAGACCCAGTCTATACCCTCAAAGTTGCGGCCCAGTCGCCAGCACCCTGTTTTGAGCGTCTAGCTGATGCTGATGGAGAGGGTGGTACCAAACACCAGAGTGGAGGCAAGCTGAAGAGTCCTCTCCAGCCCCTTGCAGAGGAGAAGAGCGGCGGCCGGCTGCATGCCTCGGGGATCAAGATCTGTGACTGTGACCAGCACCTGGAGGCAGCCACCTCTGACGCCAGCCTTCTAGCCACTTGCTCCTTTTATGATCATGTTCTTCACCTCTGGAAGTGGGAGAACAGCTGAGCTAGGGAAGTTACTTGGTTTGACATCATAAAGACCATTTCCACCAATAAAACCAAGAGTATGTCTTTAGCTTTTCTGAGAATGAAGTGTCCTCAGACCATCTCACTGAGATTCTGGCTGCACGCAGGTTTTCTGTATAGGGCTCAGTGCATCTCATGGAATCTCCAGGTAGGCAGTCAGAAAAGCTGCTGGCCTCTTAAATAAGCCTTATCTGCTGGGGCCCTTCAAAATGGTGATTCTGTGGCAGCAGGGGGCAGGGTGTGGGTGGGGCATGGTTCCCAGCTCTGTCTTGTCAGTTTCCTGTGTTTCTGACTTTCAGTTCTTCATACTTATTTAAGCAACTGTTTGTATTAACTAAAATGAGTGGCTTTTTTTTCTTAAGCTACTTTAAAACACCAGAAGTAGTTTTATATGAACATTAAAAAAAGCTCACATCATGGCACCAGAAGTGCTTGTATAGCCTCCTGTGCAGAGAAGCAAAAGGAAGTGTATACACGTTCTGAGTTGCTTTAGCATGTCATAAACTTGAAATACATTGTCACATGCTGAATTAGTCATACTTCCTCACTGCGGCTTCAGTAAACCAAGTAGCTTCCAAACCTGGACACGGTTTAAACTCCAGAAACATAACTGGGTTTGTGACTGATCTGACTCCCATAGATCAGTTCCTTCTTGTCTCTCTGGAAGGAACAGATGTTGAAGTATAGGCCACTGTGGAATTTGTCAGCTCCTCAGCATCCACTAATAAATACAACAGATAGGTGTTCCGAGTTAGAAAACACAAACCTCTATCCTTTGCTTTCTTATTTTCTGATGGTACAACACTGTGTGCCAGTACAGGTCAGAATGTGTTAATGTTGAACCCTCCTCCAGAGTTTATTTTAGGATATTTCACTTAAGGGTCAGTTAAATATGAAACAGAATTAGAATCTGAGGGATTATGCACTGAAACAGGAAAACACAAGGAGGAAGGAGACTATAGATTACTAGGGAAATACGAGTTTGGCATCAACTTCCTGTGTGGTCTTATCTTTAGGTTTACCCCAAGGGGGGCTGTCTCACCTGACTCCCCAAAATAAGCTGCTTTGGAACCCATAAGTATTCTCATTGGTGGTTCCTTGGGGTGAATTTTGGGGGATGAATTAACCAGTGCTGTCATGTGGCTGGATCTGCCTTGTGAATTCTCTTTCTCCTGCAAGCTAAGCCACGTGTTCTTGCCTACTTCCCAGAACCTGTTAGTTGGTGTTCTGGTTTGGCTGGAACCTCAGAACGTCGCCTCGGTCACTACGCCCTAGACTGTTACGTGGCACACTTTCCTTTTCAAAATGACCAGCTGCCCCGAACAACACTGTAGGGTAGCCAAGGTCTTTAATAGAAGCGAAACGAGGGCAACGCCTCCCCACCCGCCACCCGGGAGCTAGGCTCAGCGAGGAGGATAGGTCGAAGTCCTCAGTCGCAGGCACACCCGACCGCCGCCGCCGCCGACTGCTCCTAGCGCGGGAAGTTCTTGGGGTACAGCTGGAAGAGCTTGCCTTCCTGCGTGGGCTCAAAGCCATACTTGTCCAGGCGCTCAGGGTCGAAAGTCCCGGCCTTGAAGTCCTTCTCGATAGCAGGTGCCGCTGTCTCCAGAAAGAGCTGCTTGGCCGTCAGGGGAACGTCTGTGCCCTCCGGGGCGCGGTAGTTCACGTACGGCTTGAGCTTGAAGCCGGCCAGATCGGGGACCACCAGCTCCGGGACCATTTCCTTGACCTGCACGAACTTGCCGTCGCGGCCCCGGAAGCCGATGCCCTTGGCGCCGCGGCTCTTGTAGAAGGTGCGCGGGCCCCGCTTGCTGGTCCACTTGCTCATTCGGTCGGCGCCCCGCACCAGGGCGCGAGCCGCCCCGCTCAGGAGGCCCATGCCGGGGCCCGAACGACGCGAACGCTCTCCGACTCTCGCGCACAGCCACGCAAACCCCGGCACCCCAGCGCTCCGCTTCCGGCGACCACTGCAGCTTCCGACACCCCCTGGCCCCGGCGCCAGAGCAAGAGCAGCTCCGATTGGCTGCGACGCGTCCAATGTGCAGCCTTGGCCCTGGGAGGGGGCGGGACCTGTGGGGGCCTGGCCAATGCTCGGGGAGATCCCGCGTCCGGGCGGGCCGTCAGGAGCGCGGCCGTGCGGGGCGGAGCTTCGAGGCGCAGGGCTGGACGCCGTGAGTGCGGACGTTAGGGGCGGGGCTTCGGGAGGAGCGACGGGAGTGCCGGGTGTCGGGGGCGGGGCGTCAGGGTGGAGTGACGGGAGGGCGGGCGTTGGGAGCGCGCGATCCTGGTGAGTCGCCGCTGAGCGCCCCGAAGTGGCAGGCCTGGGGGTCCGGTTCTGTGAGCAGAGGTAGCCATCCCCTCCCCCATGCATCGTCGGGACGTACACTGCCCCACAGGGCTGTCGCCGGCGACGCACCTCAACCCAACTGCCCCCAACCGGACGCCTCCCAACCCTACTGCCCCCGCCCCGACTGACCTCAACCCAACGCCCCTCAACTCGACGCCCCCCAACCCGACCGCCCTCAACCCCGACTGCCCCCAACCCCGATGCCCTTGCAGCTGAACGACCCCCAACCTGACTGCCCTCAACCCGACGGCCCCATAATCACTGCTCTCCAGCCCTGTGCCCTAACTTCCACGCCCCCCTAACCACCATCTTCCTAACCTCGATGACCCCAACCGCGCCGCCCCCGGCCCCCCAGTTCTCCTGCGCTCTGTCTCCTTCCCTCCCGTCCCCTGTGCTGTGGAGCACGTGCAGCAGCTGAAGGCGGTTTGGTTGTGTAGCAGGTGCTGGGGGCTTGAGCTCTGTCGCCTGTAAGCCTGGGAGGCGTGGGGAGACCGCCCTGGTCAGGGCTGGGCCGCAGAGCTGGGGTCAAGGCGCTGCTGGTCCTTGAGGAGACATCTGAGAAGAAAGGGTTTCCCACGGGGTCGGCAGGGACCTTTGACCAGTGAGCAGATGCAGGTGACCCTGCACCTACCTTCTGCTCCCTGACTTCTCCCGGTGGGATTTCGGAAGAGACAACCCTCTCTTACTGTTGCCCTTCCAAGGGACCTGGGAGCCACAGGGTGAAGGCCCTAGACGGGGCTCCTCCCTGCGGCACAGAGGCCAGGTGAGCAGAGCTGGTCCTCAAGTTCACCACACCCCAGACCAACACACCCACCTCCAGGGCTCAGCCGCACTGCGGGGGAAATCCTGTGCACAGGCCACTAGTGAGGGTCTGGCTCACAGCCTGTAGTGGCCACGCAGCCCTCCCCAGGTGCTGGAAATCCCTGCTGCACTAGGCCTTTGCCCGGCTGCCCACACTGGCCCTTGACTGGCTGGGGGAGGAGCCCGGGACTTGGTTGCAGTTCTAGGTTCCTGGGCAGCCACACGAGGGCTATTTACAAGAGGGAAGGGGCTCCGATTGCTTGTGAAAAGAGCTTCTCTCCATGGAGAACACAGTTTCTCGTCAGGGTTTTCCTGTCAGTGGAAGCATAATTTAACGCGGACAGGAACCTGGGGAAGGGCTGGGAGGCACTGCTTTGCCCGTGAGCATGAGGTGGTGGAACGTGTGCCCTCCTTGGAACCGGTCTCTCTTCTTTTGTTTCACTTTTAGCCATGGAGCAAGAGGGGGACGCCGGCCCAGAGGTGCAGAACCTGAGGATTCCAGAGAGGAATCAGCCTTAAAATCCCCAGTTATGGCCACTTCTGGACAAGGAGAAAGGGTCCTTTAACATCTGCCCCGCAGCAACTCCTTGAAGCCTGCTGCATGTGGGGGTGGTGTGTAGGGCCTGTTTTCCCCTTGTCAGGGCTGCGGCCCTCCCTCCTCTTCCCCAAGGTCACTCTTGTGAGTTCCTGCCTCCCCTTAGGAAGTCTGCTTGCTTTGTCTTAGGGCCTTTTACCCGTGGAACATATATATCCACATTACAAGGGCCTTTATCTCTAAACCAGAAATGTAGATGCATTAAAACAACCGTGAAAAGCTGGAAAGTCTGAGATGCCTAACCACAAGAGACTGTATAAATAGGCCTGGGGCATCCCCGTGACCCTTCCTGTGGACAGCCCTGGCTGCCCCCCCGGGGGTGGCTGAGCTCGGAGAGACACGCTTAGGAGGAGGGTGCTCATCTGCTGCCTGGTGGATGTCGTCTCTAGCCAAGCACGCAGTCTGGGCCAGGGGGGCCTGGATGCCTCACTGAAGCAGAAGCTCCCACTGCTTCCATCTGCCTCCTGAGCTGAGTTCAAAGGGTTGAGCTTTCTGAATCACTTCCTTATTCTGTCTCGATGCGACATTCTGCTTTTGAAATGCTTTTCTGAGCGCATTGATTTCCTTGGGTTTTCTGGCATCGATGCTGTGTGTGATCCTGGCTCTGAAGGATCAGGCAAGCTGCTTTAGTTCTTGGCACTTGTGTAGAAACTTGAAGGGATTAACAAGTCCCCCCACCACTCCCCCAAACCCATCCTGTTCCTGGCTGCTTGGA
Source organism: Phocoena phocoena (assembly GCF_963924675.1). Taxonomy (NCBI): domain Eukaryota; kingdom Metazoa; phylum Chordata; class Mammalia; order Artiodactyla; family Phocoenidae; genus Phocoena; species Phocoena phocoena. The sequence continues at coordinate 115,132,018 of NC_089224.1, read as the reverse complement.
AGGAGGTATGTGGGTACCGGGAGGAATGGAGTGTAGCTACTTGTTTGGCTGGTTTCTTCAGCTTTGGGGGGAATCTGCCAGTATCCTGTGTATGGGCGGCCCCAGCCGTCTGCCCACTCACCATTCCACACTCACTGTTCTCTCTTTTTGAAAATTTATTTATTTATTTTTGGCTGCGTTGGGTCTTCATTGCTGTGCCCGGGCTCTCTCTAGTTGCGGCGAGCAGGGGCTACTCTTCGTTGCGGTGCGCGGGATTCTCATCGTGGTGGTTTCTCTTGTTGCAGAGCACGGGCTCTAGGCGTGCGGGCTTCAGTAGTTGTGGCATGTGGGCTAAGTAGTTGTGACTCGCAGGCTTCAGTAGTTGTGACACACGGGCTTAGTAGTTGTGGCTCACGGGCTCTAGAGCACAGGCTCAGTAGCTGTGGTGCACGGGCTTAGTTGCTCTGCAGCATGTAGGATCTTCCTGGACCAGGGCTCAAACCCGTGTCCCCTGCACTGGCAGGCAGATTCTTAACCACTGCACCACCAGGGAAGTCCCTCACTGTTCTCTCTTACCTTCCTTTCTCTCTCCCTGGGGTCTGGGCTTCTGAAGCCCCTTGTTAACTCCCTCCCTGGGAGCCCTTCTCTGCTGTGAGCTGGTATTTAATGCTCTCAAAATCCAGTTGGCTCCTTAGGGTTTCCCAGCACTGCTGCTGTGTGGGCTTCTGTCTGCCCCGAGGCCAGCAGCACGTGGTTCTGTTGGTGACGAGAGGGCACTGAGAGGTGGCCTTTGTACCCACTGTGGCCAGAGGAGCAGGAAAGCTGAGGATTTAGGATTCAGATGCGTTAATGACGCCTGGAGCATTTGTTGTCAACACAGCATGGCTGCTGGCCCTGCCCAGCCATGCCGTGGGTGGCGCTGCTCCAGAGCAAGTGGGCTCAGGGGACCTCAGCGTCCTGGAAGGTCGCTTCTTTCTGGAGGTCTCCAGGGCTGCTGACTTGTCCCTGACCCACAGCTCTGTTGTCACTCCCTGGGGAGCCAGGGCCGTGCCCATCCTGGCCCTTCCTGACTGCAGCCTTCCCCCCTAGGCGTGCTTCTACCTGGCCACCCTTCGGTCCTGGGGTCTGCAGCTGACGGAGCAGCGTTCCCAGTCCACCAGGTGACCACCTCACTGCCCCCGGCTAATGGGCAGGCCCCAGAATCAGTGGCCTACTGCACCCTTGGCTGCCCTGGGTCCTTTGTGTCCAGCCTGTGTCTGGGCTTGGGAGGGGCCTCATGGCACCTTGCTGACGGGTGCTCTATCTGTGACCTCACCCAGCTAGCTGGTGGGTGTTGCAACTGAAATCCTCCTGGCCCTGGCCCTGGACCTTATTGGCATGACCATCTTTTTTTTTTTTTTCTTGCGGTACACGGGTCTCTCACCGTTGTGGCCTCTCCCGTAGAGGAGCACAGGCTCCGGACGCGCAGGCTCAGCGGCCACGGCTCACGGGCCCAGCCGCTCCGCGGCATGTGGGATCTTCCCGGACCAGGGCACGAACCCGTGTCCCCTGCATCGGCAGGCGGACTCTCAACCACTGTGCCACCAGGGAAGCCCGATGACCATTTTTGTGTATAGAAGGGTTAACTGATTCCGTGAGTATCTTGCTTCAGACTTTAGCCCTAGGGGGATGGGGAGGAGGGCTTGAAAGGGTGGGGGAGGCTCGGGTGGTGGCTTTTGTTGGAAACTGCTGGCCTGTCCACGAGGCTGAGCTCGTCGGATCCATGCAATTCGAGTCTGTTCTGAACTTCCTTGGATCACATTTCCAAGAAGAGTGAAGTCCCGCTTCCTCTGCAAGGGTCTGTCGCAGCCCTGGGGCGAGGTGCTGTGTCACTGGGGGCGGGGCGGGGCCGGCAGGGGCAGGACAGCTCAGTGTGTACACATGGCCGCCTCGCGGGTCCCAGCCGTGCTCAGGCAGCCCCTTGGCTCCCCTTGCAGGACAAGGGCAGCCCACTCCTCAGTACAGGTTCCAGAAGAGAGACAGAGCGATGCTCTGCGGCAGGAATATCATGAGGAAGGTAGCCCGTGCTGCAGGCCCAGGCCTCCTCCCCTCAGAGGTGTCGGCACCGCAGACCTGTGCCTGGGGGCTGTGCGGCGGCTCTGGGGCTCGGGGAGGGTCTGGGGAGGGCATGGCTGGGCGGAAGCATTTGGGAAGGAGGCCCCGTCACCCCGTGAGGTGAACGTGAACTGGAAGGGAGGACAGAAGCCCCCCGCCCGGAGCATCCCTGACGTGTGGTGGGTGGAGGGTCCTGGCTCCGGTGCTGAGATCGCTGGTCCAACCAGGATTTGGGGCCAGGCTCCGCGAGGGGGAAACTGCAAGGCCTCGCTTGCCAGCGTCAAGACCCACCTTGGGAGGAGCGGCCGCGTCCAGCCCGTCCAGCAGCCGGGCCCCTGCGCCCTTCTCCCCTTAAGGGCAGGAGGTCTCAGCAGACTGCCTGAGGCTGCCTGTGCTTCAAATGCACGCTTGAAGCATTTGCTGATATTTAAAAATATCTTCTCTTTGTTACTTTCCTCGAGTTACACAGTCGATTCATGTTCTTCGTGGGTAAGCTTGAGCTGTCGATGGGGAGTCACGTGGGTGTCCTCACGTGGCTCTTCCTCCTCAGTGTCAGGCGCTGTGGGAGGCCGGTCGGTTGGGGCTGCTCTGTCTGGCGGGCGGGCGCGCAGGGACAGTGGGCGGGCCCCCCGCAGGCTCGTGCAGGGCCACGTGGAGTGACTCCCGGCAGGTCTCAAAGGCACTCAGGCGTGTGTGGTTGGGTGGGGGGCTGTCCACTGGTGACCCTGCCGAGGACTGGGCAGCGGCAAGCTGGACCTGGGCTAAGGACAGGAACGTGGTCCAGTGAGGCCAGGACGCCTGGGAGGGAAGGAGGGGTTGTGGTGACCGCCCACCGACAACCACAGCTGGCACCGTGGGGCAGATGCAGCTCGGGAGCTAGGGGACAGCAGGGGGCAGTGGCTGCCCGGTTCCCGGCTAGGAGCCGGGCCCTCCGCGCTCCCCGGCGCCGCTGTTTGGGGCAGTCCGGTGGGCCTCGACTGTGGGGGAGGGTGAAGAGCCTTCCAGACTGGGAGGACTGTGCAGGCACTCGGGTTGTCGTGTGTGCCAGCGTGACAGGTGTGGGGTGGAGAGCATCAGCCTTCTAGGCAGAGAGGACGCAGGGCTGAGGACTCAGAGCTCTCAGAGCATGGGCTGTCTGGGGACATGGCCACGCGGTATCGCTATCATCAGCGCCAAGGATGGTTCCCTGTGTCCTGGGCAGGTGAGCAGGGCGGGGCCGGGCTGGGATGCTGGTGTCGGGCTGCGGGCAGGCCAGGTCCTGAGGGCTGGGACCGACCCTGAGGCTGAGAGCTGGATCCACCGGCTGCAGGGTCCAGACGTGGCCTCCCCCTTTCACTCTGCAGGTGACCACACTCCCCCACGTGCTTGTGGGGAACACAGCTGCCCCCCCGCAGTGGGTGAGGAAGAGGACCAAGGTGCTGTCTTTGGCCAAGAGGTACTGGGGGTGCCCTTCAGACTAGTCACGTCTCAGCTGCCCTCCCCAGTGGGCGCTGGGGAGGCCGCGGACGTTGTGCCGCCCGTGGCTTCCCTGCCGTGGAGTTCACGGCGCAAACACCGTCTGCGTTTGAACCCCTTTGGGCTTCTGCTCCAGGTGCATGTCTCTCTGCTTTGTAGCATCCTGCGTTTCAAGAAGGAATACCCCACCCTGCAGCCAAAGGAGCCCCCGCCCTCCCTGCTGGAGGCCGACCTCACGGAGTTCGATGTGAAGAATTCTCACCTGCCGTCAGAAGTTTTGTACATGCTGAAAAATGTTCGGTAAGAGAGAAGTGGACACGGGAGGCCCGCCATGTGCCTGCGGCTGTGCCCCGGGGACTGGCTGTCACCTGGCCTCCGAGGTGTCCTTTCCCTGTGGCCACCGTTGGTTGTGGCGACAAAAATAATGAATAAACAACCTATAATAGGAATAAGAAGAGTTTTATCTGAGCCAGACTGAGGACTATAGCCTGGAAGACAACCTCTCAGATAACTCTGAGGAACTTCCCCAGAGAAGCATAGTTTTTGGCAGTTTTATGTCTTGTCAGAACAAAGAACATTAAGCTAGTCAGGGATACATTCCTTCAAGGTTTCAAAAAAAACAGATCAGCAGGTACATGGTGAGTCAGTATGGCCTCGGCACCTGGGAAGGGAGTCTTATCGTTGAAGGAGAACGAGCATTGGCACCCTAGAAAGGGAGGCATTTAATCTTTATTTTTTACGTGGACGTTTTGTTGTTCTTGTTGTTGTTTAATATTTATCTATTTAATTTATTTGTTTTTGGCTGCGTTGGGTCTTCGTTGCTGCGCGCGGGCTTTCTCTAGTTGCAGTGAGCGGGGGCTGCTCTTCATTGCAGTGCGCGGGCTTCTCATTGCGGTGGCTTCTCTTGTTGCAGAGCACAGGCTCTAGGCGCACGGGCTTCAGTAGTTGTGGCACACAGGCTCAGTAGTTGTGGCTCGCTGGCTCTAGAGCGCAGGCTCAGTAGTTGTGGCGCACGGGCTTAGTTGCTCCGAGGCATGTGGGATCTTCCCGGACCAGGGCTCGAACCCGAGTCCGTGTCCCCTGCATCGGCAGGCAGACTCTCAACCACTGTGCCACCAGGGAAGCCCCGGACGTTCTTTACTTCTGGCCAATGTGTCCTTTAATAATTAAGCAGACGTACAATATGTGTTTGATCAGCCACAACAGGCTATTCTATCTAGTGAGCATGAAGTGGGAGTTAACTCATGTGTAAGCCAGAATGCCCGCCCCAGACCCCAATATGTGAACACTGCTTTCATCAGTTGGGAAGTCTTCTTGCCATCGGTGCCCTCCCAGTGGTGAGTGGAGCCTCCTCGCCGGTTCTTTCGTGTGTCTGTCTGCTTATCAGAGTGTTCACCTTCAGGGCGACATGGAGCGAGTATGGGAAGCGTGTGGCTGGATGGAAAATTGCAAGTCTGGTTCCCCATTTCTCCCTGGAAGCCCCGACTCCTCTTTCCAGCGCTTCACTACCTGCCCTCGTTTATGCATCTGATTCAAATTCATGCTCATGGCCTGAGAGTTCTCTGAGCTCATGGAACAGTAGCTGATGGAAATTCCTGAAGCTTAAGCTTCTGTCCTGCTGGTGCTTGTGCTATGGGCTCTGCAGCTCTTGAAAGCTCGCTCTGTGGTCTGGCCGTCAGGGACTGTGGCCTGTGTCCCTTCTCCCCTCCTTCCTGTAGGTGTCCCATGTGCACTGTTTCTTATAGGGTCCTGGGTCACTTTGAGAAGCCACTTTTCCTGGAACTTTGCAAACACATGGTGTTTGTGTAGCTTCTGGAAGGGGAGTACGTCTTCCGGCCAGGGGAGCCAGATACCAGCATCTATGTGGTGCAGGACGGGTGGCTGGAGGTCTGCATCCAGGATTCGGTGAGAGCCCTTGGGTGGGGCAGGGCTGGGGTCTGTTGTGTTTTCACTTAGAGGTCTTCCCCCTTTAACATTTGTTAAGTTTTCCATTGAAAAGTTAGTACCAATTTTTATTTTATTATATTTTATTTTATGTAGATAGGAGATTCATATTTTATTTCTCCAGTGGCATTTTTACGGTTGAATATAAATTAAAGGCCTGCTTGCCCACCAAAGCCAGGTTCTTTAGGTGGTTCAGTCAAAGAGGTAAGACCTCTGGCTGTGGCTCCCATGAGAAGCGTCCACTCCTTAGCCCAGGTTTTGGGATTTTGCCCGCCTTGAGTTCATCAATAATTTCTTCAGTATCCTCAGGTGTCAGATCCTCATAGTAGCTGTCATTTCTTTGAACCATTGGTGCATTTACACGGGCCCCTAAATATTCCATTTCTATAAGAGTGAAAAGTTTGTCAAGTGTAGTCTCCCTGACCTTTATTCCAAGCTTTTTCTGAGTGGCCTCCAGTATGCTGTCAGAGTTTCAAAGCATGCAAGGATGGTAGTGCAAACTTGAATATGATTCTTCCCAACTGGTTTTTGATTATACATTGTATAAAAAGCTGCTTCTTCATATATTCTCATTGGCGGTACTTGTAACCTTCTGCAGCCTTGTTCATAGCAGAGATGGGCAGCCATCCATTCTGCCTTTGGGCTGAATCCAGGACTGGAAGTACAGCTGCTGCTTTGTGCCCTTATGGGTAGTTTTTTTACAGTTGCCTCTATCCTCTTGTACTCTTCCAGTGTGAAATCAAGTGGAGTATCTGGATTATTCTCAGGAGTGTCTTTGTGCACAGATAAGCCTCCTCCAGCTCCATTTTGCACCACTGTCTTATGCAAATTTCCTTGTATGTCTTCCCCCCTGAGCGGCGAGGCCACCTGTGTAGGCCAGCACACCGCGGAGAGAAACATGGTGAGCCAAACTATGGGCCTTTGGAGTGAAAAATTTTAATTTTTTGTTCTTTGGAGGAAAAGGCACATTGGACCACAGCTGCCCTTGACGCAGGTGTGTCAGCTTCTGCTGTACAGGGGCTGTGCATGGTGGCTCACCTCTGCATTTCCCCAGACACATTGCAAGCACTTTTTAAAAATTAATTAATTAATTTATTTATTTATTTTTGGCCGTGTTGGATCTTTGTTGCTGTGCGTGGGCTTCCTCTAGTTGCAGTGAGCAGGGGCTACTCTTTGTTGCGGTGCGCGGGCTTCTCACTGCTGTGGCTTCTCTTGTTGCAGAGCGTGGGCTCTAGGTGCGCAGGGCTCAGTAGTTGTGGCTCGCGGACTCTAGAGCGGAGGCTCAGTAGTTGTGGCGCACGGGCTTCGTTGCTCCGTGGCATGTGGGATCTTCCCGGACCAGGGCTCGAACCCGTGTCCCCTGCGTTGGCAGGCGGACTCTCAACCACTGCGCCACCAGGGAAGCCCACATCACAAGCATCTTGCCGTGTCTCTCCCACTGCCTTGGAACCCCTCAGTGGTTGGGTATTGATCTATGATGATCAGTAGCACCCTTGCCTTATTTTGGGGTTTCAGGCTGTAAAAAGCTTTAACTCTAAGAAAATAATTCAGCTGGAAGCTACCTCTTTGTTTCCTGCCTTTGTTGACTTATATGCTTGAGTCACAGTTGCCAGGGGCACCTATAGACCCGGACTCCTGAGGGCTTGTGGGTTTATTTGCCTGCTGGTGGGTGACACAGCCTCCCGCCGCAGACACAGTGAACCCTGGACTGCACGAGGTCGCCCCCACCCCGGCCACGTGAAGTTCCCGCCTGCCGGGCCCTGGGTGGGCCCTGACCTCGCACAGCTCCTGCATGGTCTTTGGGCTGCTAGACCACAGTGTCGTCAGGGTACAGGTCTCACGTGTGTCGCTTTGTCTGCGGGTAACCTGGTGGGACAATTAGAAAAGGTGTGGCTTTCGTCCAGTCTCCTCGGGGCGGGGCCTCCATGTCATCCACCTGGCAGGCCTTCACCAAGAGGGCCGGAGCCTTTGGGCCAGATGGAAGGGCTCCTGGACAGTGAGACCAGTGCCAGGTTTGAAGAAGTTCACAGCGGTTCCCTGGGTCACACTGAGGTGAAGTTCCCATACTAAATCACCAGCATCATATGGTTTTCTTTTTCTTTTAATCCAGTGGAAAAATATGTCAAAGTGCTATTATTTATACTGGTGGCTAGGGTTTGCATTTCCCTAATGACTAAAGATGTTGAGCACCTTTTCATGTGTTCATTGGCCTGTTGTGAACCTTTTTCATTTGATGTAGAAATGATCACTTTCAAAAGCTTTGATTTAGAGCTATTGTTAATTTGTAATTGTGATAATTGTATCGTTGTGATATTTTAGAGATACGAGTTCAACTATTAATGGATAAAATGCTATGTTTGGGATTGTCTTCAAAATTTTGGGGGTATGTGTGTGAAATAAGATGGGTGGAGCTGGGTGATGGGAAGGGGGGGGGTCCACTGTGCTCTTCTCTCTACTTTCGTGTATCTTTGAAATTTTCCATAATAAAATGTGGTTTGTAAAATTAGCTCCTGTTGGGCTTCCCTGGTGGCACAGTGGTTGAGAGTCCACCTGCCAATGCAGGGGACACGGGTTCGTGCCCCAGTCTGGGAAGGTCCCACATGCCGCGGAGCGGCTGGGCCCTTGAGCCATGGCCGCTGGGCCTGCGCGTCCGGAGCCTGTTGCTCCGCAACGGGAGAGGCCACAGCAGTGAGAGGCCCGCGTACTGCAAAAAACAAACAAACAAACAAAATTTGCTCCAGTTAATAGTTTGATGCTAGATTAGTTGTATATAAACCAGACTTCTTTTCAGCTTCTGTTTTGGACCACTCTGCTCAAACTACGTCTTGTCTCACGTCCTAAAATTTGGACAGTTTCACTTGCATCTTCCATGGGTCTTTGACACCAGAGTCCTGGGGGTAAGATAGGGTCTCCAAGTTAGCTTGCAGGTGGAGGGCTGGCTGGCAGGGGCTGGGGACACCGGTTGCTGTAGCATGAGGTCTCAGGGCCTGCTCTTTGCGTAGTCAGCCCAGAGCTGTCGGCTGTAGATGGCCAGGAAGTAGCCGGCAGCTGAGGCTTGCAGAGGCAGCGCCTGGTGTCGGAATCACATCACTGCTTTCACCTTGCTCTCCGAGATACTTAGGGTCACTGAAGCTGACAGCGGCTTCTCTTTTCGAAAGTGATCCGTACTGCATGCAAGAGCCACAGAAGCAGGCTTCCTGTACAATACATCCTCTCCCATCTTGCAAACTTTAGCAAATTAAAAAACTTTTAACTCACTTTACTCGCGCAAAAGCCCTTAAAAGTAAATTACAGGTATTTTGACATTCCAACCTTAGATACTTGAGTCTGCAACTCTAAAAATTTAGAATATAACCAAAATAGCATTATTATATTTAAAAGGTAATTCTTTCTGGATATCATGTAAAGCAGCCCATGTCCAGCGGGCCAGGCACTCAGCATCACGTGATGACCCTCGGCTCTGGGGAAGGCCCTCGTGGCCTGCCTGCGGGCAGTCGTGGCTTCCCGGTGCTGCCCCGTGTTTCCCGCCTGGGGATGAGAGGAGATGCCATCCCGGGCAAGGTCCCAGGCCACGTGCCCTGCACCTGCCTGCAACCAGACAGCAGCCGCATCACCTTCCACTGCCTAGAGTGGTTTACAGCCGCGGCCGTCTTGACACCGTGGGTCTGAGGCAGCGGCCCCCGACCTTTCTGGTACCAGGGACTGGTTTCGTGGAAGGCAATTTTTCCATGGACTGGGGAGCTTTGGGGGGATGGTTCAGGCGGTAATGCGAGCACAGGGAGCGGCAGATGAAGCCTCACTTACGCTAGCCCGCCGCTCACCTGCTGCTGTGTGGCCTGGCTCCTAACAGGCTGCGGACCGCTACTGGTCCGGGGGCTGGGGACCCCTGGTCTAAGGTGCTTGCTTGGCGTCATGGTTTAAAGTGTGTGGTTGAGGTCTCTGTTCTTTCTCTGCCCCCAGGTTGTGACTCGCTGATTCACCTCTTGGGCGAGAAGATCCTGGGCAGCCTCCAGCAGGGAACTGCGACGGCTGGGTGCCTGGGCCTGCAACCTGGGAGCCCCGCCCACCCCGCTCAGAGCCCCGCCCAGAGCCTCTACTTAGGTTGAAACCCCCCTCACAGTGTTAGAACTTTTGCTTTCAGCCGTCAAACACGTTTAAAACTATTCCCTCATCCTGGTGTTCCAAGCTTCCTCCTGGTATCATTTCCCTTCTGTCTGAAGACGTTCCTTTAATAATAGTCCTTTTAGCGCAGGTCTGCTGGCTGCAGATTCTCTTAATTTTCCTTCATCTAAGACTGTCTTTACTTCACCTTCGTCCTGAAGGATACTTTATGCTGGATGTGCAATTCTGGCTTGACAGTCCTTTTATTTCAGCACTTTAAACATTGTGTACCACTTCCTTCTGGTCTTCGTTGCTTCTAATGAGAAATCCAGACATTCAGATTGTTCCCAAGTAGGTAGTGCATCATTTCTGTCTGGCTGTATTCGGGATTTTCCTTTGCCTTTACTGTTTGGAAATTTGATTTTGGAGTGCTTGGCATGAATTTCTTTGGGTTTATCTTGTTTGGGGTTCGCTCATCTTGAATCTGTAGGTATATATATATTTTTAAACTAAATTTGGAGAGGTTTCATCCTTTATTTCTTCAGATAGTCTCTCAGCCCTGTATTCTTTCTCCTCTTCTGGAAATTCACAGAAGCAAATGTTAGACCTTTTGTTATTGTCCCAGTGTCTCTGGGACACTGTTCGTTTTTTAATCTTTTTTCTCCATCTGATGTTCAGATTGAGTACTTTCTTTTTTTTTTTTTTTTTGCGGTACGCAGGCCTCTCAGTGTTGTGGCCTCTCCCATTGCGGAGCAACAGGCTCCGGAAGCGCAGGCTCAGCGGCCATGGCTCATGGGCCCAGCCACTCCGTGGCATGTGGGACCTTCCTCGACTGGGGCAGGAACCCGTGTCCCCTGCATCGGCAGGCAGACGCTCAACCACTGCGCCACCAGGGAAGCCCGAGTACTCTGTTTTGATATGTCTTCAAGCTCACTGGCTCTTTCCTCTGTCTTCTTGATTCTGCTCCTAAGGCCACCCAGAGAATTTTTAATTTCAGTTATTATATTTCTGCATTTGCTTCAAGACAGTCCATGACAGCTGTCTCTGTCTGGTTATGAGCACTGCTTTATTGCCTCGTCAAGGACTTCCAAATTCTGTGGCATGTTGTCTTTTTTTTTTTTTTTTTAATTTATTTTTGGCCGCGTTGGGTCTTTGTTGCTGTGCGCGGGCTTTCTCTAGTTGAGGCAAGCGGGGGCTACTCTTCCTAGTGGTGTGCGGGCTTCTCATTGCAGTGGCTTCTTTTGTTGAGGAGCACGGGCTCTAGGTGCGCAGCTTCAGTAGTTGTGGCTCGCGGGCTCAGTAGTTGTGGCACACAGGCTCTAGAGCACAGGGTCAGTAGTTGTGGTGCACAGGCTTAGTTGCTCCGCAGCACGTGGGATCTTCCTGGACCAGGGCTCGAACCCATGTCCCCTGAGTTGGCACACGGATTCTTAACTACTGCGCCACCAGGGAAGCCCACATGTTGTCGTTTTTGTCTGTTAATTGTCTTCTCCTGTTCAAGTTGAGATTTTCCTGGCTCTTGGTATGCCTGGTAATTTTGGATTGCATCCTGTATTTCGAGTATTATGTTATGAGAGCCTGGTTCCCATTTAAATCTTCTATTTTTGCAGACTGTCAATGTGCTTATATTCACAGAGCATGTCCTGGCCCTCTTCCTTGGGCTGTGTTTGAATGTTAATCTAATTCTCAAGGCCTTTGCAGTACTGCTGTGGTCTGCTGTGCTTGTGTGCTACCCAGAGCCAGTGTGCAGCCTGGGTGGTATGCCACACTGGATTCTGTTCTCAGAGCCTCTGCTGTGCGATCCTGGCCAGTTTCATGTATGGGCTGCTTGGGGGTGAAGCCAGGACTTCATACTAGATCTAGAGGACTCCCTTCTCCATCTCCCCTCTCTAGTGCAGGGAATGGAGAGCTGGGGGCTCCACCCCACTGTGTCTATCGCCCCATGCAGGAACTTGGGGCCCTGGAAAGCCTCCCTGGAGGCAGCACCCAGTGCGGAGGGGGAGGCATGGACCCCACTTGGCCGTAGCTGGGACGGGGCAGTGGCACTGCTACCCTTGTGGCATTAGTAGCGTGGTCTTCCCACAAGTCCTGGCTCGTCTGCACTCCTCTTCACGCCCCTCTGGGTCTCCTGAGAACTGTGTCCGGAGCCTCCGTGTAACTGGTGGCAGTGGTTAGGTGCGATATGCCGGCTCCACCTCCTTCTTGGTCAGAACCAGAACCTTCCACGTGCCTTTCTTAAAGGCTAAAAGAAAACTGTCAGAAGCTGGCAATAGAATCCCCCTCTGGTTCTGCCTCAGACAGAGGGTTCTAACGTCAGAGGTCACTGGGAAAGAGTGAGAGGAAGGGGATTCCCCACAGAGAAGCTGCCAGAAAACCGGTGAAAAGGGGCCCCCTGCTGCCTCGCATGCAGCTGCCAACTGGCTCACAGCCCTCACTTTCTTGCCCTTCCCCCAGGTTAGCTCTTAGGGGCCCCTCTCTCTGCCTTCTGCAGCCCCCGCTCTGGCTTCTGGGTCAGGCCTTGCAGGAACCCACGCTCTATGCCTCAGGACCCACCGCTCCTCCCCAGGGACAAGACCAGCAGACTCAGAAATGGATGCCCTTTCGGCAGAGCTGGACCCTCCTGCGTGGCCGGTGCCTGCACCTGGCACCTGGCCGTGCCCTTCCTGGTCGGGCAGGTCTGTGCAGGAGCTGGGCTGGCACAGCGGCCAGCCAGGGGGGCCAGGAAGAGAGCCCTCAATGTTGGGGCCCCAGAAGACTGGGGTCTGGCTGGGATGTGGGCGGCAGGAGGGGTGAGGCTGCCCGTTCAGCCACGTCCATGAAAACAGGAGGTGCCACTTGCCAAGCAGTAACTTTGTGTTGGGAATGAACTTCAGCCGGGGACGCTCGGACCGAGGCTGATGAGCTCGTGGGTCCACGTGCCCACTGCCTCCGTCCCTGCTGCTGTGGGGCTTCCTGGCCTCACGTCTAGAGAAGGGGAAGCCTGTGGCCTCAGGGACAGGCACCCCAGGACCCAGCCCTGACCAACCCTGGGTTGTTTTGTGCCTCACCCCGGGGTCTGGAAACCCCACGCAGACGAGGTGGTAGAAGGATGTCGATCTCCTAAACCTCAGACTGTTTACTGTCTCTGGAGCAGTCAGTGGAAGAACTCCAGGAAGGGGGGCAGGTCAGAGGATGGGCTCTCCCCTGGCCAATCCTTACGACTCTTTGCGTTTTCTCTGGGCCTCACGGCCTTCTCTGCATCCGTGCGTCCGTCTCCCCTTCAGCGGGCCCGGTCCTGGTGTGTATGAAACGCAAGGGCGCCACAGTGTGGTTGGTAATTTCAGCGGGAAAGGCGGGGCTCTGGCTGTGGGGACTCGGGGCCGACCCCGGTGCCTGTTCCATCTGCCGAGGCCTCTCGTGCTGTGGTGTCACCTAGAAACATCCAGGGACACCGAGACTGTGCGAGTGGCAGCCCGATTCCTCAGGCCAACGCACACCCCTGTGCTCTGCAGGTCACCAGTTTGGGCTACATGCTGTAGGGAGCAAGTGGGACTCGGGGAACCCTGCCAGCAACCTCTCCACGGTGGCCGTCATGCCCGTGTCAGAGGATGTGCCCCTCACCGCCTTCACCCTGGAGCTCAAGCACGCCCTTAGCGCCATCGGTAAGCCCTGCCCAAAGGCACCTGAGGTCCGGTTGGACCCCCTCCTCCTGCCTCTCATCCTTCCAGGTTCTCCTGAAAGAGCACTTAGTGTTGCTCGCAAGGCTAAACCCTGGGCAGGGGGTGGAGAGGGGTGCAGTGCTGGGGAGAGGACCGTCGCAGTGAGACGGGCGCCTCTGGACAGTCTTGATGGGCAAACCCTATCTCACAGGAGCTGGTGTGAGTCACACCGCACTGCTCCTCCCAGCTGAACTCTGGGGCCTCCAGGGGCACAGAGACCCCTGAACCGCCCCCTGCCAGCGGGAGCCCATCTTGGGGTGTGAGCCTGGGGTGGGTGCACGCAGCTGCTCCGCTACTCGGAGGGGACACCGCAATGGCTGGGGCAGCTGACTGGCCACGTGGAGAACACCTGCAGCTGGGGTCAGGCAGCTTAGGTCATGTTCCCAAGTTCCACGGCTGTTAAGTTTGGGGGCTCAAGAACAAGAAACTGAAATTCCTGAGAACCCTTAGAAATTCCCCAAATCATAAAGTATTCCATATTGTTAACACTTTATGTATATGTTTTTATATTGTGAGCGACCATAGTAAGAGACAATAAGTCAATTTTCTGAGATAGGGCTATCCTAAAGGTTTCAGGGGTGTCTTCAAAAATGATATAACAATAGGTGCAATGAATGTTACATTACTATTATGGAACAATACGTTGTGACAAGAGTATGTATCTTAATATGGCGAAAACGTCCACTATCTGAAACAGACACTTGATAGTAGAAGGCATTAAATAAATGCCAAATGAAAATGATTTATGAAATTGAAGATACTACTATAAATATTTAATATGTAAAAGTTATTCTCCAAAGGAAAATTTAAATCACAGAAAGCATTAATTTGGATTCATCTTGGTCTTTGTTTTATAACAAATATTCTGGATGTAGAAAACATCATACATTTTTCAGTGACGTCGGTCAGACTGTCCAGGGCACACTCAAAAGATCTGCAGTTGCACCGTGGAGATGTGTTGATTCATAAAAGCTTATTCCCTTTTTTTAAAAAACAAACCTTTTATTTTGAAATAATTACAGATTCACAGGAAGTTGTAAAGATAGTAAAGCGAGAGCCACACACCACCCCCTGCCCCAGGTTGCAGCACAGCATCCAGACCAGGAAGTTAGCGTCCGTGTGGTGCGCTGATGTGACATTCATGTGTGTCCACGCGAATTTCTATTTCTTCGAGGAACTGGGGATCTTGACAGGGATTGCACTGAACTGTTGGTGGCTTTGGGTGGCACTGACATCCTAGCAGTGTTAAGTGAAAGCAGGCATCCTGCCTCATTCCTGATCTTAGGGGGAAGCTTTCAGTCCTTCGCCTTCAAGTAGGATGTTAGCGGTCAGTTCTTCATGTATGGCCTTCAATATGTTGAGGAGGTTTCTTTCTGTTCATAATTTGTTGAGTGTTTACATCATAAAAATATGTTGAATTTTGTCAGTGCTTTTTCTGCATCAGTTGAGATGATCACACTTCCCCCCCTTTGTTCTGTTAATGTGATTTATTACACTGATTGATATTCATATGCTGAGTCATTCTTGCATTCCAGGAGTAAATCCCACTTGGTGTGGTATGTAATCCTCTTAATACCCTGCTGAGTTTGGTCAGCTCCTGTTTCCTGAGGATTTTGCATTGTCAAAGGTGCTCGTCTGTAGTTTCTCCTGGCGTCTTGGTCCCACGCAGACTTTGGTACTGGTGGGGCGGGGCGGTGCTGGCCCCATGGAATGAGTTAGGAAGTGTTCCCTCCGAGTCAATATTTTTGGAAGAGTTTGAGGAGGATTGGTGTTAATTTTTCTTTAAGTATTTGGTAAAATTCCCTAGTGAAGCCACCTCATGCAGGGCTTTTTTTTTAAAAATGGTTCAGTTTTCTTACTGGTTATAGGTCTATTCAGATTTCCTGTTTCTTCATGGTTCAGTCATGGTAGGTTGTGCGTTTCTAGGAATTTGTCCATTTCATCCAGATGATCCAGTTCGTTAGTATGCAATTGCTCATTGCACTCTCTTGTATTACTTTTTATTTCTGTAAAATAGCTAATGTCCTACTGTTATTTCTGCATTTAGTAAGTTGAGTTTTTTCTCTTTTTTTCTTATTCCTCTAGCTAAAGGTTTGCCAATTTTATTGATTCTTTCAAAGAACCAACTATTGGTTTCATTGATTTTCTGTTTTCCTATTCTCTATTTTATTTATCTCTGTTCTGATCTTTATTATTTCCTTATTTCTGCTAGCTCTGGGTTTAGTTTGAGATTCTTTTTCCGGTTACTTAAGGTACAAAGCCAGTTGTTGATCAGAGATCTTTCTTTTTCCTCAA
Source organism: Phocoena phocoena (assembly GCF_963924675.1). NCBI lineage: Eukaryota > Metazoa > Chordata > Mammalia > Artiodactyla > Phocoenidae > Phocoena > Phocoena phocoena. The sequence continues at coordinate 115,116,452 of NC_089224.1, read as the reverse complement.
AGGAGGCATGTGTAGCTGTAAACTTTCCTCCTAGCTATGCTTTCGCTGTGTCCAGTACATCCAGGAATGTTGTTATTTTTGTTTTCATTTCTTTCAAGATATTTTCTCATTTCTCTTGTGATTTATTTGACCCATTGGTTGTTTATGCATGTGTTGTTTAATTTCCATATATTTTTGAATTTTCCAGTTTCACACCATTGTGATCAGAAAAGATACTTTGTGTAAATCCAATTTTTAAAAAAATTTTTATCGGAGCATAGTGCTTTACAATGTTGTGTTAGTTTCCACTGTACAGCAAAGTGAATCAGCTTTACAGATACATATATCCGCTCTTTCTTGGATTTCCTTCCCATTTAGGTCACCACAGAGCACTGAATGGCGTTCCCTTGCTATACAGTAGGTTCTCATTAGTTATCTATTTTATTTTATTTTTTTAAAGAAAGATTCCATTTTCTCTCATTTTTTAAAAAATTAATTATATTTTAATTTGGTTGCACCAGATCTTAGTTGTGGCAGGCGGGCTCCTTAGTTGTGGCCCGAGGGCTCCTTAGTTGTGGCGTGCATGTGGGATCTAGTTTCCTGACCAGGGATTGAACCCAGGCCCCCTGCATTGGGAGCGTGGAGTCTTAACCACGGAGTCTAACCACTGCGCCATCAAGGAAGTCCCAGTTATCTATTTTATACACAGTATCAATAGTGTATATATATCAATCCCAATCTCCCAATTCATCCCACCCCCCACACCCCCGCCTTGGTATCCATATGTTTGTTCTCTACATCTGTAAATCCAATCTTTTTGGGTTTTTTTAAAGTCTTTATTGAATTTATTACAATATTGCTTCTGTTTTATGGTTCTGGCTTTTTAGCCCCAAGACATGTGGGATCTCATCTCCCTGACCAGGGATCGAACCCGCATCCCCTGCATTGCAAGGAGAAGTCTTAACCACTGGACCACCAGGGAAGTCCCTGTAAATCCAGTCTTTAAAGTTCTTTAGGACTTACCTTGTGGCCGAACATATAGTCTGTCCTCGAGAAAGGGAAGAGTGTGTGTTCTGCAGCTGGGCGGGTGGCCTTTCCTCTTGGTGCATTTTGGTGAGTGTGCAGTGGTATCTTGTTTGGGCCTGAATTTGCATTTCCCAACAACTAAGAAGTTTGTTTGTTTACTGGCCATTGGGATACCTTCTTTCGCAAGTGCCTGTCAAGTTGCCCGCCCTTTTTATTGGTTTGTTATCTTTTCCTTGTCGATGGGCAATCTGGATACAGTCGCTTTATTGGATGAAAGTGTTGCAGATATCTTTCCCTCTGTGGCTTGTTTTTTTTATTCTTTTAATGATATCTTTTGACAAACATAAGTTGTTAATTCTAATAGAGACCAATTTATTCATCAATTTTTTCCTATATTGTTACTGCTTTTTGTGTTTTATTGAAGAAATTTCATGCTGCTCCCAAATCATGAAGAGGTTCTTCTAAAAACCTTAGGGTTTTACCTTGCAAGTTTACAGTTCATTGGAGATTGATTTTGGTGATGATACGAGGTCGAGTCAGGATTCCTTTTTCTATAGGATCTTCAGCTGCCCCAGAGCCCTCGCTTAGAAGGACTGGACTCTGCCCTGCAGTGCTCTTTTGCTGACAGTCAGGTGACCACATTTGTGAAGCGTGTTTTTAGAGTGAGGATCTAGGCCAATGGTCCTTTTCTTCCACCTGTGAAGGCGTCAGTCCACTTCCTCTGGCTTCCAGAGCTTGGGAGAGAGGCTGTGTGACAGCCAGGCTGGCAGTGACTATCCAGGCCAGATCCGCCCTGGAGCAGCAGCCGTGCCCCACGGAGCTGACACATAAGTGCCTAGGCGTCAGCCTGTGTCCACGCACTGCCCTGGACCTGCCCATGGCCTGGGCCCTAAGCAGACCCTCCCAGGGACGGAATGGTCACCACAGTCCTGACTGCCTGGGGCTGCAGCCCGCACCTCGAGAGCCCAGAGCGCCACCTCCGGGGGGCTCCACACTTTCCCGAGGGCCTCCTCCGAGCCTTCCGAGTCCAGGCAGGCGGGCCCAGAGCAGGAGACGTGCCCTGAGGGCAGATAGAGCCCAGCCTGCAGTCCGCTGAGGACCTCAGGGCTGCGCTCCACTGTGTTCCTGCAGCCAGACACGGCCCGCCTGTCCCGCCTCGTCCTAGACGCCCAAGAGGCGGACGGGGTGAGCCACTGCAGTGCCCAGGAGTGCCAGCCCTCGCAGGCACGTGAGGCATCAGCCCCGAGAGGACGCCCTCTCTCTGTCAGACCCACGGGGGGTGACCAACTCGAGCTTGAAGCTCTTCCCGGCCTGGCCTGACCTGGCCTGACCCCCAGAGCAGGACTGCAGCCCCCAGGGGTCCAGCGCCCTTTGCCCCGAGCCCCCAGAGGAGTTGCTTCCCCACATCAACGGGCTTCTGCCATTTGAGTCAGAGCTGCACAGACGCACAGGTCAGTCCAGCAGCCACATCACAGGGCACCACCCTGTGAAATGCACCCTTATGCTTGTGCCTCCAAGAAAGCAGATGCTGCCAGTTAAACACAAGGCGGTGATTTCTTGTCTCTCCCCTTCTGATTACAAGCCCTCAGAGAAGTTCAGGTGTAAGCGAGGGTGTAAGAAGGAAGCCATGGGGAAGAGCCTGGCCTCTCCTGCAGCAGCGGGACTTCTGCATCCTCAGGGCAGTCCAGCAGCCTTCCTGACACTGAGGGCCGCTGGCCTCTCAGCTTTTGTCCCTGCCCCTGGCGGCCCTCACATATTCTGACGCTGGCCGTCCTGGCTGAGAGCAACTGTGTCTGTGTGGACAGCAGCTCTAAGACCCTGTAGATGCAGGAAGCACGCTGATCCCTGGTGATAGACACTGGTGAACCGCACCTGACTGGAGCCCAGCCAGCCGGGCTGCCTTGGATTTGGGAGACTGCCTAATCTCACCCCTTACAAGCTTGTGCTTCCCTGCCCCCACGCATACACAGTCTCAGTGCTGCAGAGATTCAACCCCTTCATGTGTAGAGGAGGAGACTGAGGTTCAGAGAGGCCGCCCCTCCCTGTACTTGCTGCAGCCCTTCCACCGCCACACCTGCAGCCTCACCTGCCCAGAGGGTCTGCTTCAGGGCCACAGGCACTTCCTCATGAGTGGTGAAAGGCTTGTTGCTTTCCAGAAGAGCAAACTTCCAGGAGAAGGAAGGGCCTCGCTTGTCCTCCAGTGTGAGCTGCCGGCACAGTTTTCTGTATTTGGTGGTTGTGTTTTCAGGCCCTGCCGTGCTGCTGACCAGCGGCAACGTAAAACAGTGCCTTGGCTCTGCTGCTCTGGACAGGTACGCCGGCCTCCGTGTCAGAACAGCCTGGCCGAGCTTGGCTTCCTGCTCTCAGTGGGTCCCAGCCCGGCCTTGAAATGTGCCCCGGCGTCTGCGCCCCTCTGTCTGTGCCTTCCAGTATCCACGAGCACCGGCTGTCCAGCTGGCTGAGGCAGCAGGAGGACATCCACCGGATCGTGCTCTACCAGGCGGACAGCACGCTCACACCCGGGACCCAGCGGTGTATCCGGCAGCCCGACTTCATCCTTATCGTGGGCCTGGGCGAGGTGAGCCGGCCTGCGTGAGTGGGGCAGTGGGCGGGGCCTCAGCAGGTGGGGTCCGTGGCCAGGGCTTGAGGGGAGGGGCCGGCCGGCTGCTGGGTTGGGCCAGGCAGTGGGCGTGGTCAAAGGGCTGCAGGCTGGGCAGGTCTTGGCGGGAGGGGGGCCCCACTCTCTCCTCCGACCCCTTGTTTCTCTCTTGTCCTCTGAATGAAGTATTTCAACAACTCAGGAAGGGATGGATAATAAGAGCAGACACCCAGGTATTTGCTCTACACATTTTGGAAACATTTCGTCGTGTTTACCTGTGATGGTGGTTTTAGCAGGGGCAGGCAGGTATCCCGAAGTGGCCAGTGGCCACTTTACAAGGCCGAGGCTCTTGTAAAGTCAGAGCCTCTGTCCGTGTTTCACGTTTTTACTATGTGTGTATATGGCACTGGTTTTTTTATATAAATAGTGCTCAAGTTTATACCATCTTGAAATTTCCTTTTTACTCAACACTTACACTTTTGAATTTTATCCATATTGTTTCACTCGTCTTATGGCTGTTTAGTTTCTATTTGTGAATGCCCCACCATCTGTCTCTTCTCAGCCAACGGACTGTGAAGTTACTTCAGTACGCTCGTGTGCAGGGGTGTCTTCAGGGCACCACTGGCATTGCTGCCGAGCGGCAGAGGCTGTGTGTCTTCAGGTTCAGAGAGCTGCCAGACTGCACTCCTGTTGTGTACGTGATGTGGGCGAGGTCTGGGGCTCTGTGCTCCCTGCTGTGCACTGTCAGTCCCCTGTGTTCCCAACGTCCTGGGTGTGAAGTGGAGTCTCGTTGTCCCTTCGCTTTGTGTTCCCCACCTCCTTCCTCTGCCCCGTCGTCTGTTCTCATTTCACGCTTCCACCCCGGTCCTGGGACAGCTACAAACTCATCATCTCCGATGTGGGTTCCTGTTCTTACCAGGAGTGATGCTCCCTTGTGGGGCAGTGTTTGCAAAAGAAGGTTGTAGTGTGTGCGCCGCCTGCCTTCCTGCAGGCCCCCGGAGCTCCCTCATGCCCCCCGCACCCCCTGGGTCACAGCTTCACAGAGGAAGGGCCAAGCACGCCACAGCCGGGTCGGTCTTCAGAACCAGGGTACCACCCGCCAAGGCCAAGACCTGTGTTGGGCTGGGGCGTGAGGCGTGGTCCCGTCCAGCCTGGGACGTCAGTGGACAGTCCCGCGCTGGCCTTTGGCTCTGTCCTGCTTGAGCCTGTGGCCTCTGCTGGGCTGCCTGACGCGGGGCTCCGCTCTCCCTTATCTGGAGCGGGTGCTGGAGAGCGCGGCTGTGCGTGCCCAGAAGCGCCGGGAGGACGGTCCTGTGCCGGCCCGCACTGCGCAGCGGCTCAACGTGGGGGCTGCTGCTCCGGCCACCTGCGCCCCTGCTGCCCTCGCCGTGTCTTCCCAGGAGGAGCCTGCCCGAGCTGGTGAGGCCCGGGGCGGCTGGGGGCCCCGCCGACCTGCTTCGGGCCCTTTCGCTCTGACTCTGCTCCGAGCCCGCTGGCTCTGATGAGGGCGCTGGCTCTCCACGAGCTCTCCCGCTCCTGTGAACTCACATCTGCTTGAGCTTGGTCTTCGGATTTCCCGGGGCCACAGGGTGACACGCCCCCCGGATGGGGGAGCACCTACGGGGGGCCAGAACCCCAGGGCGAGGGGCCTGAGGTTCCCACCTCCAGCTGAGGCCTCGGAGAGCCCGGTGGCCTCAGGTTGGCACTGCTTCCTCCTTTGGACAGAAAAGCACACAAATCCTGGCGCCTCCTCCTCAGGGGTCCCCAGCCCTGGCGGCTGCGTGCGGGCCGTGGTGGGAGCGCAGGGGCCGCCGGCTGGCCACAGCCCACCCAGCCCCGCAGCTTGGTGGAGGCACCCTGCCAGCGGCGTCAGTGCCCAGGTGTCCAAGCGCCGAGCGCCCTCCGCCTCGGGGCTGTGGGCTTCGGCTGGGCCCGTCGGTATGTGGCCCAGCTGCCCGCACTGCCCGCCCCACCCCAAGAGCCCTCCCAGGTGAGCCCGGGCGCCGAGGTGACGACTGGGTCGGGATCAGACCCACCGGCCGTGTCCAGGAGGAGCTTTGGGTCAGGAGTGGGGTAGAACAGCCAGGCCACGTCGGGTGTGCGAACTCGGCCCGGCGCCCCGCGTCTGCCGGCCTCTCTCGCAGGTGGAGCCGTCCGAGCGGGTCTGCCAGAGGCCCCCGGACCGGCGCTCGGACTTCTCCGGCCTGGCGCGGGTGCTGACCGGCAACGCTGTCGCCTTGGTACCCGGGGAAGGGGAGCCAGGTGAGTCCCGCCCCTTCCCGCGGGCCACGAGTCGGTACGTGTGCGCCTGCGCTGATCCTCCCCGGGCTGCGCTGGCGCACGTGTCCGGCAGTGTCTCCCACGGGTCGGTGTCCCTTCCCTCCACAAAGACAGTGGAAGAGAATGTATTTCTCGTTCCGATTGCCTCCTCTTCTGAAAACTACATTCTGACCCTTTGCCAGTCTTTCCACTGGGCTGCGGGAGAGTTTCTTTCCATTGTAATGCACACTTTATGGAACAGTGATCTGCTCTGCTCACGACCGTCGTGAAGCAGCCTTTCGTTTCTTGGGCTGGTGGGTTCCTTTAAGGACTTTTAACCCAAAGCACTTGTACCCCAAGTTGTCCTGACGCTTGCTGCCGTTCTCCTGACCTTGGTTAAAGAGAAAAATACACGTGGGGGCAGAAACGGAGGGGCAGGTGTGTGGTGAGGGTGTGACAGGCCAAGGGCCCCGGGTGAACCGGTCGGCGCGAGGAGGGGCAAGGCTGCACCTCCTGCAGCATCTGTGCTGGACCCCCGCCCCTCTGAGGGCCAGGTCCCAGGGCCCCCCAGGGGAGCCCTGTGGGGTGGATACCCTCACACCCCTGGCCTCGGAGGACGTCAGGCCAGTCGCTGGGCTGGCGGGCTTGTGCCGCTTCCCCAGCTCTGCAGCGAGGCTCCCTGAGTGCCAGGCCTGGGTGCCAGCCCTGCTTACCGTGCTGGCTACCTGTCCCCAGGGCCTGACGGAGGAGCCTGGCTCGCCACCTGCCTTGGCCCGAGGATGTCCCTTCCAGAGGGAGCTGGAGTCACTGTGTGTGCACCCTGCAGAGTCGGGGCTGTGCTCGCACCCGGCCCCTCCACTCCTCGGCTAATTGTAGCTGGAGAGGGTCAGAGAAATGATGCAGGTGAGCCTCAAAACTGCTTGTCTGGCCGGATTCACGCTCCTTACTTCCCCACTGTCGGAGACTCGGAGGCTCCAAGTTCTGGCCTGAGACCCTTACAGCCAGGAAAGTGGGGTGGGCACGGGAGGGGCTGCCCTTCTGGAGACCCCGCCTCCTCACCCCCAGCCTCCTCACTGGCCTCCTGTGCCTTCAGCGCACGTTGTGGCCTCTCTCCGAGGGCTGCGCTGCAGGGGAGGGATCCCGCGGTCCGCAGGCAGCGGGCTGGGGTGGAACGCCTGCACGTGTTGACCCTGGCACCCTGAGTGCGGCCTGGCCTGGGTGGTGAAGTAATGAGTATCCTGCTCGTTTATTTTGGGTGATTTGGGGGCATCGTGTAGTGCCATGTTTTTACCTGAAAGCTGAGCCAGTGGGCCTAGAAAATCAGGTGATTTACCCAAAGTTGCCAGGATGGGGGTAGCACTCAGGCTGCTCTCTGCAGGGCTGGGACAGTGAGGTGCCCTGGAGCAGCTGGCTTGCAGCAGCGTTTTTAATGAAAATTTAGTTAAAGTAATACTTAGTTTAAAAGCCATGTGGCCATTCTGTAAGGCCGTATGGTATTTGCACAACACACAGCAGTCCTCTGCCCCACCAACAAATCCAGAGATATCCCACAGACAATATCCCATAGACAGTCCCTTCCAACTTTTCTTCAGCTGTTTCCTCATTTACGTTTCTTTTTTTTTTTATTGAAGCATAGTTGATTTACAATGTTGTATTGGTTTTAGGTGCACGGGAAAGTGATTCCGTTTTTTGTGTGTGTGTGCGTGCGTGTGTGTGTGTGTGTGTGTGTATGTGTCTGTCTGTGTAGATAGTGTACATATGTTGTTTTTCATATTCTTTTCCATTATGGATTATTACAGGGTATTGAATATAGTGCCCTGTGCTATGCAGTAGGACCCTGTTGTTTATCTGTTTTTTCATTTTTAGATGATTAAGTTCCTAACCGCCCCCATATATGCACAGGGTCAAAGTCTGTTTGTCTGTCTCTGTCTCGTATCCTCCGTCTGTCCTCCTCCTCAGCACAGGATCCCAGTGTGGTCCCCTCCCTAGTCAGCCATTGCTCACTGTTTGCCTTACAGCCAGGTGGGTCTTCTTTGGAGCTAAGCCTTATCCTACTGTATATACGGCAGTGTCTCCCTCCTCAGAGTAATAATTGCTCAGTAGTCCACCGCGGATGCTGCTGGAGACGCAGCCCCCCTCAGTGTGCTCAGACCACCAAGTCATCTCTGCTGAACTCACTCTGGAGCGGCCTCCTCTCAGCTCTGCTGGTTGCTCCCCAGTCATGCTGCTGGGATGTTGCCTTGGAGTTTCCCTTCACCGTGATCCTGGGAACTGCCTTTGTCTCTCTCCTGTGTCCAGCTCCACTTCTGGATACCATGTCTTCCTCTTTCTTGATACATTCCTGATTTTGGTAGAGTTCATACTCTAGAAGTTTCCTTAAGAGAAGCTGCATGGGAGGGAAGAGTTTCAACGCCACGCTTAGCAGAAAGTTCCCTCATTCTGCTCTCACACTCGCATGACAGTTTGGTTACGAACTCTAGATGGAAGTACTTTTCCCTGAGAACTTTACGGTGTTGTTCCATCACCTTTTTAGCTTCCAGTATTGCTGCTCTGAAGTTCAGTGTCATGTTCTTCACGAAGCCTGTTCCTTCTGGATCCTGTAGGAGACTCTCTTCACTCTTGTGTTTCTGGAGGTACTTGAGGATGTGCCTGGGTGTCTTTTCCCCCGTTAGGCTGGGCAGACTCCCAGTGGGCCCTTTCAAACTCGGAAATTCATCACCTTCAACCCTGGGAGTGTTGGATAAGGCCCACAACCGCTGCTCCCTGCTCCCTCTTCTGGATCACAATGCAGATGACCCCTCATCCTCTCGTGCTCCCATCTTTTCTTTTCTCTCTCAGGTTTCCATCTTTGTCTTTTTTTTTTTTTTTTTTTTTTCATCTTTGTCTTTTTGTTCTACTTCCTGGGTGATTTTTCTCAGGTGTATCTTCTAATCGATCTTTTTCTGCTAAGATGTTTCTAACGTCTGAGTGCTTTCCGCAGTTTTTTCTGTTTGTTCTAGAAGCGCAGTTTGAATTTCTCTGAGAATAATAATGCTTGCTCGCTCGGTTTTCCGTTCCGTTCCGTGCCGGCCTGTGTCGGCTTGGTCCCGTGAACTCCGTGTCTCTGAGGCTGTCTGTGTGCGCTGACCGCACCCGTGGCGTCGCCGCGTGGGCCCCTGTGGGCCCCCGTGTTCCTCCTCCTATCAACAGACACTTGGGTCATTTTCTGGGTTTGGTTGCTGTGCACAAAACGGCTACAAGCGTTCTTGTGCAGCTCTTTCCTGTGCACATATGTGCTCTTGTCTTGAGCTAATACCTAGGAGTGGAATTACCTGTCCACGGGGTAGTTGAACAGTTTTACAGCCCCACTGGCAGTTTTGAGAGTTCGGGCTGCCCACGTCTCTGTCGCCCTTGGTATCGTCCGGGATGTAAGTTGTGGCCACACCCCTGGTGGGAGGCCGTGCCTCGCTGCGAGTCTGATCTGCATCCCTGGACTCAGGTTCCAGGTGCCTCTTGGTCATCAAGTTCCACGCGCCTCTCTCACAGGTGGCTTGCCCTCTACTATTTAGTTAGAGGAGTTATTTATATACTCTGAATACGAGTCTTTTTTTTTAACTTTCTTTTTTTAAATTAATTAATTAATTTTATTTTTGGCCGCGTTGGGTCTTCGTTGCTGCGCGCGGGCTTTCTCTAGTTGTGGTGGGTGGGGGCTACTCTTCGTTGTGGTGCGCGGGCTTCTCATTGAGGTGGCTTCTCTTGTTGCAGAGCACGGGCTCTAGGCGCGCGGGTTTCAGTAGTTGTGGCACATGGGCTCAGTAGTTGTGGTGCACGGGCTTAGTTGCTCCACGGCATGTGGGATCTTCCCGGACCAGGACTCGAACTCGTGTCCCCTGCATTGGCAGGCGGATTCTTAACCACTGTGCCACCAGGGAAGTCCCTGAATACAAGTCTTTTGCCAGATATATTTATTACTAATATTGTCTTCAGTCTTTGACTTTTGTTTTTGTTGTAATGGCATGTAATGGCGTTTTTTTTTTTTTTTTGTAATGGCGTTTTTTGATGAGCATGTTTTAACTCTGATGAAGTGTGATTTCCCAGTTTTTTAATTTCTGGTGCTCTGGGGGCTCTTGCCTAGGCTACATCTTCTCGAAGCTTGTACATCTGGGCCTGCAGTCCACCCACACTTGTTTGCTGGGAGTGGCGGGGTGTGAGGTGAGGGTATTCTACGTGGTTACCTAGTTGAAGACTTTCCCTCCCTGCTGAGCTGCTGAGGCGTCCGAGTCAAGCACCAGACCCCTGCCCAGGTGGGAGCTGCACGGAGGCACGTGTTCTGTCCTAGCCACACCACTGCACTGTCTTTGTTACTCCAGCTTTATGGGAAAGCATCAGGCAGTGTAATTCCTTCAAATTCTTTTTCTTGAAGTTGTTTGGATTGTCCTAGGTCCTCTGCATTTCTGTGTAAATTTTAGAGTCAGCTAAGTATTTTATGGGGTTTTTTGCTATTGTAAATGGTATGTTTTTTTTTAAAATAAATTTATTTATTTTGGCTGCGTTGGGTCTTCATTGCTGGGCACGGGCTTTCTCTAGTTGTGGCGAGTGGGGGCCACTCTTCATTGCGGTGTGCGGGCTTCTCATTGTGGTGGCCTCTCTTGTTGCAGAGCACGGGCTCTAGGCACACGGGCTTCAGTAGTTGTGGCACGCGGGCTCAGTAGTTGTGGATTGTGGGCTCAGTAGTTGTGGCTCGTGGGCTCTAGAGTGCAGGCTCAGTAGTTGTGGCGCACGGGCTTAGTTGCTCCGCGGCGTGTGGGATCTTCCCGGACCAGGGCTCGAACCAGTATCCCCTGCATTGGCAGGTGGATTCTTAACCACTGCGCCACCAGGGAAGCCCTAAATGGTATGTTTTAAATTTCATTTTAAATTGTTTGTTGCCAGTATGTAGAAATACAAATGATATTTGTAAATTGATGTCATGACTTACAACCTTGCTAAATTCACTTCTTCCAGTACCTTTTTTTGTAGTTTTTTTACATTTTGTTCTCCTGAGAATAAAGACAGTATTTCCTCTTTCTTTCCAAAATACATAAATGCCTTTGTTTCTTTTTCTCGCCTGTTGCACTGGTTAGAGCTTCCAGCACAGAGCTGGGCAGAGGTGGTGAGTGTTGGGGAAAGCATTCCCTTTAAGCGTTAAGTGCCATCTCTGCCATCTCGGCTCTTGGGTTTTGTAGATGCCCTTTAGCAGACTGAGGAAGTTTCCTTCTATTCTTAGTTTGCCGAGTTTTTATCACGGGTGTTTGTTTTTATGGGTCTGTCGGATTGTGTGATTCTGCTCCTTTATCCTGTTAATAGGGTGAATCACACTGAGTGATTTTAAGGTAACGTCAAACATCACCTTCTTGGGATGGACTCATCTGCCTGTGGCATGTGGCCCTGTTTCTGTGTCACCTGACCCCTTGGGTCTGAGCAAGGTGGGCCATGCTCGTCCTTTCTGGAAATGTAGGCAGGTTTGTTTGCCGCCCTCAAAACTGAATTGGAAGGTGCTCCTGCTTTCCCTGTTCTCTGGAAGGTTCCAGGTGGCTTGTGTTGTTTTCCTTCTGCCTCCCTCCTCCTCCCTCTCCCTCTCCCTCTCCGTCTCCGTCTCCGTCTCTTTCTCCCTCCCCCTCCACTCCCCAGCCCTGTCCGCCTCTCTCTGGCCCCCGCTTTTTGCTTTCATGGCCCAGTCTTACCTGAATTCGTCCTTTCAAGGATCCTCTCTATAGTGTGTTTGTCTTCTGGTTCATTAATTTCTGCTCTTTATTATTTCCTTAATTTTACTCTTTTGATTTAAACTGTCCTTTGTTTCCTAACTTACGGGCCAGCAGACATTGTCTGTGAAGGGCCAGATGGTAAGTCCGTGACCTCGGCAGCCAGCGCGGGGCAGGGGAGGTCAGCTCTGTGTGTGCTGACCCTTTGGAGGCAACGTGCCTTTTTGTTCTCAGTCTGGTCTAAAGTTTTCTTCATCTTGAGTTTTCAACAATGTAGGAATTTTTTTTTTTTTTTTTAATTTATGCTCAGCATTTAGAACGCTCCTTGAACCTGAGGCTCAGTGTCAATCATCAGTTCTAGAACTTGGGTGTTGCTTCTGTCCACTTCCACTGTCTGTCCCTCCTCCCGGCTACAGTCACACGCTCTCTTCCGCTCATACATGCTATTTCTGGTTGTGTGGCGGACATCACACACGAACAGTGGCCAGAGTGGTCTCAGCCCGCGCTGCTTTCCGGTGGTGGCTCGTCCGGCCCTGGGGGCTGCGCTGGGGGCCTCCACCTGCCTCCCCACCGGCCCAAGTCTGTTCAAAGCCTGTTGTTTCGGCTTCACAGCCTCCCAGACGCCAGCGGGTGGAGGAGGCTGAGTGCTGGCTGCCTCTCGAGAGCGTCCCACTCCCTCTCTGAGTTGGCATCTTTGCCCCTCTCTCCGTGGCGTGTGCACTGAGGGGTGGGGTGGAACGGGACGGCCGTCCCCGGGGTCCTGGCGGCCCGGTGGCGCTGACTGCCTGCTCCATCCTCCTGTTGGCGTAGAGGCTGTGCCCAGGTGGGCATCATCCAGGCCCTGACAGAGGGCGGCATCCCTGCGCACGTGCTCGGACATCCACCAGGGCCTTCACAGGCGCCCTGTGCTCTGAGGAGTGGAACTACAGCCATATACGGATCCGGGCCAAGCAGTGGGCTGAGGTGAGGGGCCCTGCAGGGCCGGGGACGCAGGAGGGCATCGAGACGGACGTGGCTCTGCAGGGCTCTGGCCTCAGAGCGTGGCTTGTTGGGGCAGGGAGGGCACAGAGAAGCAAGGGCGTCAGTGTTGTGGGATGGGCTCTGGTTCATGCCTGGTCTTGAGTTGTAAAGGTGACTGAGGAGAGGTTAGTGCACCCACAGTTCCCCGCATTTCCACGCCCACCCCACCGGGCCATGGGGGCACCAGTGCCGGTAGGCAGGCAGGGGACAAGGCCTAGGTCGGGGCCCTTATTGGGGTTTCTGTGGGAAGGGCAAGGCGGGGCAGGGCACACAGCTTAAGATCTGCCCGTTCGAATAATTCCGGCGGGTTTCTGGGCATAGCTGCCTGGCACCTGGCCCTGGGTGATTCAGGCTTGGGGTGTGCGTTAGACACAGGTAGTCGGGTGTGGGCTGTGGAAGGGCTGGGTGAGCCCAGGTCTGTCTCTCTCCCCCGGTGTGCGGGACCCCAAATGCCAGAGCATCAGGGACACAGAAAGTAAGAAATATATGTCGTTGGTACAGTTGGCCCTGCGGTGAACGGACGCCAGGGGACAGTCCAGGATCTGGGGACCCACCCGGGGCAGGCGGGCTGCAGTCTGCCCTTCTCAGGGCTCTGCTCGTTTTTTGTGGAGCAGAATGGAGCCCTGGCTGAAACCGAGAGTGGGCTCAGAAGTGTTGGCATTCTCATTTTTAAAAGAAAAGATGGGCCTCCTCTGAGCAGAAGCTCTCAGAGCAGGCCATCTGCCCGATCCACAGATCCCCAAGGCGCCCAGTCTCCCTGGGGGCTGCGGGCTGCTCGGCTCCGGTCACTAAGGACAGCCTCCGAGGGCAGTGGCCGCGGGGGACGGTGCTCTAGCTTCAGCAAGGGTCTGCGTGCAGGTCGGGCAGAGCTCTCCCACAGGTGTGGGAACAGCCAGGGGGCTTCGGGCGTCATGTCCTGCCACCCTGAGTTTGCGCTGGGCCAAGGGAGCCCACTGGGCAGCCACCCTGTGGGCCATGGGGGATGGACCTCCCAGGCTGCTCTGTGGTCCCACCTGTTGGCACGTGGAGGGGGCACGGTGGGGTGGCTGCGGTGCTGGGCAAGGGCCTCCTCGGGAGTGAGGGCCTTGCTGCCCGCAGAGGACACCGGGGATGTCCCAGGCTGTCCTGGTTCCCTGTCCTCCAGGGGCACGTGTGTGCCTTCTGCTCGTCCACAAGTCTCAGTGAGAGCGGCTGGGGGCGTGTGACTCACCCCCAGCTGGGGGCCCACGCCCACTTACAGCCCATCCCAGCGTCTGTCCACACAGAGGCAAGGAGGACCCTTCCCCTCCATCCCTGACCCCTGAGGAGTCAGGCATTCTTGGTCCTGTGCCCTGTGCTCACAGGTCTCACTGGCCCCCATCCTCACTGAGGAAGGATGGGCCTCGGTCCTACCAGAGATCACGGGGCTTCGGCAGTGAGGGCCCGTGGTAGGGCTGCTGCCTCCCAGGATCAGAGGGGTGGAGCGTCTGCCGCGGTGGAGTGTGAAGGCCAAGCCCAGGCCAGCCGGAGGGGCAGTGGTGGACGCTCAGCTGGCCCTGGTCCTGGATGGGCCTTGTCCCAGTGAGCCTTGAGCCGTCCCCGCTGAGCGGGCGGTGAGGGCCCAGCTGGCCAGCCCTGCCCGGGGTCAGCAGGCGTTCCTCTGGGACCTCCAGGCCCTGCCATTCAGGCCACAGTGTTTGCTCCCCGCAGGCTTCTATTTGCAGAAAGCGCACGTGAGTGCCCAGGTCCCTGCTCCCTTCTCCTGACGCAGGCTCTTGGTGGTCCCTCGGGGTCGCCTGCTGCCGGTGCCCGGAGAGGGAGGCGGGGGGTGAGCCCCTTCTCCTCTGCAGAGGCCTCACACGTGCCCCCGTGTGCCACCCCCCAGGATGTGATGTCGATGGTAAAGACCATGCTGGACCTGACCTACCCCATCCCCTCCGTGTTCGTGTTCCCGGGGGCTGGCTTCAGCAGAAGCAGAAGCATCGGCAGTGTCTTCAAGGACAGGCAGATCGAGGTGCAGCCCCTGGCAGGGACCACCTGGGGAGCCCCAGCAGAGCCCACGGCCTCAGCCTGCCTGGGTCTGGACACCCTGGGCCCACAGGGTCGAGGGCTGGCAGCCGGGGGTGGTCCCTCTGAGTCCCGTTCCCCTCACAGGACCTGTGGGTCCCCTACTTCACCATCACCACGGACATCACAGCCTCTGCCATGCGAGTCCACACAGACGGTGAGCACCTCCTCCCCGGGGTGCAGGCTCCCCAGCGGGGAGGGGCGTTAAGGGGCCAGTTCCAGGCCAGGCCCAGGGAAGCCCCAGGATCTCCCAGAGGAGGCAAGAGGCTCGGGGAGATGTGAACAGAGATGACTGCTCTGGGCCTGAAGGCTGAAGAGTGCACAGGGAGAGGTAGAGATGGGACGGGGGCAGAGGGGCAGGCTGAGGGCCCACGTGGGTCACAGCTGCGTGTGGGTCGGAGCAGAATGCTGAGGAGAGAGCCCATCTGTGGGTGGGCGGCTGAGGCCCTTCTCCAGGCCAGAGTGTTTTGGGAGCCCCTTGAAAATGTGTCTGCTTAGAAGTGAGTGGGGTGGCAGGGCTGGCAGAAGCTCACGGCAAGGGGAGATGTGGGCAGGCCCAGAGCAAGCCCGGCCCCCCTGGGCTCCGTCTGAGGGGGAGGATGTCCAGGAAGGGTGTCATCTGCCCGGGCCTGGTGCTCTCCGCCGGAGGCCAGACGTGCAGGGCTCAGGACCCATGTCGGCGAGGCTCTGAGCCGAGGGTCCAGGGCAGGAACTCACCCTGGGCAGCGAAAGGCTCCTTTCCTCTCCCCCGATCCCTCTGGACCCCCTCCCAGGCTCACTGTGGAAGTACGTGCGTGCCAGCATGTCCCTGTCGGGCTACATGCCCCCGCTCTGCGACCCCAAAGATGGACACCTGCTGATGGACGGGGGCTACATCAACAACCTCCCAGGTACTGTGGCGGATGGGGGGCGGCCGCCCAGCCCCGCCTCAGCCCCACCGCTCCTGCGCGCTGGGGGTTATAGGCGTGCGCACGCTCGGCGCTGCGTGCTCCCAGCAGATGGCTCTATTTGTCGGCTCAGCAGTGCTCAGAACCAGGCCAGGTAGAGGGGCCGGCCGCAATTAGGGCCCGTCTGTGCCCACAGTCAGAACTAACAGCCTGCAGGTGTCGGGTCTGCTGTGGGCAAGGCCCCTCCTGGGGCACACCTGTCACCTGTTGGACAGCTCTGTGCGCTTGGCCGACCCCCTCCGCAGGCCCAGGCGTGAGGGTGGAGAGGAGGCCCTCCCCACCTTCCAAACCCTCACCCCCGTCCCCCCACTCTCAGCGCCTCTCAGGCAGCTCTGCCCCCAGCCCTGGCTCCACCCCAACTTCCCCCAGCTCTGACCCGTCACCCCAGTCAGGCTCCCACCTGGGGCTCTGTATACCTGTCCCCATTGGTGACCAGGCCACCTCCTCCCCAGCAGATGTGGCCAGGTCAATGGGGGCAAAGGTGGTGATTGCCATCGACATGGGCAGCTGGGATGAGACAGACCTCACCAACTACGGGGATGCGCTCTCCAGGTGGTGGCTGCTGTAGAAGCGCTGGAATCCCTTGGCCACGAAGGTCAAGGTGGGGGCCCAGCCCTGCCTACCCCAGCTGCTCCTCCCCACATCCTGGCGCCTGTGTCCCTGAGACCCTGAGATGGGCAGGGAGGGGGTGCACCTTCCAGGCTCTGGGTCCAGGAGGGTGGTGGTCGGTCACTCACCATCCCTGCCCGCCTGGGACCAGCTCTGGGAAAGGAGCCAGGCCTAAAGGCTCCACACACCCCAGGACCCCTGGCTGGGGCCCAGCCTCCCCCCAGGCCTAGCAGAAATTACCTCCCCTTGGGGGGAGGGAAGGGGAAGGAAGGGCCAGGGCAGGAGACTCAGTGGTTGTGCCCAGATGGAGGCCAGGGGCCACGCAGGGACAGGAGAGCCACACTCAGGGGCTGTGACACGGCAGGTGTTGAACATAGTGGAGATCCAGACGCGCCTGGCCTACGTGTGCTGCGTCCAGCAGCTGGAGATGAAGAGCAGCGACTACTGCGAGGACCTGCGCTCCCCCCCGCCCAACAGCTACGGCACCCTGGACTTCAGCAAGTTCGACGAGATCTGCGTGAGTGTCCAGGCCGGCTGCCCCTCCCAGGCCTCCCTGCTCTCGCGTCCCAGTCACGGGGTTCCCGGTGTTTGTGCAGGAGGTGGGGTACCAGCACGGCCGGACAGTGTTTGACATCTGGGGTCACAGTGGCGTGCTGGAGAACATGCTGCAGGATCGGTAGGGGACGAGCAAGGTGAAGGCGTGCGATGTGAGTGCCTGAGTTGGCACCCCTCCTTCCTCTCCCACTCCTGTGACCCGTCCTCTGCTGTCCAGTCCAAAAGAGAGGCAGGGCTCCCTGCAGCCAGCAGCACGTTGGCACACCCTCTCAACTGCTCAGGCCTGCAGGTTCCCCTGCCCCGCCCCAGGGGCCAGAAGACAAGGGCAAGGGCAGTGGCCCTGGGGGCTGTCTTTTGGCCTCTGCCCCCCTTTGACTCTCCACCCTTGAAGTGCTCACATGGGAGAGGATGTCACTGTGGGTGGGGGGCTGCTCAGGACTCTGCCTGTCATCCGTGCCCCACCCGCACTCCAGGGCTAGGACCACAGAGGGTCATAGAGAGGGCGGGGCTGGCTGCGGTCAGGGGCTTCGCCAGATGTCTCCTTCGCCTCTGCCCCCAATGTGCTCACCTGCCCCAACGCCTCCTTCATGGACCTCGCTGAGATCGTATCACGTATCGAGCCTGCCAAGGGGGCTGCAGCACATGGTGAGTTGGACCCCGGGCCATATGCCCACACAGCTGAGGGTGGTAGTGGCAATGTCCCCTCCTGACCCTTGACACTCTCAATAAGCCACCCTGGCCACCAGGCTCCCTCTAGCAGCCCCTGGTCCCGGTAGGCTGCATATGGGGACCCGTGCCGGCCCCTGCCCCTGCTCTCAAGGGGATACCTGCATGGCCCTGCTCTCTGCCCAGATGAGTCTGACCACCAGACCGAATACAAGGAGGTGCTGCTGGGCGGCCCCAGCCGACCTGGGCTCCGACTCAGTGAGCTGCCCGGACACCCTGTGCTCCCCAGCTGAGCTGCCAGCTCCAAGGGCTCCAAAGCAGGCCAGCTGCTCCCTCCCTGCTGCCCTCCTGGCTTGCCCCCACCTTGACCTTGACCGTGTGTGCGGTTTGCTTCCAGGAGGACAAGCCCTCGCTTTGGCATCGGCACTCCCGTCTGGCTTCCCCTGAACCATCCCAGGACTCCTCTTCCCCCCGGCCCTCTGACCAAGATGGGTAGAGGTCTCTGCTCTGATGCACCCTGCAGCCAGCATCTCCTGTGGGTGGGTTTCAGAGAACCAGCTGGCGCAGCTCCTGCAGCTCTTCCCCAGCCTGCCAGGGAGACCCTGCTGGGGCCCAGGGCCCTGCCGGCCGGTGTTGGAGCGTCTGGGGCCTCTCTGCGCTGGCCGCTCCTGGTGGGGAACTGGGTCCTGGCATCCCCTGCACACACAGCAGTCCTGGGGGGCTGTGCCGGCCCCTGCGGGCACCCTGAGGCCTCTGAGATGTCAGAGCCCCTGATGCTTCTGCTTAGCCTGTCAATAAAGGTAGATCTGATTGTGTGGGACATGTGGTCCCTGTGCCGAGGTCCCCCGGGCAGGGGGCAGCACCAAGATGGGCAGCCCCACAGTCCTGAGGCTGCAGGGCGGAGTGGTCACCATGCGGGGACCCCAGGACCCCAAGCCAGGCAGGCAGGACACCCAAGGTCTGGGGTGCAGCTGGGATCCCCCCAAACCAAGGATGAGGCCCTCCCGAGCTCTCAGGCATTGTTTCCATTCTGTACACACAAGAGTCTTCCCTAAGATGATGCCCACACCTTACTTTTCAGATCATTAAATAGCGCCAGGGGGGTCCTTTTGTAAAAAAAGGAGACCTGTCAGCTCTATGACTTTGGAGTCCACGATCCCTGCAGGTCTCGGAGCAGGGCACATGGGTCCGCGAGAGCAGGGAGACCCTTGACCGGAAGGCCCAGGACCCTGAGGTCGGGGGACCGCAGGCCTCAGTTTCCCACCTCCAGAGGCAGTTTTGAGAGGGCGGAGAGATGGTTGGTCCCGCCCCCTGCCGCCCAACCCGGCCCCCCGGCCCCCCGCCCCCCCACCTACTGCCGGCGTGGTGGGCGAGGGTTCAGCGTAGTCCCTTCTGGGCCCCGCCCGGCTCTGACATTACGGTGGGCGGAGCCTTCCTCGCCCTGCCTTGGCTGTGGACGGCCCGGCCCCAGCCCTGACGTAACGGGGGCGGCCCCGCCGAGCCCCGCCCCTTCCCTGACGTCGCGGTGGGCGGAGCGCCACCCCCGGGCCTGGCAGTGCTGTTCGGTGCGGCGGGGCGCGCGGAGGGATCGGCGCGGCCATGCGGACACCGAACCCGAGCCCGAGCCTGAGCCTGAGCCCGAGCCCGAGCCCGAGCCCGAGCCCGATCTCCGGCGCGGCGCGGCTCCCTCGACGGAGGCGACGGGCGCGGGGCGCGCTCTGAGGCCTGGGGATGCGCCGCCGCCTCGACCATGGGCGCCGTCGCCTCCCGGAGGAGGGCGCTGCGGAGCGAGGCCATGTCCTCGGTGGCGGCCAAAGTGCGGTGAGTGCGGCGGACCGATCGCCGGGGCCAGCGCCAGCGCCAGCGCCGCCCCCGCCCCCGCCCCCGCAGCGTGATCGCAGCCGGCGCCCCGCCCCCACCTCCGTGCGGCTCCCTTCCCTGAGGCTGCGGTGGGCGGGCTGCACGACCTCACGACCCTCACACACACTGGGTGGCAGGGGCTGGATGGAAAGCAGACCTGGGCCCAGGTCTGGCCAAGGTGCACCGACAGCCAAGGGTCCCCGAACTGCGACCTGCCAGCCCTGGGCATTCTGAGGTGGGATGGGAGTGCTTGCTGGGGGTGACCCCTGAGCCGTCCCTTGCTGGCGCCGAGGGCCTGGGTGGGGTGGGGACGCCAGGGTGGGTGGTGTGCACTGACGGCGCACCCCGCTGTCCACCCCTCAGAGCAGCCCGAGCGTTTGGCGAGTACCTGTCCCAGAGTCACCCCGAGAATCGAAACGGTGCAGGTAAGGGCACGTGAGGCAGTGCCGGGACGGGGTCCACCCACAGCCCCCCAACCTAGGCGAGAGGATGCTGTCTCCTGTCCAGGTCAGGCCCAGCCCCTGCGCACTGTGGGGTGTGAGCAGGCAGCTAGTGCCCTGCTGGGCTGGCTTCCTCACGCCCCCTGCCCCGCCTGGCCCAGAGCCCCAGGAGGAGCTCCGAGTCACTCATCACCATGGCACCCACCCAGCTTGGGCTGTTGGCATGGCAACAGGCCTCCTGGCACCCCCAGGACTGGCACCACTGTCTCTGGGGGCCAGCTGGTGGGGAGGAGGGGAGAAGTTGGCACTGGGCACATGGGCGTGGTGGCAGGCTGGGAGGTGGCCTGCTTGTTTCTGGGCCCCCCCCATCACCCACAGGTAGCACAGCCTGTCGCCCACACGCACGTAAGAGGGGCTTGGGGCCCCGATAGGCGTGAGACGTGAACCTCTAGGGGGAGTGCGTAGCTCAGAAATGCCTCTTCTGAAGTCATCAGGGCCCACGGTTCGTTCAGCGGGCCAGGCACCCGCTGGGTATTCATTCCCTGCCTTCAGAACACCCGGAGACTGGGAGGGCAGGGCCAGCAGGCCGCAAGCTCACCTGGTGCCTCTCCCCCAGACCACCTGCTGGCTGACGCCTACTCTGGCCACGACGGGTCCCCCGAGATGCAGCCTGCCCCCCAGAACAAGCGCCGCCTCTCCCTCATTTCCAACGGCCGCTATGAGGGCAGCCTCCCGGAGGAGGCCGTCAGTGGGAAGCCGGCCGGCGAGGGCCCCCAGCCTCGTGTGTATACCATCTCCGGGGAGCCGGCCCTGCTCCCCAGCCCGGAGGCCGAGGCCATCGAGCTGGCTGTGGTGAAGGGGCGGCAGCAGCGGGAGCAGCACCCCCGCCACCATAGCCAGCCCCTGCGCACCAGCCCGGGCGGCAGTCGTGAGGACGTCAGCAGACCCTGCCAGAGCTGGGCGGGCAGCCGCCAGGGCTCCAGGGAATGTCCTGGATGTGCCCAGCTCGCCCCCAGTCCTTCCCCTCAGGCCTTTGGGCTGGACCAACCGCCTCCGCCTGAGGCCGCCAGCCGCCGCAAGAAGCTGGAGAGGATGTACAGCGTTGACCGTGTGTCTGGTGAGGGGGCTCGCCGGGGGCCTGGGCAGCTTCAGGCAGGATGCTGGTGCTGGGGTCGGCCAGCAACGAGCGCTGTGAGGCTTGGGCAGAGCAGGGTGCCCAGGTCACGGCCTGCAGGTGGCGACCTGCCGCCACATCCCGTGCCCCACCTCAGGCCTCACGGTTGGCTTTAGCCTTGCCAGCACCAAGTCACCGGAGGAGTGCTTCCCCGAGGAGGGGGCCTGGGAGGGTCTTAAGGGTTGAGCAGGTAGAAAACCTGGCTGAACGGGAAGATCGGGCTGCCTCCAGGGAGTCCTGGGGAACAGTCCCTGCCCTGGGGCCTACTCACCAAGGGGGGCGCGTGATTGCCTGGGGCCCAGCCAGCTAGTGGGGCTCGCCCCAGGATGGTCGAGCTGTGCCGGTGGCTGCGGAGCCCCGGAGGCCTGCTGTCGGCAAGAGGCCTCCCTGGGACATTCAAGGGGCCCCACGCTTCCTGGCTCTGAGGTTGTCATCTCCTGAGAGCAGAATTCTACCTAGCAGACCTGGCACGCCCTCTCAGGGCACCTCTTGGGCCTCCAGATCAGCAACCCAGCTGGGCCTCAGGGCACAGGCCTGGGGTGTGGGCAGTTCACCTCCACAACCTCATGTTCCTCTGATACGCCCAGGCCAGGGGCTGGGACGGGGGTCAGGGAAGAGAGTAGAGCGACCCACTCTGTCTAGTGGCTGTAGGGGCCCTGGGAAGGGGCGGTCTCCACCTCGCCCTCCGAGAAGGGTCTGGGAGAGGGGAGGTCCAACCGAGTGGACGCCAGAGTGGGCCGCAGAGAAGGCCCTGGAGACCCCAAGGAGAGGCTGCAGCCATTGTGTCTGCCCTTCCCCTCCTGCTTAAATGGAGACAAAATCAATCCTTTCCCTGGGCACCCTGGAGGCAGGCTGTGCTCTCAAAAGAACACTCGTCAGCTGTGGGTAGCAGAGGGAGAGCCAAGCAAAGACAAGCATCACCAAGCCGCTGAGCTGTTGTGCCTTGAAGAGCTGAGCGGACACCCAAGCCTGCTGGCCCTGCGCCGGCCTCCCGACCCGGGAGGCGGCTGGGGAGCCCTGGCACTTCTCCGCCGCCGTCTGTGGCAGAAGCATCCCCTTCCCCGACGGGGGTAAAGGCTTCAGGAACCCCTGAGCCAGCCTAGTCACTGCTCCTTTGGTCTCTTCCAGATGACATCCCCATCCGTACCTGGTTCCCCAAGGAAAACCTCTTCAGTTTCCAGACAGCAACCACAACTATGCAAGCGTGAGTCACGTCTGATGTGTGCCGGGCCCAGGCCGGGCACCGTCTTCCTGGTGCTCAGGAATTACTGCCGGATCCTCTCCCATCCTGAGCCCACCTGCCTCTGAGCCCACCTGCGTGGCTGCTTCTGAGCAGCCCCGTGTGCCGTGTACCGCCAGCTCTGCCTGAATGTGTCAGTCTGAAGGAAGGCAGGCCTGGCTGCTCTGAACGCCCACTGCCCCTCCCCCGCCCCATCCCTTCCCCACTGCCCTGTCCCTCAGTCCCTCCAGTCCGTCCATCCTGTCCTGCGGGGACCTGGCTGGGGGCTGCAGCTGATGCAGCCAGCAACAGAGGTGGTTCGCTGCCCTGTGTCACCCAGCTCCGCCTTCACACACGCCTCAAACAGCGGCCTACCTGTGTTTCATGTGTTGCAAGCGACCACAACTTAGTCCCCTGGGGGCGTGCTCTTGACCTTCGCACAGCTGGGTGTTCTGTCAGGGCTTCCTTTCAGGGAGGGACTCTGCTGCAGTGTCCCCGATACCGAAGAAGCTGCCTCCTGCGTATGCTACCCTGGGGAGCGCACCACCGCCCTTGGGCTGGATGGGGGCCGCTACCTTCGCTGCTGGACCCAGGGTCAGCAGGGCACAGTCAGGCCTCTGTGCAGCCTGACAAGGTCACAGCATCTGGTGGCCTGGGCCACGGTGACCTCCGCGTCTGCTGCCCTCACAAGGGCTGGCCTGCGGCATAGCCGGCACCCTGCTGGTGCCTGGGTGCCTGTGAGGGATCCTCCAGGTCAATGACAAGAAAGGAACTAACTGAAGGGCGGTTGGGGGTCTGAGGGTCTCTGCTCACTGTGTCTTCTCTCTCACGCTGCCCCTTCCCGCCTCGACTCTAGCATCTCGTAAGTACCGTGTGGACCTCGAGCCTGAGGGCATGGCGGTTGTCCCTGGGGGACTCTCCCACCCCCAAGTAGGTTGGGGCAGGCCAGGGACCTGGGCCTTGACCATGAGGGCGTGCTGGGTCCCAGCGAGCGCCAAGGCTACAGCAGGGCCTGTGGAACTGGGCCGAGGACAGGGCGAGGCAGGCCAGGACCTTCTGCCTGGCCCAGCGCCCTGGATGCCCCGCTGGGCCCTGTGCTCGAGGCTCTGTCCCCACGTCTCTGTCCCTCTTGCCTGCGGCCAAGGGCAGTGCTGACTCGTGGCGGTTTCCCAGGGTGTTCAGGGGCTACGCGGAGAGGAAGCGCCGGAAACGGGAGAATGATTCCGCGTCTGTAATCCAGAGGTAGGGCCTGCCAGCCACTCGCCACCAGGGTCCGTCTCTTGTCTGTCCTGGTCTAGCCTGGGCCCACCCAGCTCAGCAGACCTGATGGGGGAAGGGCGGTGGCGAACACTGGCCTGGCCCTGCTCTGGGGACGCGGCGGGCAGGAAAGGTCAAGTGGCCTGAGCCCCTAGGCCTGTGTTCTGGGGGTACAGTGACAGCTGAACTGCAGCCAGCTGGCCCCACCTCAGAGATGTGTCCAGGAAGCTTGTCTGTCCATCTTGGAAGTTGGGCTTTGGCAGGGCACAAAGTTTGGGGTGAAGGAGACCTGCTTCTGAGGTGGCCCAGGGACACAGCGGCAGGGGAGGGGATAGCTGCCAGCCCCAAACCCACCTCACGCTTGGGGACAGTTATGCTGCCCTGGCCACCGTGTGCAGGAAGCAGGAGCCCTTGACCACGGGGGGAGGGAGGCTCTCGGGGTTCAGAGTACCTGGGCGCAAGGAGAGAAGGGAAGCGTGGGCAGCGAAGGCGGGAGACCCGAGTGCACAGGGTCGCCGAGGGAGCTGTCCTGGGAGGGGGTGGGGCTGCAGGAGGAGGCTGGCTTATCGTGCCTTTGTACTGGCAGCAAAGGGGGAGCCCGGGAGGAGTCTCAGGAGGAGAGGGACTGGGTGGGATTTGCCTGTGGGAGAGCTGGGGGCGCCGGGAGGGCATCCCTCGCGGCAAGGGGCAATGTTGGGACGGTGGCCAGCAAGCAGTGGGGAGGGGAGCGCGTGGGACGGGCGCCACCCTCGCGGCCCTCACCAGCCCCCGGTGCTTCCGCCCCCAGGAACTTCCGCAAACACCTGCGCATGGTCGGCAGCCGGCGGGTGAAGGCCCAGAGTAAGGCCCGGGAGCGGCGCGGGCGGGCGGGGGCGCGCTGTTCTTGGCCGGCCGGGGCTTGGCGTGCTGCTCTCTGCGCCCCAAAGGCCCGCGTCCCCAGGCCCCGCTGCAGCCCCGCGGGCACCTTCCCACTCCCAGGCTCCGCCCCAGGACAGGGCCCTGCCCCTGCACTCAGACTCCGCCCATGTCCACCTAGCACTGTCCTTGTCCGCCGTCGACCGTCCGCACTCCCCACTCCCGCCCCTCCCGCCGCAGTGGCGTCCTCCACTCTCCGGACCCCCTCACGGTCCCCACGTCCTCCAGCCAGCCCCTGTGCCTGTCCACCTCGTGTGGCTGCAGGCCCCGCCCCTAACGGGTTCTGCTTTCGCTGCAGCGTTCGCCGAGCGGCGCGAGCGGAGCTTCAGCCGGTCCTGGAGCGACCCCACCCCCATGAAAGCCGACACCTCCCACGACTCCCGAGACAGTAGGTGCCGGGCGGCGCAGGCCCGCACACCTCTCCCAGAGGCTCCCCTAGGCCCCCAGTCCTGCGCTCCCACCCCGGGGGAGCGGCTAGGCTTCTGCGCCTTTGCTGAGCCTCAGTTTACCAGCCTGAGGGGGGGCGCTCTGGCACCTCCGATTTTCTGGGCAGGGGTAACTAAGGGCTGCGGCTCGCTGGCTGCCCTGGCCTGGTGCCGCCCTCATGCCCGAAGCCTGAGGAGCAGTGCCAGACTCCTCCTTGGCCCAGGCGACAGGCACGCCTGTCTAGAGCTGACCCTTGCCCTCCGGCTCCCACTGGCCTTGCACCAGGGTCTACCCCCTTCCAGCCGCCAGCCTTGCCAGGCTGCTGGGGTCCTCAGCTTGGCTCTCTCACCCACCCTGGGTTTCTCCCTGACCTGGAGGACCCTCTGGGACATGGCTTGCTGGCTCTGGCCTCCACGCATCTCTGGGGGTTGCAGCCGGGACAGGAGGCGCTGCAGCTGACCCTCAGGCCCGGTGGCACATCCTGCCCTACAGGTAGTGACCTACAGAGCTCGCATTGCACCTTGGGTGAGGCCTTTGAGGACCTGGACTGGGAGACGGAGAGGGGCCTGGAGGCTGTAGCCTGTGACACTGAGGGCTTCGTGCCACCCAAGGTCATGGTGAGGCCCCACACAGCTGTTGCAGGCTGCTCAGCAGTGGGGAGGGGGGTCTCATGGGGGCTCCTGCTGCCCACTGGCTCCCAGGCGGCCAGGGCACTGAGTGGCCCCCTTGTTGTTCCCAGCTCATCTCCTCTAAAGTGCCCAAAGCTGAGTACATCCCCACCATCCTCCGCAGGGACGACCCCTCCATCATTCCCATCCTCTACGTGAGTGCCTGCCCAGCCCCCGTCGCGGTGTTGGGTGGGGGGTGCTGCCCGAGAAGGGCTCTGACGTGGGGCTGGCTTCCATCTGTCCCAGGACCACGAGCACGCCACCTTCGAGGACATTCTGGGTAAGTACTCCGCCCCCCTGCCCTCTGGTCTGGAGGCTGCTGGGGGCGGCACTCACACCTCTGCCTCCTGCAGAGGAGATAGAGAAGAAGCTGAACGTCTACCACAAGGGGGCCAAAATCTGGAAGATGCTGATTTTCTGCCAGGTAGGGCTCAGCCCTTCCTGCCCAGGGGTGGGGGGTGGAGGGTGCCACCTCCCTGGGCATGCACGTTTGCATCTGCACGTGTTGAGGGCAGCGGTGGTTGGACACCGGTGCGCGGCCCCGTTTGCTAACTGCAGTCTCTCACAGGGCGGCCCAGGACACCTGTACTTGCTCAAGAACAAGGTGGCCACCTTTGCCAAAGTGGAGAAGGAAGAGGACATGATCCAGTGAGCTGGGGGGAGCTGGGAGGCTGGGGGGCTGGATGCAGCACCTGCCGGGGCACCGTGTCCCCGCAGTGCGTCCTGTGATGCCCCCTCACACCTGGGGGTCGGGCTGGAGGCCACCTGTGACCACCCCTCCCCCGCCAGCTTCTGGAAACGGTTGAGCCACTTGATGAGCAAAGTGAACCCGGAGCCGAACGTCATCCACGTCATGGGCTGCTACGTCCTGGGGAACCCCAACGGGGAGAAGGTACGGGGCCCAGACCCCAGACCTGTGAAGGGTTGATAGAACCCCCATTTCTCTCCAGATTCCCTTCTCATCCTCCCAGAGGAACCCCCATGCCTGGGCCTAACCAGCTGGGGGCGTCCTGTTCCCCACCCCCCATTCTCCCCATCCCTCTCTCTTTCCCTGCCCTGAGCTCGTGGCCCACCCCCTCTTTTCAGCTGTTCCAGAACCTCAGGACCCTCATGACCCCTTACAGGGTCACCTTCGAGTCCCCCCTGGAGCTGTCAGCCCAAGGTGAGTTCGCCGGGCTGGTCCCCAGTCGTGGGGTGGGTTCCGGGGGGCGGTGGCCTGAGCCCCGGCCTCGCCCCTCCTGCCTCAGGGAAGCAGATGATCGAGACCTACTTTGACTTCCGGCTGTACCGCCTGTGGAAAAGCCGCCAGCACTCGAAGCTGCTGGACTTTGAGGACGTTCTGTGAGAGGCGGGTCCACCACCCGGCCGCTTCCTCGGACCAGCGATGGGGGCTGGGCCGCTGTGTGCTGCCCAGTACCGTGTGGGTCCTGGTCTTCACGGCCACTTCAGGGCACCCTCAGACGTCGCTCAGGTTCCCTCCCAGGGGTCTGGTCCTCAAGGCATCACGGGTCAAAGAGGTCCCAGCCCCCGCGCCTGGGAGGAGCCACCGCGGCCGGTGGATGTTGACCGGGTCTAGGTCTCGGCTGGAGGCTGCAGCTCTGGGGCGGTTCCTGTGCGGGGTCATAGAAATAAGTGCAATTTTCTACAACCTCTGAGACGATTCAGAGGGAAGCAGCATTACTGGTTAACTAGTTAAGTGCTACGTTACTAGTAAGGGCGTAGACCACCCGGCTCAGCGTGTGTTCAGGACCTTGTCTGCCCCAGCGCCCCAGCCCTGCCGTATCTGATCACCAGCACCAGGGCGGCCCGCCTGCCCGGCCTGGCTCCGTCCCTGGCCGAGTCCCTGATCGTCTGTGCTTGCACTGCTCTCGCCACCCCGCTTACCTGGCCTCGGCTGCGCCGGCTCAGCAGGGGTGCCTGGGCAGCAGCTGGGG
The DNA here is from genome assembly GCF_963924675.1 of Phocoena phocoena. NCBI lineage: Eukaryota > Metazoa > Chordata > Mammalia > Artiodactyla > Phocoenidae > Phocoena > Phocoena phocoena. Next base: position 115,089,133 of record NC_089224.1, on the reverse strand, counting down.
GCACACCTTCCTTTCTTTCAGAGCGGGCCCTGCCTGCTCCCCGGCCTCCCAGGCCCGCCCAGCTCCCTGCTGCTGTCCAGCTCAGCTTTTGGCGGCCGAGTTCTGAAGGCCTCTCCTAGTGCAGAGCCCTGGGGTCTTGGCGGGGCTTGCTGGGGCTGGGTCCTGGTGGGTGAGAACCCTGCTGCACTCCACGCAGGGGCCTGGATCCTGCAGCCGGGGCCTGAGAGCTGGGCGGCCGGTGTGCTGTGGGCTCGAAGCCTGGCCCGTGGCCCAGGGGGTGAGCTCTCTTGTACATAGCTGGGGCTCGGGGGCTGGCCCCCCTTTGCAGAGCCTGGTCACCTGGCTGTGCCCCCAGCCAAGGGGGGGCGGGGGCTGAAAAATGTACGACTTTCCTTAGAGTGACCATTAAATCTGATTCTCTGCTGCGGCTGCCGCGTGGGTCTCCTCTCTCAGCACCCACCGTCCACTGCCTCCCTGGGCCCAGAAGATTCTGGGCCCGCTGGTCTGAGGTTGTTGCTCTGGTGGCCGCCTGCACATCCTGGCCTGGAGCAAGGGGGCTGGAGCCGCTAGGCCTGCCCTGCCAAGGGCACACTCTGCGAGAGGTCTGGGGATGGGGCTCCCAGGGCTCCGGGGAAGTGTCTGGGAAAAGAGCAAGTCCTTGACACGGCTGCAGGATGTGGTCCTGCAGAGGACCAGTTGAGGTCGGGAGATGAGGGCAGAGACACCCTCCTCCTGTAGCCTCTGCCCCACTCCCGGGCACAGAGCGGAGGGCCATTCCTTCCCTCAGGCCATTCTCTGCATGTGGTCAGCAGTGTGGCCACAGGGGGAGGCTAGGTGGTGACCACAGGACCAGCTGGCCATCACTAGCCTTAGTCATCCCCAGATGTGCCCATTGCCACCACCCTCCCCTCCAGTGGCCAAGGTGCTTTGGGGTCCAGCCAGGCTTGGCTACCCTGGTGGCTCCTGGTCCAGGTGCCTGTGGGCAGATCAGCAGGTGCCAGATGGGTGCATCCAGGGCCACCAAGGGCTGGGGAGGGCGGGGGGCTGCCAGGGGATGGCATGGGTGAAGGCTGGGAGGCCTGGGGTTCTGGGGGCCTGGAGGCTGGCAGCCTGGCATCAGGGGGTGCTGCCAGGAGAACTCACGTCCGGAAGAAAGCCCACGCAGGCCACGAGCATAGCTCCCGGCGTGACCCATCTGCTCTCACTGTGTGCTTCGAAGGCACGGTTACCGTGTGACCTGCAGGCCTGACCCCGGGACTGCCTGAAGCTTTGTCGCGTGCTCCTGCCCCTCCCCCAGACTCTGACGGGGGACCCTGTGTAGTCGAGGGACTGGGGCTGCGGAAGCAAGTGGGCTTGCCCCACAGTCTTCTGGGTCAGCTGCTGTGGGTAAGGGCTGGTGAGGTCCGCCCGTGGGAGGCTTGAGGTCTTGCATCTGGTTCACAAGGTTCCTTCCCTCACACCCCATAACCACCAACCAGCGTGTTGGAGAAAAGACATGAAGCCCAGTACAAATGAGGAAGGTGTTTTGGGAAAAGAACAAAACCGAGGGGAGGGGTGGCAGACCCGGAGGCAGGCTGGGTGGGGGCGGGGCAAGCTCAGGTCTCTGTGGCCTTCCCCACACACCCAGCCAGCTGGGAAACCGGGGCAGCAGCCAGCGAGGGCTGGGGGAGGAGTATTGGCAGCTAGTGTGCGAGGAAAAGGGTTAAGGTCCTTAGCATGCGAGGAGTTTTAATGTATTGACCAGAAAGAGACAAAAGCCAGCAGAGAAGAGTGAGTAAAGGGCTGAACTGACAACTCAGAGGAGAAAATCAAGTGGCCGATGAAAAGCCAGTGAAGGGAAAGAGGTGCTTGCTGCCTGTTTGTTTGGCAAAAATTTAAAGGGTATGAGTCACCCTGTGCTGGTGACTGTGTGGGGAGGAGATCATGTGAATTGCCATAGCTTTATTGGAAAACAGTCTGGCAATAGCTCTTAAAATATAACTGGTAAACACTGAACCAGCACCTCCCACTGGGGCCTTCTGCGTGGATGTCCGTGTCCCACAGTTCATGCCATTAACTGGGGCAAGGCCAGATCATGTGGACAGCTATCCTGGAAGAGGCAGATTGTTTAAAAGGCTTGTTGAGGGAGAAGTATGGTTGGGCCTGCAAGAGGCCCGAATACTCTCTGTTTAAACTGATGAGGTCAAGCTCACAGTGATGAGGTGTGTTCCGCTCACCCACTGTGACACTCACGCCTTTATAATGTCTGATGTCCAGTCCTCACCTCCTGGTGACAACGTGGACAGAGGTGGCCCCGGCCTGCCCTGTCTACCTGCGCTGCTCTCTCCAAGCCTTGCAGTGTGCACGCCCCAGCCTACGTGGCCAGGCTCACCCCCTCAACCCCAAACAGCCACCCCCCGTTACCCCCTGCCCTGGATGTGTGCCCTAGAGGGCCAGACCCCACCCTGGGGAGGACAGACTCAGGGCACATCTGCCTTGTCTAGAACCTTCCATCACCATTAGGATGAAACTCAGATCCACTGTTTGCCCTACTGTCCGGAAGGGATACGTTGTGCCTACAGCTCCTTTAGTAGGTCTGTGTCGGGGAAAGAGAGTCGCACTTGAATTCCCAGGGAGGGATCTCCAGAGACCAGGATTAGGAGGGAGATCATCAAAGCCACTGTGGAGGCACCCTCCTGCTGGTCCCACCCCACGCAGCTGTCACCCAGACAGGGCCAGGGTCTTTCTGGGGACCCCAGGAAGGCAGTCGTGGACTAGACATGCTGTATTCATTGGACATGGCTCAAGGGCCAGGAAGGGAGACCCTGGAGGGGGCTGGGAACTAGGGACCTGGAAAGGTCAGGAAAACCACCTGCAAAGGTGTTTATGAGCCCCTGGACCTGCTCCCAGGCCTGTGTGGACCTCACCCAACCAGCGCCCTCAACAGTGGGCCAGCGCATTCCCAGACCCACCACTGGGGGTGTAGCTAAAACCCCAGCATTCTCCATAGGATGGAGGCAAGACCCCAGTCTCACAGAGTGGTTTTCAAAGTGCTAGAAACCAGAAGAACTATGGCACTTGCAGAACCATGAAGATCTTGACCAGCAGGTACAAGCCACCAGCAGGTACCGAGGATGAGAAGACACAGGTGTTGAAATTATCCGACAAAGACTTGGTAGAGCTGTTGTAAAGATGCTCACATGAGCTGTTGATCTAAAATAATAAAACAGCCAGTTACTTTACCAGCAATATGGGTTTATTTGGGGACAGTGAAGAACTGGAATTCAGGACAAGCAGTCTAAGGTGAACCACAAGCAAGTGCAGAGAACAAGGGAGCAGAAACTCTTTTATGGAGGAGAAGGCGGCGTTGGGAGGGGCTGTTCTAAACAAAGTGTCAGTTGGAGGAAACGGAGTTCGCAGCGTGGTGGCTTTTCATTGGCTGAACTGTGATGGTCTCTCATTGGCTGGGCTGGGAGAAAATCTTCCTTTCTCCTGCTGGGTAGTAAGTAGTAATCTTCCTGTTGGGCCTGCAATTGAGGCTGCACGGTAGGCCGTGGGCGCTCCCCCTTCTGGCCTCCTGTTAAATAAGGTTTCTGTTTATTAATTTTCACATTTCTCCTTTTTGATCAAGATTTTTCTCTGAAAGCATTGCTTATCAAAAATCAGTTTTTTGGGCTTCCCCTGTGGCGCAGTGGTTGGGGGTCCGCCTGCTGATGCAGGGGACACGGGTTCGTGCCCCGGTCCGGGAGGATCCCACGTGCTGCGGAGCGGCTGGGCCCGTGAGCCATGGCCGCTGAGCCTGCGCGTCCGGAGCCTGTTCTCCGCAACGGGAGAGGCCACAGCAGTGAGAGGCCCGTGTACCGCAACAACAGCAACACACATAAAACTGATCTTTTTATGGATTCAGTGACTTTTTGTCCATCATTGCCAGGGAGGACCTTTCCTGGGTACCCTGTCCCTCGTGGAAGGGAGAGTGCACAGATTGGAAACCTCTTGAGGTCACATTCAAGTAACAAGGAGGGGTAGGAGGGAGATCTCTCAGGAATTTCCTATCTAAAGTCTGTGTCTTAGCATAGTGAATACAGCAAGGGAACAGTCAACACAGAAAGAAAGAAGCACTTTGAGAAGGCACAGTGCGGGAATAAACATGAAGCCGTAGCCGATAAATTTTCCCCCAAATAGCAAAACTTCAAGGACTTATTTATTTATTTATTAAAATTGAAGTATAGTTGATTGACAGTGTTGGGTTATCAAAGACTTATTTATTTGGAACTAAATGTTTGTCAATAATACAGCCTGTAGGTTACAAATTTAGACCATGAATTTGGATAAGGATCCGGAGTCAGTTAATAGTCCAGATGAAAGAGAGAGACTAGTGTGAATTTGAAACCTAACAGGCCTGGTTCTGCTATCTGGTCAGACGTCGTCTTCTTCAATCCGGGGAAATCTTTACTTTCAGGTCCCCGGTCGGTGTGCAGCTTCATTCAGGCATGAGTCACCTGAATCCAGGGGTCTATTCCTCAGAGTTTGACAGCACAAGGGTGGGTTAGCAGTGCCTGGTTCGGGCCTTTCCAGTGAGGGTGAGGGGGTTCCTTACTCATGGGTCTTTTCCAACAAAGTCTCTGGGTTGCAGGTGCGATGCTCAAGCTCTTCGTCTCCCGGGAGCGTGCTGTGAAAAGATCGCTCTTCCAGGGCATGATTATTTTCAACGGAAGCAATCAGGCCTCTATAATGTTGAAGTATGACTCCGTTTACCAGCAGTGGATGAAAAGAGGCAGGTCTCAGATGCATCCGAGGTCTGGTGACTGTCTTGGGGTGAGAGTTTATGAGTTCCAAAGGGAGTGGTCTGAGATTTAGAAGGATAAACGGCAATGCTTTTGGCCACGGTAGTTGGAGAGTCTCTGTAAGTTTTGCCAGTCGGGTTTTAATAGTGCGATTAGTACATTCGAGTAACCCTGTGGATTGGGGATGGTAAGACAGTGAGAGTGTAAAACCGGCCAAACTACAGACTAGTCGAAGTACCAGACTAGTAAAGTGGGTTCCCGGGTCCCTGTGAAGGACTACCCAGGGAAGGGGATTAGGGATTACCCAGGGAAGGATAATCTTTTCTAACAAAATGTTAGCCTTGGAAGAAGCAGTGGCCTGTCTACAGGGGAAAACTCTGGTCCAGTGAGAAAACATACAGCTCATGACTAAACATGTTCGTATCTGTGAGGTGGGGAAGCTGTATGAAATCCATCTGCTGAACCTCCAGTGGTCCGTGAGGCAGTTCAGTGTCTGGGAGCAGTGCGAACAGGTTTCCCTGGATCGTGTTTTGTTTCTCGTGGAGGTGTTTTTGGCCCCACCCTGTGGCACGTGGGATCTTAGCTCCCCAACCAGGAATCGAACCCTCACCCCCTGCATTGGAAACGCGGAGTCCTAACCACCAGACTGCCAGGGAAGTCCCTGCCTGGATTGTATTTGGACAGGTGAGACAGGTGGGACAAGCCAGGTGGACACTTTCTGCAGCCTTATGAATGTTTCCCCACCGATGTTGGTTCGTGAAGGCTCTCATTTTGTCAGTGGACCTATGGTTTAATGCATGTCCAATGGTGAGAAGTGAGAACCTTAGAATTTCTGGTGGAGGCTGGATTGTTATTTTTTTTTTTTTTTTTTTTTTTGGGGGGTACGTGGGCCTCTCACCGCTGCGGCCTCTCCCGTTGCGGAGCACAGGCTCCGGACGCGCAGGCTCAGCGGCCATGGCTCACGGGCCCAGCCGCTCCGCGGCACATGGGATCCTCCCGGACCAGGGCACGAACCCACGTCCCCTGCATCGGCAGGCGGACTCTCAACCACTGCGCCACCAGGGAAGCCCCTGGATTGTTATTTGGCCCAAGCTAGAGTTCTTTTTATCGAACCAACAGTCACTAGATTTCCAATATTGTTTTTCCTTTTCTGGGGCCAATTGTTAAGTATTTCTAGTCAATTTTTCCAGATTGTCGTCTTGGGGAGCATGTCTTTGGACCGTGAAAGAAGTTTGGCCATTGGTTCCTTTGAGAGCAGTGGTTTTGGAGGAAATATCTTCAGAAGACTTAAGTTTAAAGGGGCAGGTCCTGAACTAATGGTTACCGGGGGGAAGGATGGGGGAGAAGGATAGATTGGGAGTTTGGGATTGACATGTACACACTGCTATATTTAAAATAGATAAACAACGAGGACCTACTGTATAGCACAGGGAACTCTGCTCAATGTTCTGTAATAACTTAAATGGGAAAAGAATTTGAAAATGAATAGATACATATATATGTATAACTGAATCACTTTGCTGTACACCTGAAACTAACACAACATTGTTAATCAACTGTGCTCCAATATAAAATAAAATTTTAAAGAATAAATAAAGAGGCAGATTCTAACAGGTTCAGAGGAGGAAGTTGGGAGAGGTTTAGGGAAGCGCAGTGAGAGAATTAGAATGAGACAGCAGAGGGCAGAAGAAAAGAGGAAGATAGCGTGGGGTGGGGGGGGCTGTTGAGCACAGGGGCTGCTTTGTCCAGAGACAGGGGATGGGGGCCAGGGGGAGAGTCCTCAGAAGCCATTTTTTCTTCAATTGTTTGTTTGCCTCAGTTAATTTAAAAATTGTATTTTGCTAAGTGGCAATTTCAGAATCTTGATGATGTTTAGAAGCCACAAAATACCAATCAAAATAGGAATCCTGGGCTTCCCTGGTGGCGCAGTGGTTGGGAGTCCGCCTGCTGATGCAGGGGACGCGGGTTCGTGCCCCGGTCCAGGAAGATCCCACATGCCTCAGAGCGGCTGGGCCCGTGAGCCATGGCCGCTGAGCCTGTGCGTCCGGAGCCTGTGCTTCACAACGGGAGGAATCCCATTTAGTTTTGAAATTTTTTAGAGCCATGGCTGTCCAATTCATCTTTAAGAAAAGTAAGCTTGGAAAATTTAAAAGTTCCCCATAATGGCCATCAGTGTTATAAATTACTTTGGGTTAAGTTGGTCCATTTAATTAGAAATGTGCATGAGAGGGAATTCTCTGGTAGTCCAGTGGTTAGGACTCTGTGCTCTCACTGCCAAGGGCCTGGGTTCAATCACTGGTCAGGGAACTAAAATCCCACAAGCCACACATGGTACGGCCAAAAAAAACCCCCAAAACCACAAACAGACAAAAAAAGAAATGTGCCTAAGGAAGGACCACAGTTTTTAAACATAAAACTGGTTGAAGGGGGTGGAGGGGGCACTGTCAAAACATTTAGATTGCTGGGATCCCTTTTCTTAGAGTTTTTTCTCTAGAGCAAAGGAAATAAATTTTTAAACAGCACAGTTCCTATAGGAATAACCCAGTTCCAAAGGAATTGGACCAAAGGCTTAGCAGTGCAGTTGCAGTAGGAACAGCCTTATTTCAAGAGGCAGGCCAAACAAGTACTCTCAGAAAGGACAAAGCCTGTAAAGAAAGGGTGAAGTCTTCCAAAAAAAAGCAGATCTCAAATAAAGCCTGGAGAGCCTCAAAACACAAAAAGAGTGGGGTTTGAACCCTGGAGAAAACTTAACCCTCAAACTCCAGGGTCAGCAAGAAAGTAGTGAGCTACCAGTAGGCTCTGCAAGTCCACACCTGTTTGCTCACTGCCTTAGAGTTCTTAGGGGTCTTCTCTGGATCCCTCTTCTGACACCAAGTAATGTTGACCTAAATCAATGAAACCATCAGTTATATTACCAGCAAAAATGGTTTATTTGAGAACAGCAAAGAATTGCAATTCAAGGTACACAATCTGTGGTGTACCACAGGTAAGTTCGGAGAACAAAGGAGAGGAACTTTCTTTTATAGAGGAGAAGGAGGAGTTGGGAGGGGCTGTTCTAAACAAAGAGCCCTTTGGAGGAAACTGGGAGTTGGAAGTACAGTGACTTTTCATTGGCTGAGCTGTGCTGGTGAAGGAAAACTAAGAGAATTTGTAGGCAGCAGACCTGCTCTAAAGGGACAGTTAAGGGAGATTCTTCAGACAGAAATCTAATGATACCAGAAGGAAACTTGGAGCACCAGGATTAAGGAAGAGCAACAGAAGTGATACATATCATAGACTATTCTCCTCTCAAGTTCTTTAAAATATGTTGGACAATGAAAGCAAATTTTACAGCATTGTCTAGGGGGGATTTCAATGTCAGTGTGACGTATAAGACAACTATAACGTGAAAGGTGGGGAGAAAAGAGACCAACGTGGTCTCCAACTGAAGTGGTAAATACTGATTACAAACAGACTGTAGAAAGTGATGTATGTATTTTGAATTCCCTAGAAAAACCAGTAAAATTTTATACAAAACAGATATAGTCAAAATCATAAGAGAAAAATTTTAATGGCATATGAAAAATAATGTTCAAATAACACAAAAAAAGGCAGGAAAGGGGAAAGGAGGAATGAAGAAAAAAAAACACCAAAATAATAAAATGCTAGACCTAAATTCAAAGTACCGTTTTGAATTGAATTGCCAAATACCAATTGAATTACCAAATTCAAATTATCCATATTACACTAGGTGTAAATGGATTTCCCTCATAGCCTAGGAAAGTGCAAGGGTTTTAGGAACTGAGAACCAGAGACAGATGAAGACCAAATATATATTTCTCATTATAAATCACAATATCTAAATCTGTTTACAAGAAACTTACTTCAAATATAATGATAAAGTAGATTAAAGTAAAAGGATGAAAGATGATATACCATGCAAATACTAATCAAAAGAAGACAGGAGTGAGTGGTTTTGTTAATATCACACAACATAAACTTTAGAGCAAAGCGAATTACCAGGGATAAAGAGGGACATTGCATATTGAAAAAAGGGACAATTCTTCGAGAAGCCATAGCAATTCTAAAGGTAGGCACCTGAAAACAGAGCTTTAATAGAAAAAAGTTTTGAAGCAAAAATTGACAACTGAAAGTAGAAATAGACAAATCCACAATTGGATCCACAGTTGGAGTCAGCAGTACTTCTCTCTCAGTAACAGATAAAACTAGTAGACAGAAGATCAGCAAGGATATAAAATAAGTGAACAATGCTATCAACCAACTGGACATAATGATATTTACAGCACACTCCACACAACAGCAACAGAATGTATATTCTTCTCAAGTGCAGATGGAACATTCACCAAAATAAAGCATAGCTTGATCTGAAAAAACAAACCTTAGCAAATTTAAGATAATCAAAAACATACAAAGCATGTTGTCTGACTATAATAGAATTAGAGTAGAAATCAATATGAGAAAAATGTCAGGAAAATCTTTAATCACTTGGGAATTAAACACCACAATCCTAAATAATCCACGGATCAAAGAGGAAGTCTTAAGGGAAACTTAAAATATTTTGAACTGAATGAAATTAAAATACAGCATGTAAGAAACTTGAGAGATGCAGCTAAAGCAGTGCTTAGAGGGAAATTTATAGTACAAATGCTTACATTAGAAAAGAAGAAAGGTCTCAAGTCAATAATCTAAATTTCCATCTCAAGAAATTAGAAAATGATGAGCAATGTAGACCCAAGTCATGCAGAAGAAGGGAAATAAATATAAGAGCAAAAATCAAAAGAATGTGGAAACCAAAAAACAATAGAAAAAAATTGTGAAAAAGCTGATTCTTTGGAATGATCAATAAAATTGATAAACCTCTAGCAACACTGGCAAAAAAAAAAAAAAAAAGTGCAGACACAAATTACCAGTATCGGGAACGAAAGAGGTCTGTCACTACAGACATCACAAAAGGATAGGAAAGGAATGCTCTGAGTAACTCTGTTGACATAAATTCAATAGCTGGAGTGCCATGGACCAAGTCCTCAAAAGCCACAAGCTACCAAAACTCACTCAGCATGAACTAGATAGCCTGAATAGCCCTATTACTACTAAAGAAATTAAATCTATAGTTAAATATCTTCTGAAAAAGAAAGTCTCATAGTTTCACTGGCAAATTACACTAAACATTTAAAGAAGAAATACAAAGTCTACAAATCCCTTCCAGGAAATAAAAGGGGAAGGACAACTTTCCAACTCGTTTACCAGTCCAGCATCACCCCAGTACTGAAACCAGCACTAAAAAGAAAACAACAAACCCTTGTGAACATAGCTGCAAAAACCCTCAACAGATAGAATTATTCTTATTCTCTGAAGTAGTTCTGTTCTATGAAGTCACTGCAAACTCCAAGTTAGCCAACACGGAACCACTGCTCCCCAGGGGAGATAGAGGCTCAGGTTCCTGAAAGCACAAAAGCACAAAAAACATGGCACGAAACAGACCGTGAAAAGGATGCTTGTTTACAGCAAGAGCTGAAACAAGAAGGCAGTGTCGCCTTGCTCAACCTCAGCTGAGGACATGCACATCGAGTCATTCAAACTTTTTGCTGCTCTGTTCATGTCCACAGATGACCACGGAAGCGCTACAAGTATTGATTTGGGAATTACAAAACAATTTTGAGGTTGGTAAGCAAAATTGCAAATACAAAATCCACAAATAATGAGACCTGACTGTGTCAACAAATAAAATCCAGTGAGATATAAAGAAAACAATGCACCACAACCAAGTGAAGCTTATCCTGAGAATGTATGGCTGGTTCAGTATTTAGGAAAATCAGTCAGTGCATATCACCACACTGAGTGTCCAAAGAAGAAACATCACATGAACATATTAAAGGATGAAGACAAAGCACGTGACAAAATACAGCGCTCATTCGTGATGAAAACTCTAGCAAACTAGAGGGAACTTCCGCACCCTGACCAAGGGCATCGCATAACACCTACAACTAACACCGTGCTTCATGGTGGACGACAATTCAGCCTGGGAACGAGGCTCAGGTGTGCAGTCATCACCATACTTCATGCACCCGGGAGTCTTTGCCAGGGCAGTAGGTGAGAAGGAAGAAGAGGCACACACGAGAGGAGGAGATGCCGCTGTCCCGTTTACAGACCACACGACTGTCTGCGTCAGAAACTCCAAGGAATCTACACAGGCTCCTGGGGCTAATAGGTGGGCTTAGCACGGTGGTGGGTACAAGGTCAACCACAAAGACCAATTGCATCTACTTACCACCAATGAACAATTGAAAACTGAATTTTTAAAAGTACCATTTACAATAGCTCCCCACAAAAATGAAATACCTAGGTATAAATCTAACAAAACATGTACTGGATCGTTGTTCTGAACACTAGAAAAATGCTGACGAAAAGAATTTTAAGACCTAAACACTAACTAGAGAGAAGAGAAATTGTGTTCAGGGATTGGAAGCCTCAAAATTGTAAAGATATCAGTTCTCCACAAGCTGATTATATAACGCCAGTAAAAGTTTCAGGAGAATTTTTTTGTACATAAAGAGGGGCTGACTATAAAATTTATATGGAAGGGCATAGGAACTAGAATAGCTAAAACAATTTTGAAAAAGAAGATTGAAGTTGGAGGACTCGTACTGCACAGTATTAAGGTCTACTCTGTGGGGACTTCCCTGGCGGTGCAGTGGTTAGGAATCCGCCTGCCAATGTAGGAGACACGGGTTTGAGCCCTGGTCCGGGAAGATCCCACATGCCACAGAGCAACTAAGGCCGTGCACCACAACTACTGAGCCTGCGCTCTAGAGCCCGTGCTCGGCAACAAGAGAAGCCACCGCAAAGAGAAGCCCACGCACCACAATGGAGAGCGGCCCCCGCTCGCCGCAACTAGAGAAAGTCCGTGCGCAGCAACGAAGACCCAACGCGGCCAAAAATGAAAAAGTAAATAAATAAATTTATTTTTAAAAACCCACATCTTTAAAAAAAAAAAGACTTACTATATGGCTGCATAATCAAGACAGAATTGGGGACAGAATTCCAATAGAATGTCCAGAAATGAGCCCTCACAAATATGGCCAGTCATACAGAGGTGCAGAGGGTTCCACAGAGCAAGGATGGTCCTTTCTTTTCTTAAAAATTAGTTGATTATTTTTTTGACTGCATTGGGTCTTCATTGCTGCGTACAGGCTTTTCTCTAGTTGTGGTGAGCAGGGGCTACTCTTCGTTGCAGTGTGTGGGCTTCTCATTGCGGTGGCTTCTCTTGCTGTGGAGCACGGGCTCTAGGCGCATGGGCTTCAGTAGCTGTGGCACGTGGGCTCAGTAGCTGTGGCTCGCGGACTTAGTTGCTCCGAGGCATGTGGGATCCTCCCGGACCAGGGCTCGAACCCGTGTCCCCTGCGTTGGCAGGCAGATTCTTAACCACTGGGCCACCAGGGAAGCCCCCATCCTTTTTTTTTTTTTTAATTTTATTGAAGTATAGTTGATTTACAATGTTGTGTTAATTTCTCCCTGCACAGCAAAGTGACTCAGTTATTTATACACACACACACACACACACACACACACACACATATATATTCTCTTTCATATTCTTTTCCTTTATGGTTTATCACAGGATATTGAATATAGTTCCTTGTGTTATGCAGTAGGACCTTGTTGTTTATCCATCTTGCATATAATAGTTTGCATCTGCTAACCCCAAACTCCCATTCCCTCCCTTCCCCACTCCCCCTCCCGCTTGGCAACCGCAAGTCTGTTCTCTATGTCTGTGAGTCAGTTTCTGTTTCATAGATAGGTCGGTTTGTATCATATTTTAGATTCCACATGTAAGTGATGTCATACGGTATTTGTCTTTCTCTTTCTGACTTACTTCGCTCAGTTTGATAATCTCTAGGTCCATCCATGTTGCTGCCAAGGGCATTATTTCCTTCTTTTTTGATGGCTGAGTCATATTCCATTGTATATATGTACCACATCTTCTTTAGAAAGGATGGTCTTTTCAACACCCAGTGCCGGTGCCTTGGCCGTCCACATGCAGAGGAGGTGGACTTGACCAAGCCACACATCTTACAAAGAATAATTCAAAATGCTTCATAGATCAAGTTACATCATGGAACTAAGAGACTTGAGGAGAAAGAATTCTTCATGACCAGGGGTTAGGCAAAAAGTTCTTAGTAACAACACAAAAAGACCATCCACAAAAAAACACGTGGATAAATTTGGCTTCATCAAGAATTTTAAAATTTGCTCTGTGAAATACACTGTTCAGATAAGATATGGACTGAGAGAAAATACTCGCAAATCTCATCCAGGAGAAGGGGCTGCACCTAGAATATATAAAGAATTCTCCAAACTCAGCAGGAATAAGTCAAACAATCCAACCAAAAGATGTGCCATGTGACCAGAGGGGATACACGTGTGCAAAAAGCGCGTGGGGAGGCTCTCGGCATCCTCAGCCCTTGGTGCGAACTGAAGCCACAGGGAGGCTGGACCGGCATCGGCCAGACCGGCTGAAATGGAAAGTTGTGACGCGGACACTGGAAGGACGCAGAGAGACCGGCTCTCTCACGCTAGAGAACATCTGCGCAGTTTTGCATCGAGTTAAACCCAGCAGTCTGTCTCCGGGGTGGGAGCGAAAGCACAGGTCCGGCGAAGCCTCGTGCATGTATGTCCACGGCAGCTTTTCACAGTCGGAGAGCGGGAACCCCGATGCCTCCAGCACCGGGGGTTCAGCAAACGGTTCATCAGAGCAGCCGGTCTCCACGTGGGCATGGGGGAGATGCTGGGCCTCAGGTCTCAAGCTGAGGGGAGGAAGCCAGGCTCAATTCATCTCTGAGACCCCCTCCCGAGGACAAAACCTCAGCGAGGAGAGCCAGTGGGGTGGGGGGGCCGGGGCTGGGCTGGGCGGTTCTGGTTGCGGTGGCCGGGGTCACACAAATAGACCCGTGTGCACAAAAAGGGGCAATTTCACCGCACGCCTGCAAACCACCAAACCACTCGACTGGGGCTGACTCTCACCCTCCTCATGGGACCACAGCTGGCCCTGACTCCGGGCCTTTGCTCTGGCCGAGCCCTTGGCCTTGGGCCCTTTCCAGTCACCTGACTCCGCTGACCTGCCCCTCGCCTGAGCACGGGCACCGTCCTCCCGCTGGGGAAGGGCGGGGTCGGAGGGCAAAGTCTGAGCAGCCTCGGAGGGGACCACCCTGGGTGGGACTGGTGACCCCAGGTGGGGGCAGGCAGCAGCGGCTCGTCACCTGCCTGACAGCGGACCCGGGCTCAGGGGAGCGGTGACCAGCGTCGGGTGGCGGGCAGAGGCGGGACGGCACCTGGCAGGTGCCTGAGAGGCGACAGACGGGCCAGCTTCCACGCTGCTGCCACTGCTTACCCACCAGCCCAGGTGAGGGGCCGTCTTGGTCTGGGGGTGCTGACCGGTCCTGAGGGCGTGCTCTGTGTGGAGTCTCCCCAGCTTCTCTGCCCACCCGCTGGGGGCTCAGGCTGGGGGCTCAGGGTGCTACACGCCCTGGAGGGGTGTGTGAGGGGGGATACCGGTGTCCCTGGCCCTGCCTGTAACTGGTCTGTCTCTGTGAGTGGCCTGTGGCCAGCGTGCTTTTGGGGACACAGGCTGGGTCCCGTCCGCCCTGGCCTGGCAGCGGCTCGAGCAGATCACCCGTCCTCTCTGAGCCTCGCTCTTCCCTCCTTAAAACGGGATCATGACGCAGACGGGCCGCCTGGAGCCCAGGGCCCTGCATTCGCCCTGAGAGGCGGACGCCCCCTGGGAACAGCCGCATTCCTGCGGAGATACTGATGCCGCACAAAGTCCATGAGCCTCAGAGCTCTGCAGGCCTCAGACCATTTCCTTTGGACAGTGGCGGCAACTGGCCCGAGGTCCCTGGTGACCTCGTGTGCGTGGGTCCCCGCTCAGGGACGTTTGGGGGCTGGAGAGGGCCCTGCAGAGGCCTCAGCCACTGAGCTGGTGCCGTGGCCCCGTGCAAACCACATTCCTGGGTCAGCCTGGGCCGGCTGCGAGGGATCGTCATGGGACCAAGTGAAAAGGTTCAGATCAGAGAAGCCCGAGGTTGGGTTTTTAAACAGAAACCAGATGAATCTGTTCAGAACCCCTCAGCCTTCAGGTCCTTCAGGAGAGAAACCGCGCTTCCCGGGACCCGCTGACCTGCGTGGCAGCAATTAGACATCCAGGCAGTCGGTCAGCTGTCCCCACCGAGTTCAGGCCTGACCCCAGGACTCTTAGAAAACTGTCCTGGGAGAGGCCTGGGGTGAGGGCTGCAGGTAGGTGGGAGAGGTGGGGCCCTGGGTTCCCGGAGTTCACTGTGGATCTGGGGCTCCTTATCCTGCGGGGGACGGGAGAGGAGCTGGGGTCCTGGGAGGGTGCGGGCAGTGGGGCTGGCAGATCACACGGGGGTGGCTCTGCTGGGCCCCGGCGTGGCACTAGAAAGGGGGTCTCCGGGACCTCCTCATTGTTGTGTGTTGCAGCCTAGCCTGTCGCCAGACAGGGCGTCCCGGTGCCCGGCCCCTGTGGCGCTGTGACACCACGCGTAGTCCGGCTCTCCAGCGTGGTGGTCTGTAGTCCTGCCCATCGACCCAGCCGGGGTGGGCTGTCTGAGCCCCGGGGAGGGTGCTCACTGCTGCCAACCCCACAGGTGCCAGTCCCGCCCCCATGGGGCTGACATGGAGGGAACGGGCCTTCACAGCCCTGCTGGGGGCTGCAGCGGTCTCAGGCCTCACCACGCTCATTCTCTTCCTGGTGGAGGCCACCAACATCCTCCTGCCCGCAGACACCAAGGTGTGCCCCCAGACCCCACCCAAGGGAGGCTAGGCTGGGCCGTGACGGCCCCTACGCCCTCCTGACCCTGGTTTCACTCCCAGTTCGGGATCGTGTTCGACGCTGGGTCCTCCCACACATCACTCTTTGTGTATCAGTGGCTGGCAAACAAGGAGAATGACACAGGTGTGGTCAGCCAGGCCCTGGCCTGCCGGGCGAAAGGTCAGTGGGCAGTTCCATCAGCGGTGGACGGGTGCTGGGAGCTGCTAGCCGCTGCCCGGCTGGGGTTCCCAGCTGGGTGGAGGTTTGGGAAGTGGCACAGGCTGGAGCTGGGCAGTAGCAAATCAGCCTAAAGAAAAGGGGCTCAGAGAGGTTCAGTGAGTTGCCCCAGGGGGCCCAGCCGGTCAGTGGGAGCCAGGCCAGGGCTCTGGATCTGTCCTGCCTGAGCCCACAGAGACCCGAAACAAACCATTCCAGCTCCTGGGGCTCCAGACGTGGCATCCCTCCAACCTCTCCCTCGGACTTCACGTGGCCTCTCCCCTGTGTGTCTCAAATCTCCCTCTTCTGTCTCTTGTAAGGATGCCAGTCGTTGGTTTCAGGGCCCACCTGGGGAATCCAGGGTGATCTCATCTTAAGATCCCTAACTGAATGACATCTGCAAAGACCCTTTTTCCAGATACGGTCCCATCCGCAGGCTCCGAGGGTCACGATGCATCTTTGGGGGCTGCTTTTCAGCTCAGCTTCCTTCGGGGCCTGGAGCCTTGTCCTGTGGTGTTGTGTTTCAGGGCCTGGCATCTCTTCCTACGCCTCTGACCCTGCACAGGCTGGCGAGAGCCTGCAGGGCTGCCTGGAGGCGGCGCTGGCACTGATCCCAAAGGCCAAGCATCAGCAAACGCCCATGTTCCTGGGGGCCACAGGTGGCATGAGACTGCTCAGGTGCGGGGCTGGCGGGGGCCCGCACACGTCCCCGGGGCGCAGTGTGAGAGCTGTGGTCCCTGCTCAGCGGGATGGAGGAGGGGTGGCTTCTGCCAGCCCCAGCGGCCTGTCCTCTCCGCGCAGCCAGAAGAACAGCTCTCAGGCGGAGGACGTCTTCGCAGCGGTCAGCCAGGCCCTGAGCCGGTCTCCCGTGGCCTTCTGGGGCGCTGAGCTCCTGGCTGGGCAGGACGAAGGGGCCTTAGGTTGGGTCACCATCAACTACGTCCTGGGCCTGCTGGTGCAGGTGCCACAGACGGCCCCAGGGTGGGAGGGGCACCCGGGGGGGTCATCGTGGCCGGCCCCAGGGTGGGAGGGGCACTCGGGAGGTCATCGCAGCCCCAGGACTCAGTGCCGCCTGTCTGTGGTCAGTACTCCTTCTCCGGAGAATGGATCCAGCCTCTGGAGGGGACGTTGGTGGGCGCCCTGGACATGGGTGGGGCCTCCACCCAGATCACCTTTGTGCCTGGAGGCCCCATCCTGGACACCACCACCCAGGCCACCTTCCGCCTCTATGGCACAGAACACAGCGTCTACACCCACAGCTACCTCTGCTTCGGGCGCGACCAGATGCTGAACCGGCTCCTGGCCGGGCTGGTGCAGGTGGGCTGCTCTGCGGGAGGAGGGCGGGGCGCCCTGCCAGGCGGGTGCTCAGAGGTGCCCCCACCCTCCCCGCAGAGCAGCCCGAGCCTCCTCGTGCGTCACCCCTGCTACCACAGCGGCTACCGGGGCACGCTGGCCCTGGCCCCCCTGTATGGGTCGCCCTGCGTCCAGGCCGCAGCCCCCCGAGACCTCGGCCAGAACCTCACTGTGGAGGGGACGGGGAACCCCGGGGCCTGTGTCGCCGCCATCCGGGGTCTCTTCAACTTCTCCAGCTGCGACGGCCGAGGAGACTGCGCCTTCGACAGGGTCTACCAGCCGCCCGTGCGGGGACAGTTCTACGTGAGCCCCCGCGGCCTGCCCTCGGGGCCAAGCTTCCCCTCGGGGCCCCCAGGGCCCGACCCCAGGGGGACCTTGGGGAGCCTGGGACCCCAGGTGGGGTGGGGTGGGGCGGGGCGGGGCGGAACCTGGCTCATCCTGGGCCCCCCGCCTTGCGCCCTGCCCGGGCACTTCTTCACCCCCCTCCCCCAGGCCTTCTCCAACTTCTACCACACCTTCCACTTCCTGAACCTCACCCCCAGGCCGCCGCTGGCCACGGCCAATGCCACCATCTGGGAGTTCTGCCAGAGGCCCTGGAAGCTGGTGGGTGGATGCGGGCCGCCCGCCCCCACCTGGGCTCCAGCTCCCTGGGCTGCAGACTCCACCGAGCGGGGACCCCGTCCCAGGCAGTGTGGCCGGGGGGCCGGGGGGCTCCAGGCAGGAGACTCAGGGGCACGCCTCCGAGGGGGGCCAGCCTTGGGGGCCCAGGAGGTGAGGCCTCATGGGGCTCCTGGCCTCCCGGGCCCCCAGGTGGAGGCGAGCTCGCCCGGGCAGGATGGCCAGCTGCGCGACTACTGTGCCTCGGGCCTGTACATCCTCACACTCCTGCTCGAGGGCTACGGGTTCAGCCAGGAGACCTGGGGCGGCATCGAGTTCCGCAAGCAGGTGACGGCTCAGGGCGAGAGGGGGTTGGGGCTTCGGGCCGCCGCCCGCAGCCTGACCGGCCGTGTGGCCTGCAGGCCGGTGGCACCGACATCGGCTGGACGCTGGGCTACATGCTGAACCTGACCAGCCTGATCCCCGCCGAGGCGCCCGCCCAGTGGCGGGCACAGAGCTATGGCGTCTGGGTGGCCGGAGTCGTCTTTTTGGTGCTGACCCTCACGGCCATTCTCGGGGCCACTGTGGTGCAGCTCTGGCTCCGGGACTAGGCTGGCTGCCACCTGGTGCTGGAAGGCAGAGGCCTGAGCTGGCCGGAGCCTTCCTGAGCCCCAACCCCCAAGGCTCGCCCTGTGGGCTCTGGCCCCATGGTCACATGGCCCCCTTTTGCCGTTGGGGTCATTCTGGCCACGGAGGCTGTGCCGTGGCCCCGACCATGGCCTTCAGGTGCCAGCGCCCCAGCGGGTTTCCCATGTTGCACGAGGGCTGGGCCATCGCGACCCCTGCAGCCCTCAGGGCTGTGTGACTGCAGACCTACGGGTTCAGGGCCAGGCCAAGCCTGGGAGTAGGGGTGACTGCTGGAGGTAGAGGGGGCCCGGCTCTTTGGGAGGGGCCGGCAGCGGGCCCTGGCCTCTCCAGGAGCTGGCAGAGCCAGTGTACAGGCTCTGTGGGCTTTTCCCAGAGCGGCCAGCCCACACCCTCGGAAGCGTCAGTCAGGTCCCCTCAGTGGCCAAGCCCAGAAGACGGACCACACCTTGGTGGGGGCAGATCGCCTTTATTAAACCCTCCTTGCCACGGACTTCTTAGCGCCAAGCTCCTCATGTGCGCCGGCCGGCCGGGACCACGAAGCACTTGGGGAAAATCCCGACGCGGCCGTCACAGTGGCCCTCCAGCCACGCCTGGTCCACTGCAGGGGGCGTCAGGGCATCACCACATCTGCTCGCAGACACCGCGTCTGCCCCGGGGCCCCGGCAGGGCGATGGGGGGCGGGGGCAGTGCCAGCTCTACCTTCGCACAAGACGTCCACCGTGTCTCCGGGCTGCAGGGCCAGGTCCTCGGGCCCCTGGGCGGAGTAGCCGTGTCGGGCCACCACCTGGTAGAGGACAGGCCGGCCGCCCACTCCCTGCGGCAGCGGGGAGGGCTGTAGGGTAAGCTCGGCACGGAGAGAAGGGCTGGACATCCCCGCCCCGGGCCGCCTCCCGCCCTGGCTCACCTGGCACCGTAGCCGCAGCTCCCCAGAGCCGGCAGCCACGCCCCGCCAGGCCCTCTGCAGTGCCTCCTCCCCGGTGAGGGGCACCCAGCCCCTGCTGTCACTAGGGTCTCGGTAACTGCAAAGAGATGCCTCAGAGTGGGCAGCGCGGGCAGGGGCTTTAGGGAGGGTGCTGACCTCTGACCTCAAAAGCCTCTCCCAGGGCCGGGACTAATAGGTGCTCAGCTTGGAGCCCTCCCACCCGGCTTTCCAGCTCACCTGAGCTGCCCACTCTGGGCCTGGGGAGGGAGGGCCCGGCTCATCAGGGCCCGCAGGCTGGACAGGTCAGCTCCTCTTGGGGCCCTCAGGGCCAGGGTGAAGGTACACTGCACTGTGAAGGTCACCAAGGACTCGGGGCCCCCTGCAGCCACACCCTGGGTCCAAGCAGAAAGGTGGTTGGTCTCCAAGGACCCAGATCTGTGTGCCCAGGACTGCCAGGGTGGGCTTCAGGCCAGGGGGCAGGGCAGGGACCGAGAGGGTGGGAGGGGGCTGGGGCTCTGGACTTGTGAGGCTTCTTTAGCTGGGGTCCCTAGAGGCATTCGGAGGATGGGGTCTGGCCTTGGAGCCCCACATCCCTGGGGGGTGGAGGGTGACATGAGAGCCAGTGCCTCTTACCCCAGCGCCTGCAGGATCCTCAGAGGAGCCAGGGCCCGGCCCCCCAGCCACCACCAGCCCTGCGGAGCGGGGAGGAGTCAGGGACTCCGGTGGCTACCGACCCCCAGAGTAGAACATGTCGGAGTAGAGGAGATGCTGGCACCACCGGGAGCCCCAAGGCCACCAGCTTCCTCCCCGGAGGACAAAGAGGCTGCTCCCAGCCCGGCCCAGATACCTGCCTGGGGCTCCCTCCATAAAGTGCCCTCCCACTCCCAGCCGCTCAGGGCGCCTCACCTGGAGGGATCCGCTGGCCAACTTGCTCCTCATGAGGCTTCTGCAAGGAAAGCCACAGGCTGGGGCTCTGCCGGGCCGGGGTGGGGCCCTGAGGGTAGAGGTAGCTTTCCCTGGGCCTGGAGCTCGTCGGGGGCGGTGCCCAGACACTGTCCAAGCAGAGCCAGTGGTGAGGGGCATGGCCTGCAAGACAGCCTGGCCAGGCAGGAAGCCACAAATCTAACGGCATTGGAGGTGAATCCGGGGCATGAACCAGGTCCCTATAGGCCTGGAGACTACAGACAGGCCACCTTGTGCTGTGGGCACCAATCCGTCTTCCCCTGGCCCACCAGGAGGTGGCAGCTCCAGCTGGGGTTCCCGGTGACCCTGGGGGCTGGGGACCGAAGCCAGGGACCCGCTGGACTTCACCCTGTGTTGGGACCCTAAGCAGTGGGTGTGCTGAGGGGCGGCAAAAACCCCAGAGGGCCCCAGTCCTGGCCACACCGACCAGCTGACTCAGATGCTGATTTCAGGTGGGATCTGAAAGTTGGACTAAGTTTGTAAATGGAGTGTTTAGATTCTTATCAGACTTGTCAGCTGTTTAAAGCAATTAGGAAGCTGCTGCAGCCCACCGTCAGGAGGGTCAAGTGCTCGAACACCCAGTGTGTGAACTTAGGGCCACGGGGTTTCGTCAAGCACAGTTGTGACGGATGGCTTTCAAGGGCACCAACTGTCCACCGAGTTGGCTGGGCATCAGTGAAAGAGGAAGTGAAGTGACCGTCTCGCCTCAAACTGAGTCCTTTCATAAACTGAATGTAAAAGCTAACCACCTTCTCTGTGCTGGGCGGCCTCCCGGCTCACCTGCCCGGCACACCTGCCCAGGAGAACCCTGTGCCCCTCCCTTCCTCGGCCTCACCCAGTGCCTGGGGCATCTCGGGGAGCCCCACGTCCAAGAAGGAAGGCCGGGGGCCCCAGCTGAGGGGTGGGAGCCTCATGGCTATGACGCACGGGCTGCAGGCCTCTCCCGGGCCCAGGGTGGGGAGCAGACACCCAGGCTCCTGTCTGTGCACACGTGAGCAGTGTGTCCCTGACCCATGGCGTCCGGTCACTGTGGCTGGCTCCCGCCAAGTCCCTGGCCTGCCTGAGGAAGCCAAATCTCTATCCTCCAGCAGGTGATGAGGCCACCTGCCCTGCCCTGAGACCCTTGCAGGGCCCAGCTGTGGCTGGTCCTGAAGCTCAGCCTGGGGCAGGGGTCCTCCAAATACTATGGCCCCTGCCTGCCCTGCCCGGGCTCACCCACCTGCTCATCATTGGTGACCAATGTGCTATGGTCAGCCCGCCCAGCCTGGCCAGAGCTGACCTCCATCTCCGCATCAAGGGGCGCCCTGGGGCCACAGCGGGTACCAGGTCTGGAGGGGCCTGTGTCACGGGCCCTGGAGGGAAAGGGGAGGGGTCGTCGTTCTCAGGCCTCACCCAGCCAGCACAGAGGTCGAGGTCCTCCATGAAAGGTGGGCCTAGGAGAGCCCTGAGCTGGAAACAAACAGCACCCCAGTCGGACCACCACCTGTGAGGCTGCATCTGGCGGGGCCGGCAGGGCTGCTCCCGTCGGCCTGCAGCCCAGCCTGCACCCCACCCCGGTGCCTCTGGTGCCCACCCCCAGGCCTGAGCAGAGCTTCAGTGAGGGGCAGGCAGGCGCTTTCCCCAGGAGCAGAACAGGCTCAGGACAAACGGGGGCACAGGGAGGGCTGAGCAAGGCGGGACCCCTCGCCCTGCACCGGGGCTCTAGCCAGTCCAGAAAGGGGACACAGCCACCTGGCCCCTGGCCCGGAGTGGCCACACTGGGCCTGCAAAGGGGCTCTGCTGACAGGGGAAGAAGAGTGGGGGCCCACGGCCCCTTCCTACCATTCGGCAGCCCCAGGCCTGGCTTCGCCACGCGCGTAGAGAGCCTGTGGGCACACAGCGACCCCCTCCTCAGGGTGCAGACCCCACGGAGCGTCGGGGGCTGGGGGGCAAGGCTGCACAGTTTTCACTGGCTCTCTCCCGGGATGGGACGCCCCCCACGTTTAGATCAGAAGGACGTTGAGAAGCCCGCGGGGAGGGTTTAAGGCATCCTTAAGAGTAATGGGTCTGGAAGGCCCCACCTGCAAAACGTCAGAGGAGAAGTCAGGTGGCTGGAAGGCTGCCCACCCACCTGTGGCTGCTGAGGCCGGGCGTCCTCGTGCGGGCCGTCAGGGATGGCGGAGGCCACCACCTGCGGAGGGACAGCAAGGGGCCGGCCGAGTCAGGGGTGCCCAGCCCTCGCTGCCCATTCTGAACCCCAAAGTCTCCCATCTGCCCGGGGGGTGCTGCCCAAGCCTGGCCCAAAGACGTTGGATCACATGGTGGGGGCAGGGAGGTGGGAAGAATATGTCTGAAGAAGGAGAACGTCTGTGCTGATCATTTCAACTTATTCTTTGTACAACCTTTAAAATATTCTTGTTTCTTAGAAGCAGTCATCTCCTGTGATAACAGGACTCCAAGTTGATGGATTAATGCAGCTCAGAGCCCCCTCCTCCACGCAGCCCTCCAGCAAAGACGCACGGCACCTAGCCCTCGGGTGACCGGGGGGGTGTCAGGCCTGGCTGAGGGCCACCAGCTGGAAAGCAGAGTGCATCTTCCTTTGTGCACAGGGAGCCTCCTTTCCCACCTTTGGGGCGAGCTGCTCCCCGTCATGCTGTGACTTTGCTGCCCTGCCCTGACCCGGGGTGGGCAGAGATGGCCCAGGCCAGCCTGCCTCGGGCCTCCCCAGGGTCTTGCTCTCTGAGGCAGAGATGTAGGGAAGACACAGAAACACAAAACCCAGGAGATGCTGAGGCCCGAAGAGCGAGTCGAAGGCAGAGGTAGGCAGGGCCGGCACCACCTTGGGGGTCCTCAGCAGCTTCTGCTGGGCTCCACCGCCAGGTTCCAAGAGCCAGATCTGTGAGCCCCATTTGGAAACACTGCTGCCCACCCCAGGAGCCTTGTGTCCTCTGTCCACCCACCAAGGCCTCGATGACCCCGGGTGTCCCCTGAACTCAGCCTGGAAGCTCGGGACACGGTGTGAGCTCAGCAGGGCCTGGCTGCCCGCCGCCCTGCGGCCTGCTGGGTGCTGCTGGCCCCTGAGCCCCTGGGGCCTGAGAAGCGAGAAGCTACCCCTCCCTTACCTTGGCCTTGCCCAAGAAATCCACAGGCTCCAGGTGCTCCAGGTGCCGCCTGTGCGGCCGGAAGACCTCACCCCTGGGGACCTGCCGAGGCTGCAGGGGGGCCTGTTTCTGGAGGGGGGTCCGGATAATGCAGACCTGAGCACTGGGCCAGGCCTGAGGCTGCAGGAGCCTCAAAGCAGAAGGGACGGCTTGGCCCTGTCACCTACTTCCCATAGCCCATGGGAAGTCCAGCCCACACCTGGGCACATAGGCTGCCTCCCTCCAGAAGTTTCTTCAGCTCATATAGTCAGTCTTGGGGGCCGGACAGATGTGAGCCCCAAACTGCAGGCTATGGGCCGGGCAAGCCACCTGAGTCAGCTTAGGAGTCTGGCTCTGCTCACCTGCCCCCTTACCTGCCCCCCACCTGCCCCCTCACATCCCCTCACCTGCCCCCCACCTTCCCCTTCACCTGCCCTCACCTTACCCCACTTGCCCCTCACCTTCCCCCCACCTGCCCCCTCACCTCCCCTCACCAGCCTTCACCTGCCCCCACCTTTCCCCTCACCTTCCCCCTCACCTCCCCTCACCTGCCCCCTCACCTGTCCCTCACCTGCCCCCTCACCTGCCCACCTGCCCCCACACCTCCCCTCACCTGCCCCTCACCGGCCCCCACCTGCCCCACACCTGCCCCCTCACCTCCCCTCACCTGCCCCCCATCTGCCCCCTCACCTCTCCTCATCTGTCCCCCACCTGCCCCCTCACCTCTCCTCACCTCCCCTCACCTGCCCCCTCACCTACCTCCCACCTGCCCCTCACCTGCCCCCTCACCTCCCCCCACCTGCCCCCTCACCTCCCCTCACCTGCCCCCCATCTGCCCCCTCACCTCCCCTCACCTGCCCCCCATCTGCCCCCTCACCTCTCCTCATCTGCCCCCCACCTGCCCCCTCACCTCTCCTCACCTGCCCCTCACCTGCCCCCTCACCTCTCCTCACCTGCCCCTCACCTGCCCCCTCACCTCCCCCCACCTGCCCCCTCACCTCCCCTCACCTGCCCCCCATCTGCCCCCTCACCTCCCCTCACCTGCCCCCCATCTGCCCCCTCACCTCTCCTCATCTGCCCCCCACCTGCCCCCTCACCTCTCCTCACCTGCCCCTCACCTGCCCCCTCACCTACCTCCCACCTGCCCCTCACCTACTCCCTCACCTACCCCTCACCTGCACCTGGCCCAGGGCGATGTCCAGGTCATCGCGGGCCCCTTCCGGCCCCTTGGAGATGGCTTCCTCTAGGCTGTGGGTGGCCTCTGCCCAGAGCCCCAGCTGGCTCTGCACTGCAGCCACGCTGAAGAGCACCTGAGAGTGAGACGGGGGTGACGGCAGGCCCAGGACGCCCCCCAGCCCCACCCCCACCAGCTCTGCCCCCAGCCCCACCGCCTGGTCCCACACCTGGCTCTGCCCTGGGGCCGGCTCTGCCCCACAGGCCTCATTCCCCAGACCCCCAGCCGGAGCGGATCAGCCCTCCCTGCTTCTCTGCTCTGAATGTCAGGCGGACCTCCCATCTCTGGAAGCAGCCTCTTGGCCTTCGCAGCCCCGTCCTGCACTTGGCCTGACCCCCTCCTCCCCGTGCTGCCCTGCTTACTGAACCCCCAGGAGTCTGGGGTGCTGTCTGAGGAAGGCCTCTCTCCGCCCGCCCCTCCCTCCGTGTGGAAGGACGTTTTGGGCTGGATGTGCTGGGAAACAGCAGCAAGTGGCCACGCTCCCGGGAGCCGAGGGCGGAGGGTGCGGATCGCTCACCCGCGGCAGCCTCTGTCCCCGCAGTCCGCGGGGACACCGCGCTCCCAGAGCTGCTGTCACATGGCCTGCTGGGGTCACGGCCGGCCGACTCCCACAGCCCGCCTTGCACACAGTGCCCTGGGCCAGGGCCACCCCGGCAGGACGTCCCCCGCGGCTGGCTTACTGGGACATGGGTGGTTCCCAGGGGCTCCGAGGCAGCACGTTTCTGGGAGCGCATGGGCGCTCCTCCTAAGCCCCTCCATCACTGCCCACCCCGCCCCAGGAGGCCAGGAACGGCGCCAAGCGAGAACCCCAGGGCGGGGATGCCAGGGGCCCACAGCCAGGCCTGCTTCGGCCCAGCCCCTGCCCAGCCTGTCACCTCTCGCTGACCTCTGACCCTCCCCTGCACCCCCCGGTGGGATTTGGGGGCCCCTCTGGCCAGAGGGAGCACCTGAGTCAACACGGCCCCAGCTGTGACAGTGACAAGACAGCGGGACCCAGAGAATGGGGTCTTCAGGACGAGCGGCCTGGAAGGACCACCTGGGCCGCCTATCCACAGACAGCACCCCCAGCGCCCAGCCGCGTCCCGCTCCCCGCACGCCCACCTCCCAGGCCTGCAGCTTGAACCGCAGGCCCAGCTGGGTGTAGTCGATAGCGGCGTTGCCCCTCAGCTGTGCCAGGGTCCGCTGGAAGTCGGACAGGGCCTCCCGGAACCTGTGGGCGGCAGGGGAGCCTGGCGTGGAGGCCCTCAGCTGCCAGAGGGCAGGAGGCGGAGCTTCGCCCAGCCCCACGCTGCCCCAGCTCCTGCTGCAGTGGTGGAGGCTGTGGTGGTCACCCATGTCTCAACACGGGGGGTCCACACACAGACGGGCTGAGCAGCACGTGGGGCTCCAGCTCTGTCCTCTGGGCGCCTCGCTCCCCTGCCTGTACCCCAGACCCTCTCCCAAACCTCGGTGTGCAGAGTGCCCTGGGCGTGTCCGGCCTGCTTCTCGGGCCCCACGCCACGGGCCTCCCCATGCAGAGCCCCACTGGAAGCTCCCCAGCCCCCACCAGAATCCCCATCACCCCCAGGAAGGCTCCTGGGTCGATGAGAAGAGGAGGTCTCCCCCAGAGCCCACCTGCCCCCAGTGGGACCTTCTGTGGGGGCCGGGCCTGTCCTGCAGCCCGGATCCCTTCTCTGGGAAGGGCCCGGCGCCGAGGGCCGGGTGGCTAGGGAGGACCCCCATCACTTCCATGTCCTGGGACGCACCACTCCTCCAGCCCTGCCCTCGGTTTCCACGTGGGCAGAACGGGTATAATCGCGCTGTCCCGGCTACAGCAGGGATGTAGGAGCAAAGGAGGGGAAGCCGGCACAAGCACTCTGTGATCCCCTGAACCCCATAAAGAGCCATGGGTCAAGGTGTGGCCCTACGCTGCTTCTGCCGCCACACGACCACAGCATCCTGTTCCTGGGCTCCCCTGGGGCCGCCCAGGAGGGGTGAGTAAGAGGAGATGACCCGTGGGCAGAGAGGAACACAGGAAAGGGCTCTGCAGAGCCAAAGGGCCATCAGACAAATAACAGGGCACTTCTGTGCTCACCTCCCCAGCTGGAAGTTGGCCACTCCTCGCTGGAAGAAGCCGACAGCCATGCAGGCATCCTTGGTCACTGCCTGGTCAAATGCCTGGGGACAAAAATGCCCATGGAACACCCAGGTCTGTAACCCCGTCACTCCTGTGTCACAGATGCGGTCCAGGCGGATGCCCAGCAATGGATCAAGGAATCGTGTTGGCCCCCATCATGGCCACCTGCAGGAGAAGGTCTCCCGCGCCCACCCAGGGGGCCTCTGAGTCTGAGGCTGGGCGCACGCGTCACGGCCACAACCCAAAGCCGCCTGGGCTCCCAAGGTGCCCTGCGATGCACTCAGGGGCAGTTCGGTGGCAGCACAAGCCAACCTGTTTACCATGAGGACAAGGAAACATTCCATCGTGTTAATAATAGTTACCTTCGGGGGAGGGGGTTATGCAAGGTTTTTGTCTTTTTTAAATCCTAGTTTTGGTAGTTCGTACAAATTGACGCACTTCTCGTCTATTAGAATCAGAAAGAGCAAAAACACAAAAGTCTTAACGTGTGTAAAACACAGCTCTTCCCGAAACTAGACTCAGAAATGACATCATCTGTTCCTAAGGAGGACAGCAGCCACCAGTTAAACACAAGCAAGAGGGGGGCATACAGCAGCTATCAAGTTAAATACAGGCGACTGGATCGGTGTCATGGCCAAGTGGGGGGCTTGTTGAAGTGAGTTTGACCCGAGGTTGAGGGTCCGCACACAGTACTGATGTGGTCACTCAGCGCTAGGGAAACCCGTTTGTTGTCCTGCCACACAGAGCAGCGAAATCGAAGCTTCCATAGGGCAACAGATTGCATTCCCAGCTACACCCTTCTCATCCTGTCCAGGTCCTCGGAGACAACCAGTTTTATTAATTGTAGCCGTTCCATCTGCTTTTAAAAAAATTTCCAGAAAACATGCCTCTGCTACTCCGTCTGCGGTTAGGGTGGAGGAGAATTTAACACTCACACCCCTCTGCGCAGAACTTTTGTCCCCTCTCTCTGGTTAAATCACAGTTTAGAGGAAGTGGTGACTGGATTGGCCTCACACTGCTGATTCCGTGGTGTCCGGTGATCGCACCCCCCTTGTTGGATAACATTTTAACACTGACGTTGCTGCTGAGATAACTGTAGATTCATACACAGATGTGAAGAATGACAGGGTAGGTCCCTTGAACACGTTTTCGGCAGCTGTCACTGATGGCCTGAACAACGCGGGCACCTGGCTCTTTCCGAGGGGGATTCGGTGTGCTCCTGGCTTTTTGTTGTCACCCGTGAAACGTGCACCACCGTAATAAACCTGGGGGCTTGAAGGGCAGAGAGTGGCCTTGCCGGCCCCTCGGCGGAGGCACGTGTGTGTGTGCGCCCATGTGTACCCCCAGCTCTTGGTTCTGCTTTGGGGAGTGGGTGGGAGACAGGTGAGCGCTCAGATCTGGGGTTTGGGCAGCAACCAGAGACCTTATCTCCTGGTCATCACCACAGGTGTCTGCAGAAGGCCCAGCCCAAACCCTACACCCTGGGTGCCCCTTCCCAGCCCCATCCAGCTTCGAGCCTGTTTGCGGGTATGTTAGCACCTCGGCCAAGAGCACCTGAGCCAGTGTTCATCCCGGCCGTTCCCCAAAACTGCAGAGCCTGGCACATGGTCAC
Source organism: Phocoena phocoena (assembly GCF_963924675.1). Lineage (NCBI taxonomy): Eukaryota > Metazoa > Chordata > Mammalia > Artiodactyla > Phocoenidae > Phocoena > Phocoena phocoena. Next base: position 115,060,765 of record NC_089224.1, on the reverse strand, counting down.
CACACAGTGGAGGCAGTGCCAGAGCCCTGCACCCCCATCCCGGCCCTGACTCAGCTCCGCTGGGGTCCCCTGCCCACACAGGCCTCCCCTGCTTAGGTGTTCACTGAGGCGGACCTGGGGAGACATCCTCAGGTGGCCATCAGGGAGGAAGGGCAGGGGTCCTGGGCTCACCCCTGCAGCTGGGACTTTATCCCACCCCTCGTCGACCCCCCCAGGGCCAGAGGGCAGCGTCCCCCAGGGGTGGGGTCTCTGCGACCAACCCCGGGGGTGCAGGCTGTCGGGCCCCTGGCTCACCCGCAGCGCGGCTTCCGGGTCCCCGGCTAGCAGGTGCACGCAGCCCACGTTGAACCTCATCCTGGCGGACGGCTCCGGGACGCTCGAGAAGAGGCGCAGGGCGTAGTCCCAGTCCCCACGCGCCACGGCCTGCGCGCCCCGGTGCCAGTCGCGCACCAGGTCCCCGAGCGAGGGCATGACGACGTGAACACCAGCCCGGCCCCGGCGGAAGTCGGAGATTCCTGGCCGGAGCGCGGCGGGCGCGGCTGGCGGCGTTGGGGGTCCCGTCACGGGTCCGGCGGGGTGGCTGGGGGCCGAGGACCGCGGAGCAGGGGCCCCGGGATCCGGAGACCGGCGTGGGGCTGCGGGGGCCCTCTGAGGAGGACGGGAGGGTAGGGGACCGACACCGGCGCCAGGTACTCGGTGACGGGCGGGGCGGGCCGGGGAACGCCAGGTGGGCCAGGCCTCCTGAGGCCCACGGCGCCCCCTGGCGGCAGAGCGGCCCCACCCCGTCAGCCCCGCCCCCGGACTGACCACGCCCCCAAACGGTGTCCTGGAGGCTCTCCCAAGCCGGCCCCGCCCCACCGGCCTGACCAAGACCCTAGCCTGCCTCCCGGCTCCTCCCCGGACCCAGCCCCGCCCCTCCGGACTAACCGCGCCCCCAAACAGAGGCCCGGCTCCTCCCCCCGAGTCAACCCCGCCCCTCTGGACTTCCGCCTGGAGGTCCTCCTGCTCGCGCTTCCCGGCCCGCCGCCCACAGCTCGCCAGGCCTCGTCGGCCTTGGTGCGCTGGGGAAAGCCGTCCGGGCCCGCTGCCGACGCCGTGGCCGCGGCCGGGCCAAGGTTCCGGGAGGACCCCGCCGACTCAGGTAAGCGACCCCGGGGCGCGGGCCGAGCGTGCGAGGGGCGGGGGCTGTGGAGCATGTCCTGGGCCGTGCGCTGGCCACAATTGGTGCCCCTGGGGCCTCCCGCGCCCGCGGCCGGTGCGGGGCATGGGCACAGCTGGGAGGGCTTCGGGGGTGGGTCACTCTGGCTGGGCACAGCCAGTCTAGGACCCTGGGTCGGAGCCGGAGGGTAGGCCCGAGGCTCACGTGAGGAAGCAAGTTGTGGTCCTCCCCAGCGACCCTCTCGGGACGTCCGTCAGGGCGTCCTTCCGCCCAGGGAGACCCTTCCACTCTCCGTCGTTCCCTCAGCCGGCAGGACTGGTCCAGCCCCCACCTCCCGTGGCTGGCGCTGCCCCTGTGTGGGCAGGTGGGCCCCACGTGGTGCGGCCCGGGAGACCCTGGACGCCAAGCATAGAGCCCCTGTGTACCCTGCCCCTCCTTAAAGATAAAACAGCCAGTTATTTTATCAGCAAAATGGGTTTATTCAGGAACAGCAGAGAATTGCAACTCAGGACAAGAGGGCTACAGCGAAAACTATAGTCAAGACCAGCTAATAAACGAGAGAAATGTTACTTGACAGAGAAAAAGGAGGAAGTTGGGAGGGGCCGCTTGCAAGGAGAGCCCATTGGAGGAAACGGGGTTCAGGGTGGTGACGCTTCCCATTGGCTGGGCTGCTGCCGGCGGGGAGAAAACCTGCCTTTTCCTCTGGGTCGATGTGAGGTTCATGTCTGCCTGTTTGGGGTCTGCAGACACAATGAGTGGTGGTGTGTGAGAGCTCCCCCTTCCAGCCTTCCCGACTCCATTTTAATGAGGTTCCCTTCATTCAGTTTCACACCGTGAACACCAGAAGGTCCCCCTTCCCCTTCACGGAGAAAGAAGAAGCCTCTAGAGACGGTGCCCCTGCAGATGGAGCGAGGTGGTGCCTGCCCACAGGGTCCTGGGGCTCCATCCCCAGGAGAGGCCGGGAGCCGCTCCTTAAAGTCGGGGGACCCCTACAGGTGCCTGGACCTCTCCCTTCTCAGCACACGCCCCACGGGCACCCCTATTTATGTCTTATTTGCTGCCATGATCTTAGCACCTGTGTTAGGTTTTTTCAGAGAGAGTGGTTGTTTTTTAAGGAATTAGGTCATGCACTTGTGGGAGCTGGCAAGTCCAGAATTTTCAGCCCGGGGGTGGGCGCGGGCGGTGAGAGGCTGGAGACCCAGGGAAGAGTCTAGAGGCAGACATCCCTGTTCCTCAGGGGACCTCAGTCTTTCCTCTTAAGGCCTTCAACTGATTGGATAAGGCCCACCCACATCATGGAGAGTCTCTGCTTTACCAGTGTTGTTTTGTCTACTGACTTCAAGGTTAATTTCATCTGAAAAATACTTTCACAGCAACACGTGAGTGTACTTGACCAAATATCTGGGCACCATGGCCTTGTCGCGTTGACTCATAAAATTAACCGTCACAGCACCCAACCCTAGAAACACTCCCGTCGATGGGCTCTGCCCTTTTCCGTACTCAGGAGAGCACCCTCCAGGGTCCAGGGGAGGCTTGTGTCTCGGGAGATGTCAGAGCCCGGAGCCCAGCAGTAACACAGAGACCCAACTGCCTCTGACGCTGGACTCCTCCTTCCTCAGTTGGGCCTGTGACTCTGCTCAGTTATGGCTGAGTCTCCTCCCTGTGTGGCCCTGGGCCAGCTCCCTGTGCCTTACCTGTGCAGGCTTCCTTACCTGAGGACCAGGGACGATGAGGACGACCCAGCAGGGCTGCTGTGAGAAGGGCCTGCCATGATGCTTGAGAAGTGCTCAAAAGGTGTCCTGGGCCGCTGTGCCCCCAAGGACCCTGCTTCCTCACCAGTGTGGGCTCAGGTTCCCAAACTGCTGGCCTGGAGGTGGGCAGGGCCCGCACCACACACATGCTCCCTCCTCCCCGAATTCCCGTGTGGACGCTCCCTTCCTCTGAGCAGACCTCCCACCCCCCAGCCTCCCCGCAGCCCTGCCCGGTCCAGCCTCAGGATCCCCGCCTCCCTCGCAGCCCCAGAGGGTCCCTGAGCTCAGCTGCCCCCTCCCACCGGCCCACCTGGGGCTCTGCGTCGCTGCAGCCCTCACCCCCACCCCGTCCGTCCTTGCAGCTCACGCCCTCCCCCTGATGAGCCCCGCCCACCGGGGGCCTCTGGTCCCTGGTCCCTTCGTCTGGGCTGGAGGAGCTTGGCCTCTGACTGGTCTCTGTCCCCCTTGACCGTGAGCCTCAGGGGGGGTCACGCGGGCCCCGTGCGGGCACTTGCTCCTCCCCCGGCCCAGCTCCTTCCTCATCCTCTCCTCGGGGCCCACCTCTGCCCCATCCTGCCTCCCAGCCCAGGACCCCCTGGCTCCCTGAGGAAAAGCGGCAGCTGGAAGGGGGTCCCCGCCTCCTCCCTGGGAACGCGCCCGCTCCTGCGGGGCCCACCTGGGCCTGGTGCTGCCCCCTCGTCATCCCCACGTATCTTCCTGGGGTGCTCCCTCTAGGTATAATTTCCCCCCTCGAAACAGATGTTTGTCTTCGCATCTTGAACAAAACACTCCCCTCCTGCGCGCACACCATTTCTTTGTTCCCCTTTGCAGCGAGACTCCTTGGAAGGATTGCCAGTACTCAGCGTCTCTGTTACCTTTGCTGGCTGCTTTTTAGAAACTACGGTATGATTCACATATCATGAAGTTCATTTTTAAAGTGTGCGATTCAGTGTTTTTGTCACATTGACAGAGTTGTGCCGCCATCACCACTAACTCATCCCGCACTGCAGTCACTCCCTGTCGCGCCGCCCCCAGCCCCGGGCAACCGGTGGTCCAGTCTCTGTGGATTTGCCTCTTTTGGACAATTCATATAAGTGGAATCATAACGCATTTGATCTGTGTCTGGCTTCTCTCCCTCGGCATCGTGGTGGAGGGTCAGTCACGTTGTAGCGTGTGTCGGTTCTTCAGTCCCTTTAAGGCAGAATCACACGCTGTTGTGGCTGTTGTGTGGATGGACCGATTTTGTTGATCCGCTGATGGGCATTAGGGTTTTGCTTGCAGTGTTTGGCTCTTGTGAATCACACTTGTGTGCACATGTTTGTGTGGCCGTGTGTTTTCCGTTCTCTTGGGAGCCGGGTCAGGTGGTCACCGTGTGTAGCTTTTTGACTGTTTTCCCATCGTGCTTTTTACCCTGGATCCTGCTCCAGGCGGCCTTCCCACCAGGGTTCCATCCAAGCACTTGTCAGGGTTTCTGGTGGCTTCCTTGTGGCTCGTCCGCCTGTCGGTGCCTGGCCGGCCCTGCCTCTCTGCACTCACCACCCGGGGTCCCGTTGTTTGAATTACTCTCTGGGTGTTCTGTGTGCCCGCTACTCTTCAACTTTTCTATTTCCATAATAAAAAGATGAAAAAAGTACCATCCCTGTGCCCGCCAGTGTACACGGATTACTATTGCGGCTCTGCTCCTAATAGCCCAAAACTGGAAACAGCCTAGACGCCCTTCAGGGGGCGCTGGTCAAACAGACTGCGTCCACACTGAGGGAGCCCACTCAGCAAAAAGGATGAGCCCTGGGCACACACAGCAACTTGTGTGCATCTCGAGGGAGTGTGCCGGGTGAACGCAGACCTGGAAAGGCCAGACTGTGTGGTTCCGTCTATGCGACTTGCTTGAAATGACAGGTGATGTGGATGGTGTCAGATCAGCGTTCTCAGGAGTCGCTAACAGATCAGCGACTTGGGGCAGCTGTGAAAGGGCAACAGCAGGGCTCCATGGGGCTGGAGCGTTCTGGTTTTCCACTGAATCAACACAAGGTCCTGGTTGTGATTTGGGGTATATGTGTATGGGTATATGGGACATCTAGTATTATTTCTTGCAAGTATATGTATATCTACAGTTATCTCAAAATAAAATGTTTAATTTTTTAAAACCCTTAAGAAGATTTCAATTACAAGTTTTTCTATTTTACAGATAGCCTGAAAATTGGAGTGATTAAATGACCTCTAAGATTCTTCCAGCTCTAAAATTCAGTACTTTAGAGGTTGTTTAGAAAAACTTCCTTGTATCTGAGCTAAAATCTATTGCCCAGGGGACTTCCCCGGTGGTCCAGTGGTAAAGAATCCACCTTCCAATACAGGGGACACAGGTTCGAGCCCTGGTGGGGGAACTAAGATCCCACGTGCTGTGGAGCAACTAAGCCCGTGCGCCACAACTACTGAGCCCGTGCACCACAACTACTGAGCTTGTACGGCCACAACTACAGAGTCCATGGACCACAACTAGAGAGAGAAAACCCACACGCCACAACTAGAGAGAAGCCTGAGCGCCACAAGGAAGACCCCACGTGGCCAAAAATATAAATAAATAAACTCTATTCCCCAGTAGCTGTGGAGGTGCCTGGGGCGGCTGTGGCCCAGAGAGCCCCAAGCCAGCCTTGGTCAGGACACTGGCCGCTGCCGCAGGTGAGAACTTCCCAGGATCCTCCTTCATGGGGGTGTGGCTGCTGAGATTGGTAGGATCCCGTGATTCGTAAATCAGTAGAGGCCGGCACAGGGGCCATGTCCTGAGTGAGGACAAGACTCAGTGGCCAGCTTGGCGCTGGAACTTACTTCCAGAAGAGTTCAGTAACTGGTTGGTTCTGGAGCACAGATGTCAATCAGATGGGCAGGAGCTGGGTACTTGGGAATTGGTTTTCGCCCAGTACAAAGAATTTTTGTCTTCTTTTTAAACAATGGGCACTTCCAAGAAAAAACAAAGTGCCACGTAAGATTTTCCCTCAGGAAATAAAAACAGGCTCAGATGCGATAGGGGCACTTGGTGTCCAAGGCCAGCCTTGTGGGTCTGGGTCCCCCCGGGCTGTGTCCATCGCACAAGGCCACGGAGAGCCTCCCAACTCAGAGCTCGGCGATCACGCTTCTCCCCAGGGCTCAGCCGGGGCACTGGGCGGGTCATCAGACCCACCGCTTCAGGTGTTTACAGGCTGCCAACGTGAACACGTTTGCCAAGGACCCTGCCCCCGCCCCCGCCAAGAGGTCTTAAAGAAGAAAAGTGCGAATGACAAGGAACGGCGGCCTTCGGACAAGAGCAGGGCCCCTCCAGCCAGGGCAGCCCACACTCCAGGGAAGCCACGCACACAGCAAGTGACTCCAGGTGAATCTCCCTGGAGGGTCAGAGTTGAAAGGAGAATGTAAAACAGGAGACTTTCAGTTCTGTCCTGTAGGATCCCGTGGCGAAGGGCTGCATCCTACGGGGGGCTGGGTGTCTGGGTGCATCGGACCTGGAAGCACCTGGGCACCCGTCTCTGCTTTCGCGGACGGGGACCCCTGCGGTTTCAGACCAGAGACTGTGCTGCTGGTCCCTGAGCTAATGTCTACTCGCAGCCCCCCGCACGGCCCCCGGCGTCCTGCCCCGGGACGGCTACCCTGCAGGCCGGGGCCTGTCCCTGAGCAAGGGGAAGCCAGACGCTAGAAACTTCGAGCAGACCGGCAGCGACGAGCCTGTAATACAGAACCAGAGCTTGTGAAGGAGAGCTCATCGCGTGGAGTAATCGCCGGAGCCAGCGACTGCTGCGGCTCCCAAACCCCAGGGGTGAGGGCCAGTCCGGGGGGCTTCCACCTCCCAAGGAAGGAGGGCCAGCCGGAGGGAAGAGGGACGTCTGGGCTATCACGACAAAAGGCAGGTCCAAGAAGCCTGCGTTTAACCAGAAGGCATTCGTCTGCAGTGGGGAAGGAAACCGTGTCCCTGAAGTCAAAACCAAGAAACAAAAGGCAGTAGAGGGAGTTAATAAAGAGAAAAGCTTGGAAGGAAATCACGCCATTTGCAGCAACATGGATGGACCTAGAGATGATCACGCGAAGTGAAGTCAGTCAGGCAGGAAGGCAAGTATCGTGTGGTCTCACTTGTATGTGGACTCTGAAGGGTGCAAGTGAACTTACTTACGAAACAGAAACAGACTCACAGACACAGAAAACAAACTTGTGTTTACCAAAGGGAGAAGGTGGGGGGGAGGGGTAAATTAGGGGTTTCGGATTAACATATACACACTACTGTATTTAAGATAGATAAGCAACAAGGCCCTACTGTATAGCACAGGGAACTATATTCAATGTCTTATGATAACCTGTAATAGAAAAGAATCTGAAAAAATATATATAACTCAAAAAAAGGAGAAAGCTTAATTAAATAATGAAATCAGGAGGTACAAAACCCAAAACCAGTTCTTTGTGTTTTTGTTTTGTTTTGTTTTGGCACACGAAGCAGCTTGTGGGATCTCAGTTCCCCGACCAAGGATCCATCCCAGGCCCTCGGCAGTGAAAGCAACGAGTCCTAACCACTGGACCGCCAGGGAATCCCCCAAAATCTAGTTCTTTGAAAAGACCAATGAACGAAACTTTTGATAAAACTAATTAAGGGGAAACAAAAGAGAAGTAAAAACTTGCTGAACGTTCATGAAAGGTGAGAACCACACACGTAAACGCCCTGATGTTATGGTAATAAATGTGAAAACCTCCTCAAGAAATCAAGGCCTCCTATCAGAACGGGCCTGGGGGAAGCAGGAGACTGGAGCAGGCAATGAGCAGAGAGCAGATGGACTCAGAAGTTCCCGCCGTCTGGGACGGGGGCCCCCGGGCTCCCCACCCGTCCTGGCTGCAGCCCCAGGACCCTGAGTCAGGACCACTGGCCGCCGCTTGAGACAGCACATGTGTCTGGTGGTCACGGACAGCCAGCGACTCAAGCGGCCGGCTCTGCCGCTCAGACCCCTGGGCATCCGGGTGGGCGGGTGGCTGGCATCCCCTGTAACTTAAGATTCCATATAGTTTATTTTAACTTTTAAGAATAACATCTGTGGTTTGATTTCTTTTTCATGAATACAAAGCGGAGTGTGTTCATTGTATAATATTTAGAAAACGCAAAAAGTAAAAGAGAAAACCCAGAGGACTGGCGGGTGCCCCACGGGCCTTTGTCCCGACGTGGCCGCTTTGGTGACACACAGCTTCGTGACACGCTGGAAGGATTTGTCCCCGTGACATTAAATATTTAATGTAAAATGTGGTTTTTAAGTAGCCATTCGTCATTCCTCCGATTTCTACCTCGTTTTTGGTCGTCAGGAGGCCCTCAGTCAGAGCAGGCAGGGAGCAGGAAAGCCCACCCGAATGGCGGTGACCCCTGACCTCTACCCCCTGCCCCCACTGCAGTCTGGCACCCGGTGAGAACGGGTCCCGAAGAGCCTTCTGGCCGAGACTCCCAGGGCTGGTTCCTTTGTGCTGCGGGAGAAACTCGACTCAGTGTGACACCATCGCAGTGACCCTTGGTGTTTAAAGTTGGCGACCTTAATTTTTAGAGAAAGGAACAATCGTTAAGTCAAATCAGTAAGTTAAAAATCACACCTCTGGCATGGAGGGACTAAGAGATCGACCGGTGTTGGCAAGAACTCGGGGGGGTGGGGGGTAGCGTCCTGAGGCAGCTACCCTGCAAGAGTCCGTGGGTTCCCCGAGAGTTAAACACCAGCCACGTCCGGCCCGGCGCTCCCTGCCCACAGGCGTGCCCGCGGCCGGGTCCACGCCGTGGCACGTTACCCAGCTGAGATGCTGCAGTGTGGATGCACCTCGATAATGTCGTGCTTAGTGGAAGGAGCCAGACAAGAAAGGACGTGTATTACGGCTCCGTGTGCGCGAAGCGTCCTAAACAGGCAAAGCCACAGGGACGGGAGCAGGGTCATGGCGCAGGAGGGCGGGGGGCCAGGGTGGGTGACCGCTGGCGGGGACGGGCGATCTTTTGGGGTGATGACAGGCTCTGGCTTAGGGGTGATGGTTACACATGCCTGACTATACTAGAAACACTGAATTGTATACTTTAGAAGGTTCAATTCCATGGTATGTGAATTACACCTCAATAAAGCTTTAAAAACATCACTGAGATGATCGCACAAAAGTTTAATTCAGTTTGGATGGCTTTCGAGTTAGCGCTGTTATTTAACTGAAGCGGCCTGAGTGGCCACATCTGCAGGGCCCAGGCTTTGCACCCCCATGTCTCTGGGGATCCTGGGTGGCTCTGCATTTGGGACCGGGGGCAGCAGGGTATGTCTCCCCGTAGCTGTTGTGGGGAGTGGCGGCTGGGGGTCCGGTGTCCCCTCGTCCTGCCCCGAGGGCCCGGGATTGCAGTGGAGAGGCGTCCGGCCGCCTGCAGGGCCGCTCTCCTACGTGGTCAGCTGCTTTTCTCAGTCAAGACCAGTGTGTCCAGCAGAAATACGTGAGCCACACGTGTGGTTTTAAATTTTCTATAATTAACTTTAGTGACGTATTGTATTTAACCCTGGCATACTCGACATGTTACTATTCCGACACGTACTGGATACACAGAAGTCAGTACCGAGACCCTTCCTGCTGTCACCCCGTGTGCGCTCTGCGCTTATAGCACGTGGGGAGATGGGGCCGGGAGGCCGCCCTTATCACCCTCCACCACCCCACCTGCCCCACGATGGAGGGCAGAGGGCATACCTGGGGGGACACGCAGCCAGCGCTCCCTCAGTTGTGGAAAACGACACAGAAAAATGACAAAGGAAGCATGAGCTGGCGCCCAAACCAGAATGCTGCTGACCTCTCTAACGGTCGCGCCGTCACTCCCCGTGGGGCTGAGAGAACGCATCGTGTTCTGTGCTCTCCTGGGCCAGGTGGGCAGATGGACAGATGGACGGGAGGCACGGGCCTGGGCCAGCAATGTGATTCTTTGTGGGGTCCTTCAGCTCTCCTTTCTGGGCTGTTTGAAGGGCAGCTTCGGGTCAGGAACAGTGAATCGTCCACTCCTCGCTGCCCTTCCCACGTCCTCTGGGCTCCCGCGGGGTCTCAGGCTTTGCCGCCCCTGCCCCGCCCGCTCACAACGCTGCTGTGAGAAGGGGCGACCGGCCTGAAGAACGTGCCCCCAGCCCAGCTCATGACCAAGCTGGGCTCCTGCCTGGCTTGGCCTCCTTTGGACCTGAGGGGTCTCTGGGCACAGTCGGGCCGGGTGGGGGGACGTGCCCACGAGCACCCACTCTGTACTCCCCTTCTGCTTCTCGGTGGGGCTGGGCTGTGGTGGACGTGGGGGCACTCTGTCTGGAGGCGGCAGCATCCCTGGGAGGGTGGCCCTGCTGAGGTGTCCTCTTTCCCCTACTGGGCCTGCTGGATCCCCTTGGGCCTGGCTGAGGGGGGGCATCCAGGAGGCATCTGCGTTGGGCCAGGTTGGTCAGTGTGCCAAGCAAGAGGCTGGTGGACATGGGGCAGGCACATCTGGGGACCCTGATCACCCCAGAACCTGTAGCAGGCCAGGCCATCTCCCAGGTAGCTCTTAGGTAGGTTGCTAAGTAGCTCTCAGGTAGACGCCCAGGTAGGTTTACAGGTAGGCTTTTAGGTAGACGCCCGGGAGGCTCCCAGGTAGGTCCCAGCTCTCAGGAGGAGGCAATCCGACCTGCAAGGTGTGTCTCTCTGGGAACTCCCCTGCGCCCTTCCTTGGGTTTGAGTCTGTTTCTAGGTGGGTTTGCTGCTGGGCTGGGGGCTTCCTGCTCAGGTAGGGAGTGGAGCTGGGGAAGCAGGAGCCTCTGGGGTGAGTGGAGATCTGGTCGTGTGCCAGGGCTCCTCGCAGGGATTTGGCTCAGCTCAGCCCCTTTCAGCAAAAGTCACAACGCTGAACAAGTTGTATTTGGTGACTCTGATTTAAAGAAAGTTTGAAAACTGCCAGGTGGCGCCCACCGCGGGGCCGGGAACTCCTGTCCCTGGGAAGGCCTGTTCGCCTCGGCACGCCCTGCAGACCCAGCACCACGATTCCGGCTAAAGACCATTTGGGCTCCAGGCAGACTTTTTTCATTTTAAAGTGAGGTCAGTTTTTAAAGTCTGCACTGGGGTGAACTTGAACTTGGTCGTTGTCAGCAGTTTTCAGTCTCAGAAGCACATTGGGCTTAGTTGCTGCGGCTCGTTGTAGATTGATTTCAGATTCCAGGGCTCAGGGACAGACCAGAGCTGAGTTTCGATGGCCTCAGTCCTTTCCCAAGGAGGGTCTGGCTCTGTCCACCTGACCTGGGGCCGGCCTGAGACCCCAGCCAATCACCTGCCTCCGAGTGGCCAGGCGCTGGCCACTGTGCCCTGAGAGAAAGGGGGAAAGTGTTGCCAACAGGGAGGTGGAAACCCTCCTGCAGCAGGGCTTGAGATTGCAGGGATTTCCCCTAATGGAGAGGATTAGAGAAAAACACCCTCCCGTAAAAGAGCCACTGGTCATTTGCCCCCTTCCTGGGCTGACCAGCAAAGTGGACGGCTGCAGTGGGAAGGAGGCCATCAGGGCGGTGAGCTCAGGGACAGCAACCCGAGCAGCCTGGGTGGAAAGAGCCTGACCGCCAGGGAGTGGGCGCACTGCTGGGCTGGGGCTCCTCCTGCGGGGGCCTGACACAGCGGGGTGGGCAGGACGTTCACCCCGCAGAAATAAAGCCTCCGCCTTCTCAAGGAGGAATGTCCCTCAGGCCGCCCTGTGCTGGGAGGAACGAGGAGGGCAGGAGACCCTTTCAGAAGCCCCCGGCGCCCTTTGGGGTTTATTTAAACAACCCAATTGCTCTTAACCCCTCTCGTGGGAGGTGGGTGCTTGGCCCCGTGTTCTCGGTTGGGAGACGGGAAAGGGTGCCGAGCCAGAACGCTGCACCCGGGAGAGCCCCGGCCCCTACCCCGGCCTCGTGTAGGGATGCAGGCCCCAGCCCCGCCAGGAGCTCGCTGGCCTGGCGTTCGCTGCTTGTTTGGCGGGCTGGCTGGTGGTTGGATGGATCTGGACACGGCTGTGTGCCGCGTATGGCCAGGGGCTCCAGAGGCGGCCAGCAACGGTGTTGACCCTGTGGAGCCAGCCCAGCCGGATGAGCGCTCAGCCTTGCTGAGGCCTCAGTGATGCTGTGAGCTGACCTCACGGGGACTGGGCCTGGGTGAGGCCTGACTGTTGGGCTGAAGGACAGGAAGACAGGGGAAGAAACAGGCCGGGCTCCCGGCATCTCCCCGGGGAGGGGCCCACAGGGCCTGGGCCATTTGCAGCTCCCCCTGTTGGGAACCCTCCGCCGGCCCAAGGGTCACCCCCTGCCCCGGCCAGATGGGCCCCGGAGAGGCGGGGGGTGGTCACGGAGGCCCGTCAGCGGGCCGTGGAGTTGGACCACCCCTCAGCGCCCACTGCTGCTCTGGGACCCCCAGCAAAGGGCCTGCAGAAGAGGGACAGACATTGGACCCGTCAGAGACTGTGACTGGGCGGGCTTCGCGGGACAGCGGCCGTGAGGGGCGTGCGTGGCACCTCTACTTCGTGCGGGACAAGCACGCAGGGACAGTGCTCCTCCCTGCAGAGTGCCCTGGCTGAGGCCTTGGTGTGGACGGGACAGCTGCGGTCACGCGCCCTGGGACAGCACCGCCAGTAGAAGGGCCCAGAGACCAGCTCGGGGTGCTGCACTCCCTTTCCTGGCGGGAACTCGGCAGCTGGGAGGACGGTGCGCCCCACCGGCCACCCAAAGAGGGTGTGCGGTGGGGATGGGTCTCTGTTTAGAGACACAGCCTCCTGGAGTGGCAGGCCCCCCCGGGGTTGGGTCAGACTTGAGGTGGGAGGTGGGAAGGACCATCTGGGGTTAGGTCCCGGCAAGGGGCAGGGTGCCTGTGCACAGGGGCCAGATTACCTGCCCCACTCGAGGTCCATTAAAATGACAGTAAAGACATTAGGAAAACCAAAAGTGCTTGAAGGCAGAGAGGAGGGAAGAGGGGCCTTGCAGGCTGGGAAAGCAGAGCCCACGGCTGAGGGCTGGCCGAGCCTGGCTGCAGAGCCGGGGAGGCTCCAGGCTGGAAACAGGGCCTTGGGGAGGTCTGCGTGGGTGGGGACTGAGACCCTAGGTGGGGAAGGGAGGATTCCTTCCCTACAGACAGACAGACTGGTCTTCCAGGCCCCTGTTACCCACAGTGACGTCCAGGAAGACGTTTCCCAGGACTGAAGGACATGAGCACGCCTAGGGCGTCCTGCCCCATCCGTCTGTCCTGCTGACACCTGGATGCTGGTCAGGCGTCAGGTGGTTCAGAGCTCTCAGCACCAACGTCAGCAGCTGGAAGGACCGTCTCCATCGCATACCTGGGGACGGCCTCTCACCTGCAGCCTGTGCACAGCCAGCCTTCCAGCCGAGGCTTAGTGCCCAGCGAAGACATTTCCAGACAAACGAAGACTGGCCAAATGCCCCTCCCTTGAGTTCTTCTCACGAAACTCGTGGAGAATGTGTTCCTCTAGCACCAGGAGGAAAACTGAGAAACACGAAGGCTTACAAATCAGGAAGTGCCGGATGCACCAGGAGAGAAGCTGGGGAGGGAGTCCTAGTGCAGCAGCTGTGCCGCTGGGCTAGAGAGCAGCCATCCGGATTGAGACGGGCGGGCGGAGGCTCGAGAAGGGGTGTCTCTGGGAGCAAGTGGCAGACTTCCAGGCTTGTCTGAACATCCTGGGGAGGTGCTAGGATGCTCTCAGAGTCCTGTTACTGATGGCCTTGCAGGAAATGCAGCAGGGAAGAAGTCACGCTATTTTTTCTTTAATCTTCCCCCGTTCTTTAGATAGGATACTTTCTGTTGATCTGTCCTCAGACTCACTGACCCTGTAATCTGCCGTCTCCAGTCTGCGGCCAAGCCCAGTCAGTGGCTTTTGCGTTTCAGTTATTATACTTTTTATTGGAGAACTGCCATTTAGTTCTCTTACGTAGTTTCATGTAATTTCCATTTGTACCTCTCTGTTTACTCATTTAAGACCATATTCCCCTTTAACTTTTTGAACATGTTTTTCACTCATTCTTTGAACAGTTACAATAGTTGTGTTAAAGTCTTCGCTAAATTCTACCTCTGAGCTGCCTTGGAGTTGCTTTCCATTATGTGCTGTTCTGTATTTCTCTCCCCTTGAGTGTGGGTCATATTTTCCTCTTATTTGCAGGCCTTGTGACTTTTATATTATGTACTGAACATTGTAAATGTTACACTGTAGAGACTGGATTGTTACCTTCCACTGAAGAATGTTGACCTTTGTTCTAGTGAACAGTTCATTTCTAGCTGATTACCTTGAACTGGGGGGCACGGCTTGACATTTTGTTAGGGTGGATCTTTATCTTGGTGGGACTCAACATACAGAGCGTTCCGTGGATTTTTTTCTTTCTTTTTTTTACTGGCTGCATCGGGTCTTTGTTGCTGCGCGGGGGCTTTCTCTAGTTGCGGCGAGCGGGGGCTACCCTTCCTTGCAGTGCGTGGGCTTCTCATCGCGGTGGCTTCTCTTGTTGCGGAGCACGGGCTTTAGGCGCGCAGGTTTCAGTAGTTATGGCACGTGGGCTCAGTAGTTGTGGCACGCAGGCTCAGTAGTTGTGGCACACGAGCTTAGTTGGCTCCGTGGCACGTGGGATCTTCCCGGAGCAGGGCTCGAACCCATGCTCCCTGCATTGGCAGGCAGATTCTTAACCACTGTGCCACCAGGGAAGCCCTGTTCCATGGATTTTATTGGGGCTTGGTTTTAGATTTTGGCAGAGTTGGTCTGGGGCAGGGCTAACTCGCCACCGTCGCTGGGCTGGAGCCCAGGGTGTGCAGCATTGCTTGACTGTTAGTGCCCCTGTCGAACTCTCGGCCTGGGGACAGCTGCCTCTGGGAGCCCTGGGGATCCTGCATTGCTCACCTGTATTTCTGGCCCTGAACGACCCCTCCAGCTGGTGCCCTGGCTCGCAGATGCGCGGCCTCCTTCTCCACCGGAGGGATGCTCTGCTCACCAGGTTCCGGGTCATGATCTTAGCTGGGAGGTCGCCCCCAGCTGGGAGCCGGCCCATCCCTGGGCCCCCCAGCCTGGGCATCACCCGTCGTGCACAGCCTATTGTCCAGAAGTCGGCCGCCTAAAACGTGTCTGGTGGACGTTGTCTGCAGTGGGAGGGCCGGCCTGACACCAGTCAGTCTGCGTGGCCAGAGCACAAGTTTGGAGCAAACTGAACAAGGCAGGAAAGTATCCGGAGTTCACCCAGCTCAGCCCTGCTCTGCTCCTGTCTCCTGCAGATAGCGTGTCAGCAGAAGACGCTCGGAGAGCTGTTTCAGGGGCTGTCGGGGTTTGGGGGGCTGGGGCATGACAGTGAATTCTCACCTTGAGCTTGGTCAGTCAGGTGTAAGACTGGACACTCAGGAAACAACCGTATCAGCGTGTTAGTGAGAAATGTGAATGTAAATGTCCAAAAGAATAGCTAAAAGCGTGTGGGAGTTGGGGAGGAGAAAGCCCCAAGGGCTCTCCCCTCCAGGCCTGTGTCAGGACTCAGGTTTACACAGGAGATGCCGTGTGTGTCACCGAGACATAAATCACACCCCAAATGAGGAAAAACTAGACCATCTCCGTAAATGTGGAGAAGTGTCTTGTATAAAATACACGTTGGCAGGACCCTGTTGGCCGCCTGGGAATGGTACCACTTTGTTGCCAGCCTGGATGATTTGGAGCTGGGTGTGCCCGTGTGGGCTGGCTCAGGGGTCCTCATGTTGGGTCCACCACTGAGGTTAGTGCTAAGTGTCCTGGGTCCAGCCGAGGAAGCCGAGGCCACCTGAGGCCCCCCCAACCCCAAGCACAGAAGTGGGCCCTGCGTGGCTGCCTGTCAGGGCCCGTTCCCTTCTGTGTGGAACCTGCAGCCTCACTGTCCCTCTCCACTGGTCCCTTGAGCAGCTCCCTGCCTTCCCCTGAGGATGGACGCCGGAGACCCCGCCGGAGATGCCGCCGGAGAGCCTGCTGCTGGTGACACTGCTGGTGACCCAGCTGGTGGTGAGAGTGTCCCCATGGGTGAGTCTGCACCCCGCATGGCCCAGTCCAGCCTGGCTGCACTTGTCAGGGCTGGGCATGGGGTGGGTGTGGGGGGGTCTGTGTATAGGGGCATGCTTGTGCACTGGGCGGGGACCCCAGGTGGGAGGCGTCCAGGCGATGTGGCTTTCTGGGGGCCTGGGACGTGTGGAGCGGCCTCAGTTGTGAACGGGAGCAGGCAGGTGGCTGCTACCACAGCCTTCCTGTCCTGAGGGCCGCGGGCGGGCACCTCCCTTTGCCCTGGGAAATGTGGCCTCGTGGTCCTGCAGTGGACCACCTCCTGGCCACTTGCTTCATGTCTGACACCGAGGGTTGGCCATGACTGGACGGACACTTCAGGGGGCCCACACTGAAGTGTGGGTGCAGGGGGCTGGTGGGAACGGCGGGGTTCTCTCTGGAGCCTGGCTCTGCGCCCCACACACTAAGTGCGGACACAAGGCATCTTATCAGTCCTGCCAAGAAGGAGAGAGGACGAGGGGGCTGGGAGGTGTCTGAAGAGTGAGGGCCCCCAGACTGGCACTTCCAGCTTGGGAGCCCCGGGATCCCACATGGTCCCTGGCCCCAAGAGAGCGGAGGCTCTGCCTTCCGTTTCTCCTCCGGGAGCCCCGAACTCCTCGCGGTGGTGTCTGTGGGCTCCGGGAGGCTTTCTTTCTGAGTGTCTCCTGCATTTGGTGAGTGTTGTGGGCAGGGCAGACGCGGGGCCACGTGAAGCCTGATCTCGCCCCACCGAGGACAGGTGGTGACGTGGAAGAGGAGACCAAGGCTGGAGAAGGAGGAGCTCCTCCCAGGCCGGGATCGGGTGTCCGGTTGGAGAGTGGGGCGCCCCTCCCTGATGGCCCCTGGCATCCTGGGGGGCCGTCCCTGTGCCGGGCTGGGGTCCTCTGGTGGGCACAGGGGTGGGAGGGAGAGCCCCCAGTAAGTAAGCAAAGTGTTGCCCCTTCCTGCAGGTGGTGGGGAACCTGGGGCCTCTTCCCAACCTCTGCCACCCCAGGGTCCTAAGAGGCTTGTGGAGCCGGCCCCCCATCTCCTGTGGGGTCCCCCGCAGGTGCACACAGCCTGCTCCAAGCAGAGTCTCCAGGGGGATGCCCAGGCACCCTCAGCCGCCCACAATGGGCTCGTTTTCTGCTCAAAATTCCCCAGACCTTCAGACCGTGCTTTCCCCCACCTGTCCCCAACGTGCAGAGTCTTCAGGACCTGACTGGGGATCAGACACAGCCCCTGGCCTGCTGTGAGTGACCACAGGCCAGGGAAGCCCTCTTCAGTGGGCATCTCTCCTCCAGGGTCTGGGTACCTCCCCCAGGGTGCTTCTGGCGCCTCTGCTGGTTTTGCCAAGAGCAGGACCCTCCTCACCTGCAGCCCCCGGGCTCTGACACCCGAGGCCCCAGGGCCTCAGCTTGTCCTGGACCATCTGGATGCCACCCTCCCCCGCCTGTCCTGATGCTGGGGGCAAGAGGGGAAGGGACAGGCCGGGGAAGACCTGTGGCCCTTCCCTCCCGTCCTCCCCTCTCCTGGGAACAAGAAAACATTCCCCAACTGGGAAGTCAACTGGGCTCAAAAATTGGTTTTCTTCTGAAATCGTGGCCTTTGGATGAGCAAGTGTAGCTGAATCAGAAGAGCTGCGGGCTGAAGTCCAGCAGGTCCCAGGATCTCGGGCAGCAGTGGATACCCCTTCCTTGGGAAATTCGAAAGTCAGGCAGACAGAGCTGAATCACTTCTCAGCATGGAGGGAGGGGCAGGCGCGACCCTCCAGGAAGCCCCGTCCCCGCCCCGCCACCCCTCGCAGGCTCGTGCAGTACCTGGAACCTCCAGGCCTGGCCCTCCCTGTGTCAGGGCTGGGGTGGGGGGCCCCCCAGCCCCTGGGGCTGTGGAACCATCCTTGGGCTGTGACCTGAGGGAGGCTGTGAAAACAGGAGACACAGCACCCACCTTCCTGGCTGTGTGACCGTGGGCAAGTTATATACCTTTCTGTTTCCTTACCTGAGAAAAATAGTTGTTGCCCTATACTTAGCTCCATCTGTGAATGAAAGACTGCTGGCGTGTGGGCTGTGGAGGCGTTAGCTGTGATCCTCTTTAGTCTTTGACCCAGTGGAATTTATTTTGCTGTGAGAGGTGAGGAATGGGTCCAGTCCCTCCTGGAGGACCACCGGGACACCCAGCCACACTGAGCTCCCCATGTGTGGAGTCTCCCCGGCTTTCTGCTCTGTCCACCGGCTGCCTCACGCTATTTGGTGGCAGTGGTTTTATGACCTGCTGCATCCGGCAGGACTAAACCTCTCGTTGCTCCTCTCTGGTTTCTTGTTTATTTTCCATATAGACGTCAGAATAGCTTGCTTGCTTCTACAGAAATCCGTTGCTGTTTTTACTGGATTTCATTACACTTATGGTTGGCCAAAGAGGCATCTGACGCCATCTCATCCCAGGCAGGACTGGGGGCTCACAACGCCTTCCCACAAGGTGGGGTCTGCTTCTGCCCTTGAGTGGTGCTTCCCGAGGCCTTGCCCTGGGAGCCGGGCTCGGGTGTGTGCCTGAGGCCCTGGGGAGGAGCCCGTCTAAATTCCTGACCCACAGAATCTGGGATCCTGAGAGAAGAACCACTTGTTTGGGGCCCATTGCCTTTCTCTCTATTCTTCTGTCTTCAGCAGTGCTTTTTTTTTTTTTTTTTTTAATTTATTTATGTATCTTTGGCTGCGCTGGGTCTTCATTGCTGCGTGCGGGCTTTCTCTAGTTGCGGCGAGCGGGGGTTACTCTTCTCTGTGGTGCACGGGCTTCTCATTGTGGTGGCTTCTCTTGTTGCGGAGCATGGGCTCCAGGCGCACAGGCTTCAGTAGTAGCAGCACATGGGCTCCGTAGTTGTGGATCGCGGGCTCTAGAGTACAGGCTCAGTCGTTGTGGCGCACGGGCTTAGGTGCTCTGCGGTATGTGGTATCTTCCCGGACCAGGGCTCGAACCCGTGTTCCCTGCATTGGGATTGGATTCTTAACCCCTGCGCCACCAGGGAAGTCCCAAAGTTTGATTCTTGAGCTTGAGTTTCAGTGTCCTCTGGACACACTGCTGCCCGCCCGCCCTCACCCACGTGCTCCTGAGGCAGTGTCAAGGGGCAGGTACCAGGCCAGAGGCCACCTGCCCTGCCGCCCCTGACCTGCCGTCTGGCCACCCCTGGCCAGCAGGTCCAGGATATCAGGGTGGCCCAGTCCCGGGCCCAGGGTGGGGAGGTGGCAGCGGTGGCCAGGCTGCAGCCACGGCTGATGTCCACCCTGTGTACAGAAGGCCCCCGTGCCCGCCCGCCTAGCTCAGCCCGGCCTCCTGTGGTGCACCCCTGTGTCAAGGGAGCGGGACTGGCCCACTCTGGCTGGCAGGGTGGCCCCAGGCCGGGCACCCCGTGCTCGATGAGTCCTCCTTGTGCCGGCCTTTGGTGCCTGCTGCACTCGGGCCGGGCCCACATTCACACCGGCCCCGGGCCCCTCCAGCTCCAACTTGGGCTTCCCGGGTGTCTGCCCATGGCCACGGAAGCTGGTGACCTTGTCTGCGCATGCAAGTCTGGCCTTGGCACGTCCAGCAGTCACTATAGAGTGTCCCTCAAGGCCTGGGCCACGGCCTTGAACAGGGCCAACGTGGTCACCGCCGGGAGCTGGCAGCATCGGGAGGGGACAGACAGCAAACCCGCATCCCACGTGCAGTGTCAGGTGAGGGGGCCAGGCCGGCGGGTCAGCGGTGCTTGGGCAGCGGCTTGAAGGCCGAGGGTGTGAGTGACCGAGGGTGCAGCCTGGCTGTGGCTTGGACCCAAAAGGGCACTGGGCCTGGGGGAGCCGTGAACAGAGAGCATCCTGGCCCAGCCTGACCCTGTCAGACTTTCCTCGCACTGGGCGTGGTCTGCAGGGCCCAGTGGGGAAGAGGGAGACCTCTGGCTGGCGCCTGCTAGGCCCTTTCTTTTGGTAGGAGTTCTTGACCTAGCCGTGTCCCGAGGTCATCAAGGTATTGTGCAGGTGCCCTGCAGAGGCTCTGTTGACCTGTCTTCACAGTGAGATACAGCCCCTGGTGGGTTTTCTGTAGTGTGAGATGGGGGTGACATCCCAGTGTTTTCAATAAGGTTATACCGTTTCCCACACTGGCCGCACACCCTGGCCCATGCAGGCCCAGTTCCGGCTCCAAGGCCCCCCTCCGTGGGCCACACGCTCAGCCTTAACCCCTGTGGCTCTGGCCTGGGTGGGGCGGTCCTCTGGTTTCCCTGTGGTTAAGATAGTCCCCCCGCACCCACTCACACTGCTACTGTTTGGGTTAGAGTGTGAGGTCTGCTGATTAATTTGGGGAGAATTGACAACTTTGCATATTACTGATTATACGGTATAGCCCGTCCTGAATCAGGTCTTTTAATTTTGTTCTCAGTGACGTTTTTTTTTTAATTTATTTATTTTTGGCTGTGTTGGGTCTTCGTCGCTGCACGCGGGCTTTCTCTAGTTGCGGCGAGCGGGGGCTCCTCTTCGTTGCGATGTGCGGGCTTCTCATCGCGGTGGCTTCTCTTGTTGCAGAGCACGGGCTCTAGGCGCGCGGGCTTCAGTAGTTGTGGCTTGTGGGCTCAGTACTTGTGGCTTGTGGGCTCAGTAGTTGTGGCACACGAGCTCAGCAGTTGTGGCTCGCAGGCTCTAGAGCACAGGCTCAGTAGTTTAGGCGCACGGGCTTAGGTGCTCCGCAGCATGTGGGATCTTCCCAGACCAGGGCTCGAACCCTTGTCCCCTGCACTGGCAGGCGGGTTCTTAACCACTGTGCCACCAGGGAAGCCCCTCTCAGTGACATTTTATATTTTTTGCATGAACTTCTTTTGTTACATTTATCCCAAGAAATTTGAAATTTCTTATGTTACTGTACCTGATATTTTTAAAATGTTCATTTCTGTCTGTCGCTAGTATGGAGGGAATAGTGGACTTTTTTTTTTTTTTTTTGGCTGCACCAAAGTGGCTTGAGGGATCCTAGTTCCCCAACCAGGAATTGAACCCGGGCCCCCTGCAATGGAAGTGCAGAGCCCTAACCACTGGACCACCAGGGAAGCCCCAACAATGGATTTTTTAATACTGGCCTTGTGTTCACCATCCATGCTGAAATAAGTCCATTGAGTAATTCTAACACTTGTCTTTAGATTCTTCATTGCTTTCTAAAAAATGAGTCATTTGTTCAGTGCATAACGACATTTTGGGGTATTGTTTTTATTTTTAAAGACTTTATTTTTTAGAGCAGTTTTTGGTTCACAGCAAAATGGAGAAGAACATGAAGATTTCCCATCTACCCCTGCCCCTCCCACATGCACCACCTCCCCCGTTATCACCATCCCCACCAGATGTGACACTTGTGACGAGTGAGGGACCTGCCTGGACACGCCATCATCGCCCAAAGTCCGTAGTCTACCTTGGGGCTCACTCTTGGCGTTGTACGTTCTGTGGGTTTGGACGATGCAGAGTGACGTTATCTACTAATGAAGGTTCACAGAGTAGTTTCACTGCCCTGAACCCCCCATGCTCTCCTGTTCATCCTCCCTCCCCCAAGCCCCCGGCAACTCCTCATCTTCATACTGACCCCATAGTTCTGCCTTTTCCAGAGCATCATAGAGTTGGAATCATACTACGAACGTAGTCTGCAGCCTTTTCCGATTGGCTTCTCTCACTTAGTAATTGGCATTTAAGTCTCCTCCCTGTCTTTTCATGGCTCGATAGCTCATGTCTTTTTAGTGCTGAATAATATTCCATTGTCTGGAGGGACCAGAGTTTATTGGTCAGAGTGCTGATGCTTTTATTTTTTCCTTTCTAAGTTCTGTGGCCTTAATTTTTCCCTCTTGCTGCTCCGCACTGGCGTCGAATGCACAGTGGGCATCCTCCTGGTGTTTGCGTCTTAGGGGAAAGCTTTCAGCATTGAGTTCTGTGTTCGCTGAGGGTTTTTTATAGGCGCCTTTTGTCTGGCTAAGGAAGTTCCTTCTCTTCTAGTTTGCTGAGTTATTTCTTAAATTATAACTAGAACTCTCCCTTAAGAGATGCTTGTTCTGCATCTATTGAGAGCATCACGTGACTTCCGTCCTTTATTTCACTAGCGAACCAGGCTGATGGACCTTCAGTTGTCCAGCCAGCCTTGCTTTCTGGGACGGACCCTCCTGTGGTGTACACGGGCGTCTCTCCCAGGTCCCTGAGCCCGTGTGCTCGGGGGCTGTCCCCCAGGGTGTGGCTCAGGTCCCCAGCCTTTCCCTCCATCCTGCCTCCTGCATGGAGCCAGCAGGTTGCCATCGTCCCCCTGATTCTTGGGTAGGTTCACAGGTGAAGCCACCTGGGCTCCTGATCCCCCAGATTTGGCCGGGAGAGTCTGTTAGTGGCCTCCCCTGCCCCAGTGTGTGCACTGATGGTCAGGTCCTGACTCTGACGCCTGACCCCGACCCACACCATGTGAGGGCATGGCTGGGGTCCTGACCCCTGACCCTGACCCCCACCATGTACGAGGTGTGGCCGAGGTCCTGGCTAAGTGCCAGGGGCTTCTCCCACCCCCTGGGCTGGGGTCAGGGACACGCTGGGAGCCCAGACCCCCCTTGGCTGCTTTCCTTCCGGTCCTCCTTGGGCTCTGGGCCTTGGCGCCTGCCGGTTCTGAACAAAAGGACCAGAAGGCTAAGACTCTGCGCTCCCAATGCAGGGGGCCAGGGTTCGATCCCTGGTCAGGGAGCTAGATCCCGCATGCATGCCGCAACTAAGACCTGGCGCAGCCAGGTAAATAAATACATACATACAGTGTGGTCGTTCAGCTTAAAAAAAAAAAAAGAACCGGAAGGTTTGTCTGTAATTTCTCAGCGGGGCTGGAAAGGTTACAGCGCCTGGGCCTTTGAAGCAGAACTCGAAAGGCAAGGAGGGGCTGGGCCTCCAGGCTCGGGCTGCCAGGGGAGCAGGGGTGGGGGAGTGGGTTAGGCCAAGGAGGTGCTGCTGAGGCTGGCAGGGCTGCAGTGAGGCACTGGGGAGGAGGGAGCCCCGCCTGGAGTGCAGGGAGCGTGAGGCCCAGGGGCGGGCCCGCAGCCAGGGGGCGCTGGTGGCCATGGGCACCTCGGAGCTGGGTCCCTGGTCCCCTGGCCTCAGAAACAGCTTTCTTTCCCAAGCCAAGAGCTGGCAGCAGCGACCTTTCCAGGCCAGCCAGCTCTCCTTGGCACTGGCCTTGGATCTCGCCTGAGGGCGCCAACCCTTTTCCAGCAGGAGGGTGACCCCGACCTCCCCTGTCCCGGCCAGCACTGGGCTGAGTGGCACCTGTGTCATGACTCCACGCCCCGTTCTGCAGCAGGGACAGCGGCTTCAGGGAGCAGCGGCCATGGGGGTGGGGAAACTTTGGGGAGTGGCCAGCCTGCATGGGGCTCACCCGGGGCCAGGACAGGGCGGAGGGGAGACGGGGGAGACAGAGGCCGGAACCACCTCGGGGCCTCGGCAGGGGCCAGAGGCCAGACATGGTGGGCGGTGGATGGGTTTGTGGGCAGCATACCCCGCTGGGCGGACCTTGCCCGTGGGGGGCCAGGTCAGTACTGCCGACTTAGGCCCGGCGGCCGACGCCCCTTCCCCACTCACACGGCCACTCTGAACCCACCGCGGCTTAAATCTGAGGCCAGGCTACCTGAGCTGTCAGGGGAAGCCCACCCCGGTGGGCACTTCGGGAAGCAGCCCTGCTGGGTGGCCGGGCCACGGTCCTGGGGAAGGGGCAGAGAGGGCACAAGGGGCCGTGGGCGCTGGGCGGCGTCTGCGGGAGCCCCCAGGCCTCGGCCCCCGCCTGCCCCTCAGCCCCTCCTCGGCCCTTGTCTTGTCCCCTCAGGCCGGGACCCGCTGCTGTTCCTGCAAACTCTGCAGACGCTGTGGTCCACTCGGGAGCTGGGACAGGTGAGTACTCGGGGTGTGGGCACCTGGCCGCCAGCCTCGGCAGGCTGCCGTGTCCAAATGTTCTGGGGGGTGCATGGGATTGGAGCCGTGGGACGAGGCCTGCTGGACGCTCAGAGCAGGCAAGGAGAGCCTGTGCCCACCACCAGCTTCCGGGCAGTGCGGGGCACCTGCCGGGCCTCGCCCGCTGCCCCCTCTCCCAGAGGGGCAGCAGGACAGCCTGCCTGGACAGCGGGGGGGATGCGTGTGGTCCGGCGGGAGGAGCTCTGGCGGGGAGGCTGCCAGGGTCTTCCACGGCCACTTGGGGGTCCTGCAGTGGCAGCTGCCACTGCCCAGACAGCGTCCCGCCGTGACCTGTGCCAGGAGGACAACTCTGCCTCGTGGCCCCCGGGGGTGGTGCAGTTACTGGCCCTCGGCCGCTCCTTCCCTGCACTTTGCTCCCTTGAGGCATCAAAAGGGCGAGGGAGGCTGCCCTGGCTCCTGGGGAGGACGGGCCCACGCGTGGCTGGAGGGAGAGGGCCACATCCTCTCGTGCCAGCCTGGCCTCCAGCTGCCCGCCGAGGGTGGGCAGGGCACCCAGACCTGGGGCAGGCTGGTCGGGCAGGCGTCCGGAGCAGGTAAACTCCAGGCTTCCACAGCGCTTCGTGGTGGAGGAGGGCCAGCAGCTGGCCTCCTCTCTGGACAGGCCTGGGCTCCCCGCACGGCTGAGCTGCGGGGCCTTGGGCAGATAACGGCCCATCCACTGCCTGCGCTTAAGCCTGAGAGCAGCCATCTCTAGCCATCAGCTGGAGAATCCAGAGTTTTTGCAAAAGCCAAACGTTTTTTGATTTTCCAGTTTCGTGCCCTGTGGCTTGAGGGTGAGACTCAGGCAACAGGGCTGTGGTGCTGTCCAGCCTTCCAGTTGGGAGCGGGCTCGTTGCGAGGTGGTATCCTCTGCCCTGGTGTCACGGTGAGCCGGCTCGTGAGCTCGGCTCGACCCTCCATCCCTGTTCACTGAAGGCAGGAGCCAGAGGCCCACAGAGCCTGAGGACGAGCCGGGCGCTGCCCCGGGGGCGGCGGGGCACGGGTGGGGGGCCTGCAAATGAAGCCTGGGGGCGGTCTCCCTAATGGTTGTTCCTGGGCAGGGTGTCTGTCTCTGGATTTATTTCTCTGGGAAGCGTCCGCTTCCTCCACGTCACCACGGTTTCGGCCGGAGGTCCCTCCCGGTTCCTGACCCCCACGTCTCCCAGCAGCGCTGCCCCTCTCCCGGCCTTGTGCCTCTTTCCCGGGGCTGATCTCAGCCTTCAGGTAGCCAGACGCCCAAGGCATCGGTTTCCAGGAGTCCTGGTTTCCGATGCTGCATTTAACGCCGCACCTTCCCCCCGAGTTCTGTTCGTCACCAGTTTGATGTGTAGGGGTCCATCGTCCTTCCTGTTTTCTGATTTTCACTGTGTCTCCTTCGACTAACCTGTTGTTCATTTCCAGAGAAACACAGGGCTGTGTCTTGATGTCGGTTAGCTGTTTGTTTCTGGCTGTGAAGGAGCCCGGTCCATCTGTTTTGGTTTTTGCACAGGACAGGCTTGTTTTGTGGTTAGTTATATAAACACTCTGAGTTCCCTACTTGGCGAAAGCTCCCGCCTGGAGGGGACACACGTTTGCTCACCAGAGCTCGTCCTGGGTTCCTGTGAGCAGCCGGCACCACGCTGTGTCCAAGCTCGGACGTGTGTGATAACCAAGGGGCCAGCAGCTGGAGATGCGGTGGCTCGGGCCCTGAGGACGAGGTGCAGATGAGCCAGCGTGTCCTGGGGGCCAAGGGAGCAGCAGAGGGACCCAGGGGGCGGCCGCATGAGAGCAGCTGGAGCCCAGCAGAGCACGTGGAGTTTTCAGGGACCGGACAGGACAGGGAATCTGGAGATGAAGGGGAGGCCAGAGGGCAGGAGGGAAGGAGAGAGGAGGTCAGCCAGGGTCTCAGAGCCAGGGGTTCGGAGGATCGTCGACATGGACGCTGAGCCCACCACGCCAAGGGCAGGGGTAGCACGGGAGGGCGACATGGGGCCAGACGTAAACCCCTGGGGCCCAACCCTGGTGCGTGAGTTCCACCCCAGGGCTGCAGCTACCGCTCAGGGCCACTTGCGTCTTATTCTTTACTTATTTATTGATTATTGTTTTCTTTTATAATTCTAGACATATTTATATTCTATTTTCATGCCCAAACCGATATCTTACTGTTCTTTACTCTTAGAGCTTTGATCACCCTGCTTGCGGTCACCACTCATGGTGAATTGTTCCTTGTGTGTCGTGTTGTTTTTCATTGTGAGCTCACCTTAATGCAGCTTTTTCCCTCTGGTGGCTGAGGGCCAGGTCCCCAGGGCCGTCCCCAGGACCAACCTCCTGAGCACACGTGGAAATAAATCCAAATCCAAAGGCCAGAGCTGGGTCCTTCTAGACCTCTCCTTTTCCCAAGCAAGGGGTGTGGTGCTGATGGAGACCCCGCCCCCTCCTCGGGCAATGCTGGACGGTGGCCCCCAGGCTCTGTGGGAACCGCAGCCCCCTGCTGGTGCCCTTCAGACCCCTGAGAGGTGTGTGTGGCCTTGCCTATCCATCCTGGAGGGTGACAGCTGTCCTCAGGGTCTGTTTGAGGCCATCTCAGGTGAGTTCCAACAGCCACAGCGAGGGCAGCCCCTTCCAGAGAGCCCTTGGGTGCGAGGGCTTCGGCCCCCTGAGCTCACACTTGACGCCTGCAGGTCCACCCTGGGCCGGACCCCAGCAGGTCCTCGGTCAAGGGAGCTGCAGTGACCTGAACCACTGGAGCGGGCAGGGCGTGGCGGGCTGGCCGTGCACAGGGCCCTGCTGGTCACGCAGAGGACGCCCAGCTGCTCTAGAGACGGTGATGAGATGCATGTTGTCCCCCTGGATGTGGGTGTTGGGGACACACCTGTTCTTGTCTCTGTCTTGCAGCTCTTATGTGTCCCCCAGAGCTTCCCAGCACAGGAGGTAGAAAAGTAAACAAAAGGCATTTTTCAGTTGGGGTTTTTTCCTTTTTTCTGTCTCCTGTTGCTTGCTGGGCCCTGCTGACCTGTCACCATCTCTGAAGGGCCAGCGCCATGTCCCATGCGTGCCACGCGGGTGGTCAGGGCACAGAGGAGCTCCGCCCAGGGTCTGGCCTGGGGAGCAAGCCCCAGCCTTTGCAGGACCATTGGCCTGGACGGTCCCTGTGCCCGGCCTGGGTGCAGTGGACCAGGAAGGTGTGGGCGGCTCTGTGCGAGTGGGGGAGGCCAGCAGGAGGACTCACCACAGCGAGGCCTTGTGTCTCCACAGCTTCGGGAGGAAGCCCAGAGGGGATTCGCCACCCTGGAGGACCCGCTCGCCGCCCTCCTGGACATGCTGGACAGCAGCCGGGGCTGGCAGGGGAAGGGCCCCTCCCTGGAGGCCTGGGTCGCCTGTGAGCTGAAGCGCTGCTTGCAGGCACAGCTGTGCCCGGGGCCGGCCCGGGTGAGCCCTGCCCGCGGCCCACAGCCTGCCCCTTCCCAGCCTGTCCCGGCCTCGGCACGGGGTTCCCACACGCACCTGGCCGGGCCCCTGCGGCCTGTGGAGGTCGCCCACGGTGGTTGGGGGCTCTCGGCCTCCCGAGAGCCACACGCCGGGCCGACCTCGGCTCCCTTGCCTGTGCCCCTGCCAGCCATCCCCTGCTCACCCACAGCGTCCACCCACTGGCTCTGGGCTGCCAGGTGCTGGCCGCACTGGGCCTGCCCAAGCACCAACCCCCCACCCGCATCAGGCCCCGCGACTCCGGTTGCCGCCTCCACTGAAGCTGGGTCTGGGGCCTCCAGGGCAGCCCAGGGCTGAAGCAGCTGCAGGCCCGTGCGGTCAAGCTCCTTGCCGAGAGCCCCCCCGGCCTCGTGGAGCCACTGGTCAGCATCTTCCAGCTGCAGGACGCAGACCGGAGCCCCCTGCTGGCTCACGTCCACCGGCTGCACCAGGAGGGCAAGTTCAAAGAAGTGAGTGAGACCCTCCCTGTGGCTCTGGGCCTCTCGTCCACGGGCTGGGCCTCCACGTGGGTCAGCGGGGTGGGCAGGAGCTAGGCTGGGGCTCGAGGTGCCGAGCCCAGAAGTGTCCCCTCTGCCCTCCAGCGTGGGGGGCCTTGCAGGGGGCCTCATGTGTGGTGTGCAGGCTTTTGGGGACCAGCTGCCCTGGGGACCATGTCAGGTTCGTGCCTGGCGTGGCGGCCCTGGGAGCCCCTCGCGCTGACCGACTGAGAAAGAGGCTGGGTACAGCCCCCCACACCCTGCCTGGTCTGCACCACGCTCAGGGCCCTTCCTCCCCAGGTGCCCGCCGGCCTCTCCCCCTTGGTCAGCGGCGTGGGGACGCCCAGCTCTGGCCCAGAAGCCCGCGTGGCTGCGGCCCAGCTCCCTTTGTTAACTCCCAGAATTGCTCTCCGGGGGGCTGAGAAGTGCAGGTGTGGGAGAAGCTAGCCGCAGTCTCTGTGCCCCGGGCCCAGATCAGATCCGGGGCCCGCTTCTGTCTTCTCCTGCCCCTGCCCAGACTCACCCAAAGGTCACTTGGTCCTGTGGTGGCCTGGCCTGGGGGCGGGGGAGCCGAGGCCCCTTGGGGCCCAGCTGCTGCTCCATGAGGACAGACCCTCCCTGCGTGGGGGGCCCTGAAGCCGCGACCACGCCAGGCCAGGGGACTGGCCACTGTGCTCTAGTCCTGGTCGGTAACAGGGCACGTGGCCGGGCATCTGTAGGCTGCGCTCGGCCTCCCGGACCTGTCGTGCGGCCCTGCCCCAGAGCCGGGGGCCACGCTCTGGGTGGTGCCCACCCCTGCCTGTTTGCTGGGTCCCTCGGACTGGGTCGGGCCAGTGGTGGTGACCCTGTGAGGGTCTGCGTCCCGAGGGCCCTGCTGGCTCCCACCCCAGGGAGCGGCCCCGGCACACCTGTGGTTTTCAGAAGATCGGTTGTGGGGCATCGTGCCGGCTTGGGGCGCAGATTCTCAGCCACGTCAGTCAGGAGTCCCCAGCGTGTGCGACGCATGTGGGTTGGGGGCCGCCCGAGGGGGAGGGCGTTTTGCTCCCTTGTCGTGGGCAGGGCTGGGCCAGGAGCGCAAACGTGGGGCTTAGTGGCTGCAGGTCTCTGGGTGGGAACTGGGGGCTTCTGGAAGCTTGGTGGGTTTGCTGAGTGTCCTTCGTGAGCAGCAGCGGTCCTCGTTGAAGCCCAGAAGGTTCTGAGATGCAGAGGGAGCTCTGGGGTCCTGGCCCAGTGTTCACCGCGGATGACCCGTCTGCGGCGGAGGTCGGGAGTGGCGGGGCCCACGGGCGAGCAGCAAGGGGGCGCTGTCAGCGAAGCTCTGAGCTGTGCTGCAGGCGCAGGGGGCCCGGGGCTCCGCGCACCCCGAGATGCGAGACATGCGATGCCCTTGCAGGGCAGGGGAGGTGGGGCAGCCCTGGGCGCCCGGCTCAGAGGTACCCTCTCCCTGGGTGGTGAGTCCAGCACCCAGGGCCCAGAGGCTCCCTCTGGGCTCACCTCCCCCGCTGCCTCGTGGGGCCCAAAGGTTCTGGTGCCAGGGTGCCGACAGGCGTGGGGTGCGACCGGCACCCAGGCGGGTCCCAGGCCCACCCCACACGGGGCCCTCTTCCCGGTGAAGAGGCCCGTCGGAACGGAGGTGTACGGCCCAGGCCAGGTGGAGGATATGCTGCGCGGCCGATGGCGGCGCAGGGACCGGGCGCCCGGCTGCTCGGGGCTTGGCCGGGGCTGAACGGGCGCCGAGGCAGAAGGCGGGCTGGTGTGTCGCGTCTCCCGTTACGCTCAGGCCTTTCAAAGAGCGTCTGGGCGGCCGAATGCGCCTCCCTCGTGCTCTGAGGCCAGACTTGCACACAAAGGGGGCTCTTGTCCCGCACAGGCCCCTCGCGCGAAGAAAGGCCATTGTCCCCGAGCAGGGCGGCCCGGCAGGCATGCACGCTCCAGTGCCCGCCGCCGCGCCGCCGAGGGGCCGCCTTCAGGCCTGTCCGCTCGGATTAGCGGGGACTCACGACTTAATGCGCTGCGATATTTCATGTCGAGGGCGGCGGCCGGCCCCAGCCGCGTGAATGCCTGCTTTTGTCTGCTGCATTATTTTATTTACATTTTTTAAACAGCTTATCAAGGTAAAAAGATAGCTTTGCTTTAAAAAAAAAAAAAAAAAAAGCCCCTTGGCTCCAGGCCCACGCTGAGCCGCCGAGGATGGAAGGCCCGTCCCGGGGCCCGGCCGCCGGGTCTGGGCACCTGCCCAGCCCCCCTGCTGGCCGAGCGGGCAGTCGGGCGTCCGTGCAGGGCTCTTCCCGCTGTCACCGCCCCAGCCCCTCTGGTCTTCTTAGTTACTTTCCCCCAAAGCGGCAGCTCTGGGGTCCGTCTGGTCAGAGGTCCCTGTAGCCCCGCCCTGACCCGGCCGCAGGGCAGCCCTCTTCTCGGTGGCTGGCTCTCAGCCTCCTGGGCGGAGGTCAGGGAGGCCCGCAAGGTGCCAGGTGGGCCCAGCCCTGGGCAGTGTCCATCTGCAGGTCCCGGCCACTACCCTCCTCCCATTGGGCCTGCTTCCCGGCCTGGGTCTGGAGCCAGTTGCAGGCACCTGGGCCAGCAGGCGATCTTCCTGCATCCGCGGGGCCCCCCACGTGGCCACGTGACCGGTGGTAAGCCGTGGGCAGCCTGGCCTGCTGGCCCCTCAGCAGAAGCTCAGACTGAGAAGTGACCAGAATCCAGTTCTCAGCCATGCCCAATAGATCCAAGGTGGAGTCCAGGCCCGGGGCTTCCTAGAGGAGGTTCTGCTGCCAGGTCACCGTGGCCTCCCCCGATGGAGTTAGGGCGCCCTCCCGTGGCCGGGTGAGGCCAACTGGTCCCCCTCCTCGTCTTGTGCTCCCCCCAGCCTCCAGGCTACAGCGCTCCCCAGGGCTGCGGGGGCAGGATGAGGGCACTTCCCAGACTGTCCCTGGGGGTGTCCATGGCTTTCCATCCCTGGATGCTCTGGCCACACCCCTCAGTGTCCACGCAGGCTGCCTGGCCAAAAGAGGGCAGCCTGGGTGCACAGAGGCTCCAGCCTGGCCTGGATAGAGGCTGGCTGCCCTGGAGGAAGCAGGCAGAGAGAAGGGGACCCAAACCTTCTGACAGTGTCGTCCTGTGGCCAGGGCTGTGCACCCCTCATGGGGAGGGGGGCAGGGGGGGCCTGTTGAGGAGCTGGATCCTCAGACGATGGAGGGCGACAGCCCAGCAGAGTGGTGAGAAGCAAGGGGCTCACCTCGCTGCCCCCTCCCCTCCCCACTCCCAGGTCACTGCCCAGGGCCTGATCTGGGGGGTGGGAGGGTCCCAAGCCCCCAGTCGTCCCTCCCACGGCCCCTTCTCCAACCGTGGCATGGCCCGACCAAGCCCAGGTCCAGATGTTGGCCCTTTAGTAGCCTGGAAGCCAGGCAAGGGTCCAGCAGATGCAGGACACTGGGGACGGGGTTCTGACCACCCCAGGTTCTGAATAAAGTGTGTGAGGCCGCCAGTGTGTGCACTCTGGCCTTCTTGGATGAGGGTCCGGATCTCCCTCAAATTCTCGGGGGTTTCCCATCCAGAAGAGGTCAGTGCCATCCTGTGAGGCTGGAGTGGTGCCCAGGAAGGCCCCCACGTGGTGGCACCTGCACCCTGCCCGCAGCCCTGGGCCCCTCCCCCAAGCCCTGCACCCTCTCCTCAACCCTGGCTCCTTCCCTGGCCCCGCCCCAGCCCCTCCCCCATTTCTGCTTTATCCCCCTCGCCCAAGCCCTGCACCCCCCTTCCCCTGGCCCTGGGCCCCCTGGGGCCTGGCCGAGGCTGAGCTCCTGGACACCGGCCAGGCCGCGGGGCGCCGGGTCAGTGCCGCGCAGGGAGAGGCCCCCCAGCCCCGCGCCCCCGCCGCGCGGTCCAGGCCTCCACCGGAGCAGCCTTTCCCAGGCCGCTATTTTGGGCCTTCTGTGAGCTGCAGGGGGCGGGGCCGGGCTGCCCGGCTAGTTATTTTTGCTCATAATGGGAGCACGATGTATGGAAATTATTAATAGCAGAGCGGCCTGCGCTACGTGCGGGCGCCCAGGGCCGCGCCGTTTCCTCTGCTGAGTCGGGGGAGGGTCACGCGCCCCGTGTAGGGCAGGCCGCCCAGCGTGCCCACTGCCCCATATGAGGGGCTGCCTGGGGGGGTGGGGGGATTCAGAGCCTCTTATTCTGTGGCTCCTGGGGCAGCTCTCTGCATGCCCCCAATGCACGACCACGCCGGTCCCGCTGCCATGGACCTGGAGCGAGCCTGCCCCATCCGATGACTCCTAGTCACTGGGGCACGTGGTGTGGCTTGTGGAAAGGGTTCAGAGGCCTGAAGGAGCCCCGCGTGTCAGGGCCGCCGCAGTCCCTCAGGCCTCCGGGGCGCACAGAGTGCCCTCGCTGTGGGCACTGTGAATGGTGGGAGGGGATGCTCCCGGGAGGAGTGGGGCAGCAAGAGCAGAGGTGTGGAGAGTGGTGTGCACCGTGTCCAGGCCCCACGGCTAGGTGATGGGGGCTCCTGTCCCTCCCTCTGCGTCCTCCACCCTCTCGTCGGCAAGCCAGGACCCAGGCCACCTGGCTCAGCTCGCACTTTGCGGCCCCGACCAGGCCGCACCCCAGTCTGGAGGGCACAGGGGTCGTTCCACCCACCCCACCGCGTGCGGGGCCTGGCTCAGCACAGGGGGCTTGTAGGCCGGAGCACTGCCTGGTTTCCGGCCGATTGGCTCGGGGCCACATGGCTGGAACTGGACCGGCCCCGTGGCTGTGCCTGCAGCGACTGGGCGGTGACGGGGTGGGAGTGGGGGCTGCAGAAGGGCGGGAGCCCCTACCTGTGGCACCGCCCGTCCCCCCCAGGCCCAGTGTCATCCGGTCCCTCTGTTTCCCAGGCCATCGTGCTGGGCGCAAAGCTGCGGCTGCAGGCAGATCTTGATGTTGAGAAGGTAAGGGTCATTCTCATGCAAACTGCGTAGCTTCCAGCTCCAGGGCTCCAGAAACATGGTGTAGGGAGGGTCCCTCCCACTGAGCCCTGAGCTTTGCTCCCCACACTGCTGGGCCCAGGGCACTGGAGGGCAGGGGTCACATATGACTACCTGCTCATGTGAGGAGGGTCCAGGACTAGGGGAAGGGAGGGGCCAGCAAGGGCCTGTGCGTGGTCAGCAGGCATTGGTGTAATGTGCTCAGAAAGTGGCCGATCGCCAGGAGCTCACCAGGTATTCCGTCTCTGCTCTGGGGTGGCTGGAAGGGTTCTCAGGAATGGGGGCTCCCACAAGGACCGCCCACCTGGAGCCCTGGTTTGGCAGATGTGCCTCCGTCCAATCTGGGCTCCAGACAGCCTGCCCTATGTGACCACCTGGGGGAGGGGAAGGCAGGTGAGGAGGGGTCTTCCACAGGGGCCACTGGGAGGGGGCTTTGTCGAGACCTGGTTCTTTCAAGGGGAGTGGCCCGTATGTCCCAGTGCCCAACACCACGGCCAGGGGCTCCCTTGGGGCCTCCCTGAGGGCTCAGGCAGTTTGGGGGTCTTGTGAGCTTGCGCCAGGCCACGTGCTGGTGCCGTCTTGCCCGTGACGGGCATTTCTGGGCAAGCAGGGCCATGGCCGGTAGTTGGTCTCCATCCTGCCCACCCCACCCTGCTCGGTGAAGACAAGGGGACAGTGGGGCCCCTCCAGGAGCCCCCTTGTATCTTGGAGCCTCTCATCCTTCCCGATGGAGATGGGGTGACCACAGAGCCCCCCAGGGACGGGGCCCAGGGAGCGGCGGGGCCTGTGTGTCTGTGCAGGGGCCCGAACATGGGGCGCAGGCCGTGAGCCGGGTGTGGAGCTTCGCGAGGTCCTCAGATACTTGGTTGGGCCCCCAAGCTCCCCGGGGGAGGCAAGTTGCACGGACCAGCCTCCAGGCCCCTTGGTTCTGATGCTCTGGCCACTCCCTGCACTGGGCTGGAAGTGAGTCCGGGGTCTTGGGTGCGGTGGAGCTGCGGCCTGAAGGTGTGTTTCCCCGTAGATGTGCATCCCCCTGCTCCTCCAGGACAAGGCAGACCTTGTGGAACGCTACGTGGATGGCTTTCCCGACCTCCAGCGGAGGCTGCTGGCCCTCATGGACTCCTGGTGCCAGCCCGGCTTTGACATCAGAGTCGTCGCCAGGTGAACCCCACGGGGGCCCGGGGTGGGGTGGGGGCAGGGACTTGGCAGGGGCAGTAGGCACGTGGGAAAGTCACCCCACACCCCACACCGCCTCTCCAGATGAGCCCCGGCCAGGTGGGCAAGAGACCCGCTTCAGGAGCCAAGAGGCCGGGTTTAATGCTCTGAGATGAGCACAAATAATTCTCCACGGGGACTCCTTCCTTACGCAGTCCTGCAAGTCATATCTCTCATCCATTCACTGGTTCCTTCGTTTCTTCCTTCATGTAATAAATGTTTGTGGAGCGCCTGCTGTGAACCCTGTTCCAGCAGTTACAGAGAAGAGGCAGCATGCCAACAGGGAGCCCACGTGTGTGCGTGTGCGTGTGACCCCAGGGCGTCCCCTGAGCATGGGCATCTGGAAGGAGAAGGGCTTCCTCCCACCTCCCTGGGGTGGCTGAGGGGAAGTGCACTGGGACTGCCAAGGCTCCTTGGCCACCTGTCCCTCAGCAGGCAGCGGGGCTGGGCGCCCTGTCCGTGCGCCCTGCAGCCCGGACCCTCTCACTTGAGAGTCAGGCCTTGGGCTCTGGCGGCAGGCCTCCCTGGACCCTCCCTCCCCTGGAGCTGGGTGTTTTCCTCGTCCCTAAAATGGGACTAATTCTGTCTCAAAGGGCTGTCGTGACTTCACACCCTACGAAGTGAACAAAGTAGCAGGCCAGGCACACGTTGTGTTGCTACCACTGCTTTTATTATGCATTAAAAAGGAGAGAGAAATATAGGTGGAGCAGTACGGACGGGGAAGAGGGGAGACACACGGGTGGAGAGTGGGGGGGCCCGTGAGTTAGATTTAACGTGGATATTTAATGATTTTTTTAAATGTCCTCGTGCTATGCTCTGAAAGGGCTCAGAAGCGATGACATCCCCTAGCAGTGAGCACACCTAGCAACCAGATCTTGGTTTCTAGATACCATTCTCCACTAAAAGGAACAAAGGCTCCTTGGGGAGTAGACTGAGAATGAAAACAATAAGAGAGCATAAAAGCGTGGTAATAGAGCATAATACCTTGGATTTTTAAAACTGCATGAGTCGGGGCTTCCCTGGTGGCGCAGTGGTTGAGAATCCGCCTGCTAATGCAGGGGACACGGGTTCAAGCCCTGGTCTGGGGGAATCCCACATGCCGCGGAGCAACTGGGCCCGTGAGCCACAACTACTGAGCCTGCGCGTCTGGAGCCTGCGCTCCGCAGCAAGAGAGGCCGCGACAGTGAGAGGCCCGCGCACCGCGATGAAGAGTGGCCCCCGCTCGCCGCAACTGGAGAAAGCCCTCGCACAGAAACGAAGACCCAACACAGTCAAAAATAAATAAATTTATAAAAATGCATGAGTCTGTGGGACTTCCCTGGTGGCGCAGTGGTTAAGAATCCACCTGCCAATGCAGGGAACATGGGTTTGAGCCCTGGTCAGAGATTCATCCCACATGCCGCAGAGCAACTCAGCCCGTGCGCCACAACTACTGAGCCTGTGCTCCAGAGCCTGCGAGCCACAACTACTGAGCCCATGTGCCACAACTACTGAAGCCCACGTGCCTAGAGCTCCGTGCTGTGCAACAAGAGAAGCCCGTGTGCCATAACGAAGAGTAGCCCCTGCTCACTGCAACTAAAGAAAGCCTGTATGCAGCAACGAAGACCCAACGCAGCCATAAATAAATAAATAAATATTTAAAAAATGCATGAGTCTGGAGTGATGCTCAAAGGCAGGGAGGAAAACTCTTTTACAGGGTATGTCAGCTAATAAATGGAAAGGAATGATAAAGTTAGAAATCACCATTTTGTAACTTCCAATAAAATAATTGATTTAGGCACAGATCATAAAGAGATGCTAAGAAAGAAAGAGATAAATACAAATTACCCATATCAGGAATGAAAAGTAGAACGTCACTACAGACCTTACAGACCTTAAAATGGTAATAAACGTTGTTTACAACTTGATGCAAATACATTTAACAGTTTAGATGTAACAGACCAAATTCTTGCAAAACACAACTTACAAAACTGAAAAAATAGAAAATTTGAATAGTCCTACATCTATTAAATAAATTGCATCTGTAGTTTAAAACTTTACCACAAAGAAAACTATGGATTTAGATGGCTTCACTAGTGAATTCCTTCAAGTGTTTAAGGAAGAGATCGTACCAATCTTACACAAATTCTTCCAGAGAATGTAAAAAGAAAGAGCACATCCCAACTTTTTTCTCTTTTTTTTGGCTGCGTTGGGTCTTCGTTGCTGCGCAGGGGCTTTCTAGTTGCAGCGAGTGGGGGCTACTCTTCATTGCAGTGTGCGGGCTTCTCATTGCGGTGGCTTCTCTTATTGCAGAGCACAGGCTCTAGGCATGCGGGCTTCAGTAGTTGAGGCGCGTGGGCTCAGTGGTTGTGGCACATGGGCTCTAGGTGCGCAGGCTTCAGTGGTTGCAGCACGTGGGCTCAGTAGTTGCGGCTTGCGGGCTCTAGGGCGCAGGCTCAGTAGTTGTGGCACGTGGGCTTAGTTGCCCCGAGGCCTGTGGGATCTTCCCGGACCAGGGATGGAACACATGTCCCCTTCATTGGCAGGCGGATTCGTAACCACTGGACCACCAGGGAAGTCCCCAACTTGTTTTTTTCAGCTAGTTTAAGGCTTGATACCAAAACTCGAAAAAGACATTAGGAGAAAGGAAAATTAAAGTGCAGTGTATCTCATGAACATAGATGCAAAAATACTAAACAAAATATTAGCAATCAAATCAACTAATATATTAAAGAGTTAAGAAAATGAGAAGACAAGCTCAAAGTGCGAGAAAATATTAGCAAAGACACATCTGATAAAGGACTGTTATCCAAAACATAGAAAGTTACCTTAAAACTCAACAGTAGGAAAACAAACAACCATGGGCTTCCCTGGTGGCGCAGTGGTTAAGAATCTGCCTGCCAATGCAAGGGACACAGGTTTGAGCCCTGGTCCGGGAAGATCCCACATGCTGCGGAGCAACTAAGCCCGTGCGCCACAACTACTGAGCCTGCGCTCTAGAGCCCGCGAGCCACAACTACTGAAGTTGCACACGTAGAGCCTGTGCTCCACAACAAGAGAAACCACCCCAGTGAGAAGCCCGCGCACCGCAACGAAGAGTAGCCCTCATTCCCAGCAACTGGAGAAAGCCCGTGCGCAGTAACGAAGACCCAACGCAGACAAAAATAAATAAATTAAATAAATTTTTTTTAGAAAAGAAAGCAAACCAACAACCTGATTTTAAAAACGGACCAAAGATCCAGATACCTCAGCAGAGAAGATACACAAATGACAGATAAGCACATGAAAGGATGCTCTACATCGTATGTCCTCGGGGAAATGCAAATTAAAACAACGAGATATCATGACACCCCTATTAGAATGGACAGAATCCAGAACACTGACATCGCCAAATGCTGGCGAGGATGTGAAGCAACAAGAACTCTCATCACTGCTGGTGGTAATACGAAGTGCTGCAGCCACTTTGAAGGACAGTCTAGTGCTTTCTTACAAAACTAAACACATTCTTGCCATATGACCAAGCCATCGCGCCACTTGGTATTTACCCAAAGACATTGAAAACCTCTGTCCACACAAAAACCTGCACTTGAGTGTTTATAGCAACTCTATTTATAGTTGCCGAAACTTGGAAGGAACCAAGATGTCCTCCAGTAGTTGGATGGATAAATAAACTGTGGTCCATCCAGACAATGGAATATTATTCAGAGCTAGAAAGACATGAGCCATCAAGCTGTGAAAAGACAGGGAGGAAACTTAGATGCAAATTACAAAGTGAGAGAAGCCAATCTGAAAAGGCTACTGCTGTGAGATTCCAGCTATATGACATTCTGGAAAAGGCCAAGCTATAGAGACAATAAAAGGATCAGGGATTATGGGGAGGGAGGAACGAATAGGAGAGCACCGAGGATTCTTAGGGCAATGAAACTACTCTGTATGTCACTGTAATCGTGGGTACCTAGGCATTTGTCAAAGCGCATAGAATGTACGACACCAAGAGTGACCCCAAGGTAAACCATGGACTGTGTGTGGGTGAGGATGACGTGTCCAGGTGGGTTGATCACTGTGACAAGTGGACCATCTGGTGGGGATGCTGACAGTGTGTGTCATGGTCTGCTCAGCTTTGCTGTGAACCTAAAACTGCCCTAAAAAGAGTAAACTCGATTTTTTCAAAAGTTAATACACCATGATCTAGTGGGATTTATTTAAGGAACGCGAGGTTGGTAAAACATTTAAAAATCCATCGGCATTCACCCTGTCAACAGATTAGATAACAAAACTATGTAAGCATCTCAACGTATATAAAAATTATAAAATTCAAACCTTATTTATGATAAAAACTCTCAGCAAACTACAAATATAAGGAAGCTTCCTTTATCTGATAAAGGATAGTACTGAAAATAAAAAGAAAACTACAGCAAGCATCATTTTTCTCTGAGTTTTCTTAAAGTATGATTACTATATAATGAACTCTGTGTTCGGAGTGTGTAATTTTGTAACTTTTGATGTATGTATGTGTCCACGAAACCATCACCACAATCCAGGCGCTGAGCACAACCCCACCACCCCTGAGGACCGCTGATCTGCTTTGTGTTACTGTAGATTCCTTTTCATTTTCTAGTACATTATATAAGTGGAGTTATGTCGTCTGGCTTCTGTCCCCCAGCACAATTATTCTGAGATTCATCCTCGTTATTTCATTTCTTAGTGCTGAGTGGTGTTGCCGTGTGTAGCCGCACCATGGTCTGCTTAT
The DNA here is from genome assembly GCF_963924675.1 of Phocoena phocoena. Lineage (NCBI taxonomy): Eukaryota > Metazoa > Chordata > Mammalia > Artiodactyla > Phocoenidae > Phocoena > Phocoena phocoena. The sequence continues at coordinate 115,022,042 of NC_089224.1, read as the reverse complement.
CCATTCACTCATCGATGGATATTTGGGTGTTTCCAGGTTTTGTCTGTTACACACACCGCTGCTGTGAACATTCGTGCCCAAGGCTTTGCGTGGACGTATGTCTTCATTCCTCTTGGGTGAACACCCTGGAGTGTGATGCCTGGGTCATGTGATGCGTGTGGATTAATTTTTTGAGAAACCGTCAAACTTTTTCAGGGCAGCTGCACGTTTCCCATTCCCTCCAGCAGCAGGCGAGAATCGCCAGCCCCACATCCTCGCTGGCCCATGGCCTGGTCAGCCTGTAACATCCGCGGTTCTAATGGGCATGGAGTGGTATCTTTTTGTGCTTTTGATTTGCAGTCCCTAATGACTAAGGATGTAAAGTGTATTTTCATTTGCTTATTTGCCATCTGTGTGTCTTCTTTGGTGAATTAGCTGCTCCATCTTTTACACTTTTAAAAAAAAAAAAAATTTTATTTATTTAATTTGGCTGCACCGGTCTTATTTGTGGCAGGCGGGCTCCTTAGTTGTGGCATGCAAACTCTTAGTTGCGGCATGCATGTGGGATCTAGTTCCCTGACCAGGAATCGAACCCAGGCCCCCTGCACTGGGAGCTCGCAGTTTAACCACTGCACCACCAGGGAAGTCCCTACACACTTTTTAATTAGGTAGACTGTTTTCATTACTGAGTTTTGAGAGATTTAGAAATATAATCTGGGTTAAAGGCCCTTAACAGACATGTTGTTTGCAGACGTTTCACCCTGTGGTGCATCTTCTCATTCTTTTAATGATCTTTCAAAGAACAGAAGTTCTTAATTTGTTGAAGTCCAGTTTATAAATTAAAAAAATTTTTGCATCATGCTTTTAGTATCATAGCTAAGAAATCTTTGCCTAACTCTGGGGCACAAACATTTTCTCCTGTTTACTTCTAGAAGTTTTATAATTTTAGGTTTTACATTTCAATCTATGGCCCATTTTTGGAGAATTTTCATATGGGGTGCTAGGTGTGGATTGAAGTTCTTTTTTTTTTTTTTTTAACAGCTGATGTCTAATTGTTCCAGCAGCATTCGTTGTAAAAGACTGTCCTTTCCCACAGAGTTGACTTTGTGCCTCTGTCAGGTGTCCATATATGTGTGCGTCTCTCTGTCCTCTTCTGGTCTGTCTGTGGCACATGTTCTGACCGCTGTAGCCTCACAGCAAGTCCTGAGTCAGACAGGGTTAGCCCTCCAATGCTGTTCTTCTGTGTCAAAGTTGTTTTTAATTATTCTGGGCCCTTTGCACTTGTATATGAATTGTAGAATCAATTTGACGATTTCTATCCCCCAGAAAAGCCCCCTGAGCAGGGGAACACAGCCAGGGCTCTGAGACCTCTGGCCAGCCTATCTGGAGCTTAGAGGAAGCAGAAAATCACTTAAAAACAAACACGAAAGCTGTAATTGAGGCCTGTAGAGAGTTTCTGTGTCTGAAATAAACAGCTATACAGAGGGCGCCTTTGGAATACAGAACAGACTTGTCAGTTAAAAACGTGATGGCAGAATGAAAGTCTCAATAAAAGGTTTGGAAGATAAACTTGAAGATATCTTCCCCATGTCATACAAAATAAATGAACAAAGAAGGAAAAGCAGAGAGGAAAGTTTTTTTTTTAAAAAATGGCAGATTCTGTCAAGAAGACCCAACATCCAAATAATGGGAATTCCAGAAAGAAAGAAGGGAAAACATGGAGGAATTCACTCGAGACCCAGTCCTGGGTGGATGGAGAGAGACCCACACTGAGGACCAGGACCCTAAACCCTCAGAAAGAGCAGGAGTCAGACCGGTTCCAGGAGCAGTGCCAGCGCAGGCTTTAGCCCAACCAGACGCAGTCCAGCGTGAGGCCTAGGGCACCGTCTCCAGGTCCACACCTCGCCCCTGGGAGGCGCCTGCAGAGCCGCTTTGCCCTGGCCTAGGGACAGGAGAGGTGCAGGGCCACCAGGACGGTGATGGACAGGGGCCTGGGAGCAGCCAGTGGCGGGGAGAGGGGCACAGGGTGATGTGGGCTCTGTCCACAGGACAGGAGGCTAAGGAAGCAATCAGACCAGCAAGGATCAACCCGCAGAGAAGAGGAGGCTGTGGCTTAGCCGCCAGTCATATTTGCACCATCGTGATATTGTAGAAGCTGTTGTGCCCAGTTAACGGAACCGTGGGTGCTGTTGTTTGGGGAGAGGAGCCTTCTGTGGTGAGACATCGTACAGAACACCTAAAACTGAATCATCGAGAGGCCACAATACAAAGTGGTTCTTGGAAACATGGGGCAAACGTAGACCACCTCAAAATTGTCGTGCGGGTGACTGGCGGCAGGAGGGGCGTACTGACGTGCTGCCTTTCTCTGAGCCTTGTAAGAAGACTTGGCTTTTGAACTGTGCACGTGTATGACATTGATGAAAGGTAAAATCTTGAGATGCGTTAATCGAGAGAAAGTGTTGCTGGGCATGAGCCGTGTCTCTCTCCTGCAGAAGGTACCCGCAGACGACCTTGAGGCTGGAGAGGCTGAGCCCCAGAGCGCTGGGTCGGCAGGTCCTGCGGCTGCTGGAGCAGCATGGCCTGGACCCTGGTGAGTGGGGCCCCCACGCCCTGCGCTGGGGCAGGTGCCAGGCTGGTGCCGCCGGGGGTTCAGGCGGACCAGGGTCTACCGACCCCCAGCTCCCTTCCCGTCTCCTCCCTGCTTCCCCTCAGCATCTGCCCACCTGGGGTGCCCCTGGGAGTCTGGGCCCCGTGAGTGAGGACCACCGAGGCCGCGCCTACACCGTGCTCCCTGCCCCCTCCCCCTTGGTGATCACGGGCACCCTCTCAGAGGAGCAGTCTTACTGACAGTGTTTTATAGCTTCACTGTATGAGATTGTGGAAATTCTTCTCACTTCCTGGCCCGTGAGAGTGTTGATCAGGAACGGATGTGGAATTCTATCAAATACTCTTTTTGCACCTGTTGGGCTGATGCTATGCTTTTCCCCCTTTGGTCTGTCTGTGGGGTGGATTAGGTTGATTGACTATATAACGTTAAATGAATCTTGGATCCCTGCCATGGCCCCGTCTCTGCTGGGTTGTGTTGCCACTTACGTAGACTGCTAGGTCTCGTTTGCCAACTGAAGCTGGATTCAGACTTCACCTTCCTGAAACGTCTGTTTCTGGCTTTGTGTACGAGGTTAAGCTGGCCTCTGAACACGCAGTGGATGACGGCCTGTCCTTTCTTTTCACTGAGGGTGTTTGTCTAAGATTGGAATTCTTTCTTCCTGAGAAGTTGAGGGGAAATGGCCTGTGAACCTGGATTGCTTTTCATTGTGGGAAAATGACTATTGATTTGTCAGCTGTGGGGGGTTTTTTCAGGGAGTTTGTCTATTTCACTTACGGTTCCAAAGGTCCTGTCATAAGGTATTCCTAAGACTCCTCCTTTTTTATGGCTGAGTAATGTTCCATTTTATATTTACACCTCAGCTTCTTTGTCCGCTCATCTGTCGATGACACTCAGGTTGTTTCCGTGTCCGGGCTGTTGTGGATAATGCTGCAGTGAATGTAGGGGTGCAGGTATCTCTTTGAGAGGGTGATTTCATAGACTCTGAATACCTACACAGAAGTGGAATTGCTGGATCGTATGGTAGTTCCATTTTTAATTTTTTGAGGAACCTCTACAGTGTTTTCCAGAGTGGCTGCCATGATTTACGTTCCCACCAACAATGTCCTAAGGTTCCCTTTTCTCCACATCCTCGCCAGCATTTGTTATTTGTTGGTTTTTGGATGACGGCCATTCTGACAGGTGTGAGGTGATGTCTCATTGTGGTTTTGATTTGCATTTCCCTGATTAGTGATGTTGAGCATCTTTTCATGTGCCTGTTGGCCATCTGTGTGCCTTCTTTGGGAAAACATCTCTTCAGTTCCCCTGCCTATTATTATTATTATTATTATTTTAAGAGGTACGCAGGCCTCTTACTGTCGTGACCTCTCCCGTTGCGGAGCACAGGCTCCGGACGCACAGGCTCAGCGGCCATGGCTCACGGGCCCAGCCGCTCCGCGGCATGTGGGATCCTCCCAGACCGTGGCACGAACCCGTGTCCCCTGCATCGGCAGGCGGACTCTCAACCACTGCGCCACCAGGGAAGCCCTCCCCTGCCTACTTTTTAATTCAGATTATTTGGGGGTTTTTGTTACTAAGTTTTATGAGTTCTTTATATATTTTGGATATTAACCCCTTATCTGTACGTGGTTTGGAAACATTTTCTCCCACTCCGAAGGTTGCCCTTTCATTTTGTTGATTGTTCCCTTGCTGTGCAGGTTTTGTTTGATGTCGCACATATGTTGATTTTTGCTTTCATTGCCCTGCTTTTGGTTTTTTGATCCTGTCTGTTGTATGCCCTGCTCATCCCACTAAACTGAATCTTTCCCTTCTTTCTTCTTGACTATGTTCCCCAAGTTTCAATATGTATTATTTTTATTATTGTCCAGCTCAAGACACTTTAAATTCCTATTATAATTTTTGTTTTTTTACCCATGAACTAACTAGAAGTATGTTTCATTTCTTTTTTTGTTTGTTTTCTTGGTTGTGCTGGCTCCTTAGTTGCTGCATATGGGCTCCTTAGTTGAGGCTCGAGAGCTCCTTAGTTGCGGCATGGCAGACTCCTTAGTTGTGGCATGCAAACTCTTAGTTGTGGCGTGCATGTGGGATCTAGTTCCCTGACCAGAGATCGAACCCAGGCCCCCTGCATTGGGGGTGAGGAGTCTTAACCACTGCACCACCAGGGAAGTCCCTAGAAGTGTGTTTTTAATTTCCAAGCTATGACATTTTTGGTTATCTTTCTGGTATGGTCTGTTAATCTCATTGTGATCAGGGACCATGCTTGGTATGATGTCAGTCCTTTGACTGGGTTGAAATGTGTTGTTGGGAAGAGATCTAACTTCTCCCCTCTGAAAGTAATCTCTCTTTTTCTCTGGATACCTTTAGACTCTTCTCTTTGTCTTTGGTGTTCTGCAGTTTCACTGTGAGGAGCCTAGTTATAGATTTCTTTTTATTTGTCTTGCTTGGGATTTATTGGGCTTTTGAATCTGTGGATCTGTGTCTTCAACCTGCTCTGGAATTTTTTCGGTCATTACCTCTTTCGGATATTGTCTCCTTCCCCTGTCTTCCCTCTGTTCTCTTCCTGGGACTCTGAATGAGTCCCCGTATCTTCCATGTATTTTACCTTTCTTACATACTTTTCATCCCTTTTCTTCCGTGTTGTCTAATCCTGGTAACTGCTTCTGCTGTCTTTTTCACTTTTCTCTTCATCTGTATCCAACGTACTATGAAATCCATCCACTATTTCTATTTCGATTGTTATGTTTTCAGCCCTAGAATTTATAGTTTGGTTCTTTTTCAGATCTGCTGTTTCCCTTTGTATGCCTTCCCGTTGCCTGAAGACATTTCTGATTTTGTTTTTTCTGTCTCTGAGTACCGTGCTCCTGGCTGTGTCATGGTCTGTATCTAAACTTCAGCACTGTCTCTGGTCCTCGTCTGGTTTGTCTGCCTTGCTTACTTGCAGGCTAACTTTGCACCTGCCAACCTTGAGAAATCATCTGATGAAGCTGCCTGCCTCCAGAAAGGAATTTATGTATTTATTTATTTTTGGCTGCGTTGGGTCTTCGTTGTTGCGCGCAGACTTTCTCTAGTTGCAGCAAGCCGGGGCTACTCTTCATTGCGGTGCGTGGGCTTCTTGTGGTAGCTTCTCTTGTCGCGGAGCACGGGGCTCTAGGTGCACGGGCTTCAGTAGTTGTGGTGCGCGGGCTGCAGTAGTTGTGGCACACAGGCTCTAGAGCGCAGGCTCAGTAGTTGTGGCACACGGGCTTAGTTGCTCTGCGGCATGTGGGATCTTCCTGGATCAGGGCATAAACCCGTGTCCCCTGCATTGGCAGGCGGATTCTTAACCACTGCGCCACCAGGGAAGTCCCCACTGACAGGTTTTGATTCAGCCTCTCTGGAGGCACCACGTGCGCAGAAGGGAGAAGCAGGAGGGGTGGGACCACCCAGGCCAGCGGTGCAGGTGCATCAGGGCCCTGGGAACCAGGGCCACGGGCTGCACTGGCGGTGGGGGTGGGGGGTTGGCACTCCACCCGAGACATAGGAGCCCACCTCAGAGGCCTGGCTGGGCAGGAAGGAGCCAGCCCCCCTCAGGCTGCTGATTAAAACCCAGAGGGTGAGTTCTAGACTCAGGAGCTCTGAGGAAGGTCCCAGCGACGCAGACCGCTGGGGGGTGCTGGGCTCTGAGGGGCCTGGAAGACTGGACTGCAGTGCCACCGCCCTGCAGTTGGGGACCTGGCCCTGAGCTGAAGCCAAGCGAGTGGGCTGGAGGGACCCCTGACCCAGGCACAGGGGCCTCCAGGCTCACCTGCACACCTGCCCTGGGCACCAGTCAGGGAGCTCTGGGAGCGTTGCCCCATGGGAACATGAGGTGGGGACATCCAGGCCCCGGCTGCCAGGGCCTCCCGCAAGGCTGGTGGTGGTTGGTTGAGGCAGGGCCCCGCCCACCCAGGACCAGGACCAGAGCCCCGAGGGCCAGGGAGGGAGGTGGGCAGGAGGCCCACAGAGCCAGGCATGATGGGAGGGCTGTGTGGGGGGCAGCTCACCATCCAGCAGCCCTGTCACACCTTTCTTTGACTTCAGGGGCCACGTCCTGGCCATGGTGGGCCAGGCCTGGCGCCAGAGCAGCCTTGGGTGGCCTCAGGCTGGCCTTAGCTGCGTCCTTCCCAGGACAGGGCGTGCCCGCCTGGGGAGGGTCCATCCCACCCGACAGGTCTCGGCCGGCCCGAGGCTGGAGCAGTTGAGTGCCCGGAGCCCGCGAACAGGTGGGGCCTTCCCTGCTGACCGTGCGGAGGGCCAGGAGTGCGGACAGGAGGGCAGCGGCAGGTTCTTTCCGTGGGGCCTCGGCCGGCAGCCCTGCTGGGGAGATAGGTTCCACCAGGCCCCCTCCCGGGTATATGCGCCGCAAGGCCCCTTCTGTAGCCCCCCAGCTGGCTCCGGGGGCCTGTCCCAGCCAGGAGGCCTCACGGTGGCAGGGCTGCCTCTTCTCAGTAGACCTGGCAGTTCCTAATTTCAGACAACACAGGCCAGCGTTTCCAACGTCCTAAAAACTGCCCCCCCAGAGGGAGGGGCACCAACGCCCCCCATGGTCCTCGCTGGGCATCCGCCATGGCGGCGTGGGCCTCCACGTGGACTGACCCCACGCCCTCCTTGGGGGGACAGAGTCAGACACGATGCAGGGTAGGGCCCGCTCACCCCTCAGCCCTGAGTTCCCCCAGCCCGCCCTCCCCGGGCCTGGGTCCTGGTGGAGGCCCCAGTGTCTGGGCAGAGTCAGCAGGGCACGTTTGGGTTGCGTTTCCAGTTGGCAGCGTCTGGCAGGTGGCTGGGCCTGACCAACCTGCACCTTTTCCTTTGTGTTTGGGTTTGGATGAACCATCAGTGCAGACTGCGGCCTGAGTGCCTTCTGTCGATGTGATACTGTACCCATAGGATTTTGACAAAGTATCTCATTGGCAAAATGATGCATAGCATTGCAGAAATGTCAGGAAAGCTGGTGTCTGTCTGTCTCCATCCGAGTGAGACTTGCTTCTGCAGCAGCTTCGACACCTTTGTCTCTGTCCTGAGTGTCGCCTCCTGCCCTGAGTAACTTGTTCATCCGTCCCTCCCTCCCTGCTGCAGTCTCGTCCAGGCTCCCGAGCGGCCTGTGGGGCACGTCCGTGGATCTGGAGCCCTCTCGTCTTGCGTCCCTGCCTCGGCAGGAAGCGGGAGGGAAGGCTGAGGGGCAGCTGGCAGGACCCGGCCTCTGGGCAGCCCTGACCTCCGTGTGCTCGGACAGCGTCCTTGTAGCCAGGGTGCTCCCTGTGCTGGCTGTGCGGTCCTGGCTGGGGCGGCCGCGCCACTCGAGAGCATGGGGTCCTGGCCAGGGTCCGGGGAAGGCCGGTCCCCCACTGGGAGGTGCGGGTGGGCAGGCTCTGTGGTCAGCATCCCCCCCGGACCACCAGGCTGCAAGGACAGCTGGCCCCAGGAGGGAGTAACAGCAGCGGGTGGGTGGACAGCGGGTGCGTGGACAGCGGGTGAGTGGACAGCAGGTGGGTGGACAGCGGGTGGGTGGACAGCAGGATGGTGGACAGCGGATGGTGGACAGCGGGTGAGTGGACAGCAGGTGGGTGGACAGCAGGTGGGTGGACAGCAGATGGTGGACAGCGGGTGAGTGGACAGTGGGTGAGTGGACAGCGGATGGTGGACAGCGGGTGAGTGGACAGCGGGTGAGTGGACAGTGGATGGTGGACAGCGGGTGCATGGACAGCGGATGGTGGACAGCGGGTGCATTGACAGCGGGTGAGTGGACAGCGGGTGCGTGGACAGCAGGTGGGTGGACAGCGGATGGTGGACAGCGGATGGTGGACAGCGGGTGGGTGGACAGCGGGTGAGTGGACAGCGGGTGAGTGGACAGTGGATGGTGGACAGCGGGTGCATGGACAGCGGATGGTGGACAGCGGGTGCATGGACAGCGGGTGCGTGGACAGCGGGTACCCTTCCCAGGCCCCCCTGGGCTCTGAACAGAATATGAAGGTGAGGCCAACAGGTGAGCATAGTTTGTGAACACATGAGCAAGACCACCCCTTCCTCGAGAAACTCACGTTCTGGGGGGGCCAGGAAGCAAAGGCACCAGCTGCCTGGAGACAAGGCAGGAAGACCCTGAGAGGTGGGCGTCCAGGAGACCCAAAGGGAGGATGGGCCTGGCAGGTGCGGGCGGAGGGCGCATGGAGGGCTCTGGGGTGCTGCATGGGGGCGGGGCACCCTCCTTCAGGGCTGGGAGGGCCGCTCTGATGCAGGTGGAATGGAGGCTGCCCGTGGGGCGGGGTGAGGGGGGGTGGGCAGAGGGGAGGGGGAAGACAGGCAGAGCCACACAAGCCCCGACCCCTGCCCCATCCCGTACTCACTCCGTCCCAGCCCTGCCCAGAGCCCACCCTCTCTTTCAGACCTGTGTCCCAACGTCGTCACCCAGCAGCGCCTGGCCGCCCTGCGGTATCTGTGCTACAAGCGGCTGGTAGAGGTGTGTGGACTGGGGCCCGGGGTGGAGAGGGGCTCCAAGCGAGGCCCGCTGCTGTGCTCCTGGGGCTGCGCTAGAAAGGCTTGCGCTGGTGTCCACTTTTGCAGAGAAGCGTATCTCGGGAGAGCTGGGCCGAGCATGTGCAGGTGAGTTCAGAGGGTCCCAGTGTGCAAGGCACCCCCCCCCCCCCACCGTGGGGCAGGGTCGGAGCGGCTGGGGGTCCAGGATCCTCCTTCACCACTTGTGAACAGAGCTCTCAGGCGCTGGATGAGGAGAGGTTCACCAAGAGGAAATTCTAGACCATCCTCAGGCGCCCTGCTTGCCACGGCTCTGCCTGGGGAGCCTGAAGACCCCGAGAAAGAGGCAGGCACCCCTTGGGGTGATGTGGGGACACGGAGGGCCAGACTGCGACCCCATGAGGGTAGTGGCGTGGGCAGTGTCGTCCTGCAGCCTCTGTCCTCAGGCCAGAGCTGGAGTGGGGGTCATCGCAGATATAGAGCTATCCCCAGCCCCAGGTGAATCGGCCTGGGAGAAGGGTGGGCTCTTGGGGGTCCCGGGTGCCGTGTGCACAGGAACTCTGCAGTGGTCAGTGGAATGGAGGCGGGGGGGTCCCCTCCCTCCTGAGCGCACGTGCAGGGCCTGGTGCCTGCGCGGAATCCAGTGGAGGGCAGTGCCGAGCCGCCCCCGGAGTGACCAGGCAGGGGTGGTGAGTCACCGGAGAGGAACGCGGACCCCCAGGCAAGGCCCGGAAGGCCGGTCCCTCCTGGGTGCCAAGGCCGAGCCGTCCGGAAGGGCAGCGGACATCCTGAAGAATGTGAGGGGCTTCCACGTATTGTCCACGTGGGAACCCGCGGCCTGCGGGAAACGGACGGCCTGAGGCTGCTGGGGACAGAGCCGTGTGGGGAGGTGGCCCCGCCTGCCGGCCAGCAGGGGCTCCTCAAGAGGGTGGGGCCCACAGCGACCTGTGACCTCGCAGACACGGACACCCCACCCCCATCGGGACCCCTGTGGGCCACGTGGGCCTCTTGCGCCCACACCGGGCCTTGCCTCCCTGAGGGCACAGTGGGTGCAGGGGTGTTCCGTGGCCGCCCAGGGGCAGGGGTGAGGAGGTGCAGAGGGGAGATGCTGGCGGTGAGGGCTGGGGCAGGCCATGCTCAGGGAGGCGGTGCGGGTCCCAGGCCCGGGAGCAGGCCGTCGAGCAGAGCGCGGTGTTGGGCGGGAGCGCGTGCGTGCGGAGCAAGGCCGAGGCGGAGTGGGTAGCGGGACGGGCCGTGGGCTCAGATGGCGACCCTTCACTCTGACACGTCCAGGCCCCTCAGCACCTTGGTTCAAGCCAGCTCGGTCACCATGGAGCCTCAGTCATAGGAACTGCTGGTCTTCAGAGGGCAGCTACCTGCTTATGAAGGGCTCAGGGCAGGTCTGAGGTGGGGGGGAGGTCAGGATGAAGGTCTGAGTCGGGGTCGGGGTCAGGGCCAGGTCTTAGGGGGAAGGTCAGGGCCGGGTCTGGCGGCGGGGGGGGGTGTCCGAGGGGGGCATGCAGGGCCAGTCTGAGGGGCACATCTGGGTCTGGGGGCTACCTGGATGGGCCCGACCCCTTGGGGCAGACCAGGCGAGCAGCCCATATCCCGTCCCCCAGGGCCTGGTCGGGCAGGACCAGTGGCTACAGGAGCAGCTGCTGCAGCTGCTGGCATCTCACGACGACGCGGCCCTGGTCGCCCAGTGTGCCCTGGACCTCCTGCTGCCCGAGGAGCGACTCCCGGCCTCGGTGGCCGCAGAGCTCCGCCAACTCAGGATTCAGGAGAGGTGAGCGTCCCCAGGCTCAGGGGCCCACAAGGAGGACGCCCTTGGGCCCCCGCCCTCGAAAGTGGCCATAAGTCATACGTGCTGGTGGTTTGGGAATTAGAAGCGCGGGAGAGCCGAGCAGGGGCGCAGGCAGAATGCAGACACACAGCAGGAGGCAGGCGGGTCAGCCCCTTGGGTGCTAGCGAGACCCCATGGCCAGATCCCTCAGCCGGCCAGATACTCCCAGGGGCCTGAGGACCCGGCCGCCTGCAGTCTGCGAGGGCAGAGGCGTGGGGAGCAGACTGCGTAGACCCCGGCCCACGTGCGGGCCCTGAGCACTCCCCTGCCCCAGGGTCCAGGCCGGGCTGTGCTGTGGGGTGCCCTGGTGGGGGCGGTGCTGCAGCTCTGCTCCTCCCCAGGACGGCTGAGGCCCCTCTGGAGGACGGGAAGGACGATTACTACCAGCTGCCCATCCCCAGGGAGCACCTCCACTTCCTGGCCTCGTGGGAGGACCTGGCCAGGCACCAGGAGGAGCTCCTGCAGGTGGGTGCCTGACTCCCGCAGGCAGCCGGCTTCAGGGGCTGCTCACCAAGGCCTCCTGGGGCTCTGTCCACACCGGGCACTCTGGCTTAAGGACTCCGGGACCGAGTCCTGAGCATCGGTGTGGCGCTCGACTCCTTGTGTGGGCACTCGCAGGGCCGGTCCAGCTCTCCCCACAGAGGCCGCCTCCCCTGGACATCAGCCCTCAGGCGGCCAGGCTGTGCCGTTCACGCCAGCCCCTCTGTCTGCAGCCCGGCCAGGTGGTCGGCATGGACCTGGAGTGGAGGCCCTCGTTCGGAGCCGGGGGCCGGCCCCGGGCGTCGCTCATGCAGGTGGCCGTGGAGGGCCGCGTGTTCCTGCTGGACCTGCCCCGGCTCTCAAGTGCAGCAGGAGGGCAGGCGCCCCAGGCCTTCTTCCGGCTGGTGTCCCGGCTGCTCGCGGACCCCTCCATCACCAAGCTAGGTGAGCGCGGCCCCCAGCCCCGCGCCACAGCCCTGCCTGCCCAGGGGAGGGTGTCAGGGTGAGGCCAGGGCCCCTTCCTTGGGTGCCCATCACAGCGACGGCCCCCGCCCACAGGTTATGGGTTGGCAGGGGACCTGCGGAGCTTGGGTGCCTCCTGCCCGGCCCTGGCCCAGGCCGAGAAGCAGCTGCGGGGCAGCGTGGACCTGCTGCAGGTGCACAGGCAGGTCAGCGCTGGGGGGATGCTGGGGGTGGGGGGCTCCCTGCTGTGCCGAGCCGCCTGCATGGCAATACCGGGGCAGGGGTCTCACCTCAGGCTGGCAGGGTGTCTGTGGGCCAGGACTCGGCCTCGGCCTCTCTATGCCTTCTGGGCTGGCCCCGGCCCTGCTCCCTGGCCACAGGTCACCAGGGACCCGGGGCACAGGGTCCCCCAGGGAGGCCGTGTCACCACACGTCCCCACGCTCCCCCAGAACCAGCCCGGCTCTGCCTACCACCCCCCACCCCGGGAGCTCTCAGCACACACCCTTGGGGCTGAAGGCGTTGGCCCGAGCTGACCAGTGGGCGGGTAACCACGGCCCCGAGACCTTGACACAGCCTGCCTTGGCCGCTAGCGCTCTCCTCCCGCAGCCCTGTCCGCCATGGAGGACACAGGGCCTGCCCCAGGGCTCCCCGTGGGGCACCCAAGGCACGTGCGGTGGCTGTCCTCCCTCTGGGGCGGGCCCCTCACCCCCAAGGGGCGCTGTCTTGCAGATGCAGGCAGCAGACAGGCCAGCCCCAGGTGTGGATGGGGCCACAGGGCCGCGGGGCCTCAGCCTCCTGGTGCAGCAGGTGCTGGGCAAGCCCCTGGACAAGATGCAGCAGCTTTCCAACTGGGACCAGCGGCCGCTGTGTGAGGGGCAGCTGGTCTACGCAGGTGGGCGCCCCCCGCATCCCTGCCCCGCACCCCCGATTGTCCCCACGCTGGAGGCTGAGGCTGACCTTGCCTGTCCCAGCCGCTGATGCCTACTGCCTGCTGGAGGTGTACTGGGCTCTGTGCAGAGAGCCTGCGCGCTTCCACCTGTCGGGGGACCTGACCAGGAGCCTGAGGCTGGGACGCGGTGAGAGAGCGGGGCCTGGGGAGCTGCCGCCCCTTCAGAAGGCCTCGACCTCGCCTCAGCAGGTAGGCGAAGCCCGCCAGGACTCCTTTATCACAATTCCTGCGGGGAGATCCCTGTCCTTAGAACTGGGACCTTACAGGGTTGGAGACCGGTGTGGGTGTGAGGTGTCGGGGAGAGCCGTCCAGAGGGCTTGTGTCCCGCACGCTGGACCCTCTGCCGGGAAGGAAGGAGAGCAGAGCCGCGGGTTAGCTTCCTAAAGGAGGAGGGGTCTCAACGGTCTCCTGACACCAGGTCTGGCGTGCCCCCTGCCAAGGTCTAGGGCAGCCTCTGGCCGTGTCCCCGTGTGCCCCAGGGACCCAGGTCCTGCTCCAGCGTGCACACGACCACCCCCCCAGGAGAGGTGTGCCGGCTCCCCTTGGGGCCCAGCTTTTCTGCTGTTTTCTGCACTGAGTACATGTTGCTCAGGACGAGCTGACCTCACGGCCCTTGGGACCCTCGCTCCCCACCGGGTCCAGGGTGGGCCAGACGGGCCACGGCTGCTGAGCGGGGCTGTGTTGCAGGTGCCCGCGGGTGAGGACGCGGCCCCTGAGGTCCCGGCCAGGGCCTTCCGCGTGGTGTGTGACAGCATGCTCCAGGGGCTGGCGCGGAGACTCCGCTGTCTGGGCATCGATGTGCTGGTGCTGGCCACGGGCGAGGACCACCGCAGGGCCGCCGAGGTGAGCAGGCCTCCCGCGTCCACTGGCAGAGGGGGCAGTGTCTGGGGTGGCCGCAGGGCCCCAGCTGCATGGACCCCCACGCCACTGGGGCAGAGGGCGGGGCCCCCCTGGATGCCGGGGTGGAGACATTTATGGCTCCGGCACCTGTGGTCTGCAGGCCTGGAGCCCTTGAGGATCCTTTGGGGGGTGGCCTGACACAGGCAGACTCAGGGTAGTCCTGGTCCCCTCGCTGTCTTTTGGCCCCTGCAAATGCTGTGTGCCCGTGAGGCCCTCCCCTCCTCCAAGAAGCAGGTGCTCACAACACCGCTGGAGGCACAAACCCCCCAGGGCCCTGCAGAAACCCCAGCAGGGCTCTCAGAATCCAGGGGTTAGAACATGGCTGGTAAGCGTTTTCTACCAGGTTTCCTGAGATGTGATTTACGCACCACATGATTTACAGTGTACAATTGTACATTCCCAGAGCTGTGCAGCCATCACCACAGTCAATCTTAAACCACTTTCTTCACCCGTGAAGTTGTCCCCCGCGCCCCCTCCCCAGCGCCTGGCAGCCTGGCTCCGGTCTCCGGGGAGCGGCCTGTTGCGGACCCTGCATGTCAATGGACTCGTGCACGTGGCCTTTCGGGCCTGGCTTCTTTCACAAGCGTGATGTTCTCCGGGCTCAGCTATGTTGTAGCATCTGTCAGCGCTTCGCTCTTTTTTACTACCAAATAACGTTCCATCGGATGGACCGCAGTGGATCCATCCACCCGGCCGCTGACAGACGCTCGGGCTGTTTCCACTCTCGTGGGCTGTGACTCGTGCAGCTGTGAAAGAGCAGAGGCGGCCGGGTCACAACTTGGACTTTTAATATGTGGTTTCTTTTATGAATTTGAACACATTCTTCTGGAAGGGGTCCCCAGGCTCACCAGGTGGGTGGCCGGAGCACAGAGCTGGCCAAGGGCCCTGGGACTGCAGAGCTGTGGGGCGTCGTCGGCAGCGGCCCTTCCCTCCACACTCCGCACTGCCAGCCGGGTCCTCCCAGCAGCCCCCACCCCCAGTAATGAGGAAGCTGGGGCCGGAAGAGCAGAGGGGATCTGCCCGGGGCTGCAGGGGGAAGCCGGGAGCCTCCCGTGCTGGCCCCACGCCTGTGCGAGGATGTCCACTCTCCCCAGCCCTGGCCCCTCACAGCCGTCTCTTCCGGTCGCCTGGTCCCGGTGCCCAGGGGAGGAGGATGTGGTCATGCCTAGGGTGGCTCTGGACGCCATCCCTGTCGGAAACCCCTCTGTCCCCAACCAGGGTTGTTTCTAGCTTATGGGGGCAAGACTAGGACGGCCAGCCTGGCATCTCGAGGACCGCAGACCAGGCGTCAGTGGTCACGGGACCCAGGGAGGAGGGGCCTTCCCAACTGGCCCCGAGAGTACCCCGGTCTCCAGCAGACGGAAGGCAGGGTTTGGCCCCTAGTCTGCACCTGCACTCCCACGTTACCCTCTGAAGTTTTACATGATGCGGCCCAAGGGAGTTGCAGGTGTGATTTACTTGTCAGCTGACCTCAAAGGGGCCGTCCCGGAGGGAGGACCTTGGATTATATGGGTGGAGCTAGTGTCATCACGTGAGCCCTTGACAGCAGAAACGGAAGGCAATCATCAGACTCAAAGCACAGGAAGGATTCGGTGTGGGCCGCAGGGCGAGGAGACGGGCCTCCATCCAGCAGCCCCTGGGACTGGATCCTGCGGCACCGAAGGAGCCTGGAAGTGGGTTCGTCACCAGAGCCGGGCCGCCGGGACCGGAGCACCGGAGGTCCTGTGTGTGAGCCCCTGGGGCCCGCCCGCTCCCACCCCACAGAGCTGAGTGTGAGTTCATGCTCAAGTGGCTGTGGCCACGTTAGAAAATCAGCATGTCTGGGAGCCAGGGGTGCGGCGCTGCTGTGATGATGCCTCAGACGCGGGAGATGGAGCAGCCGGAGAGGCGGGGGAAGTGCTGGGGTCGCGACGGCCCAGACGGAGCAGAGGGGGCAGCCGAGCAGGGGGTGGACTGGAGCTGGGGGTTCAGACCTCCGGCCATCGCAGAGTTTCAGAACATCGCAGCCCGTGAGGCCACGGGCCCAGGGCCCTCCCAAGGGGTGTGAGAGGGGGACCGAGGTGCTTATTCCCGGGGTTGGAGCTGCAGCTCGAGCCCCTGCGTTACAGACGGACTTTACCCACGTCTCCCGTGAGGCTTTTAACTTGTCCCCTCAGCCTTGTGGTCGGAGGTCCCAGGGCCTCGTCCTCAGTGCCCACCCTGCGGGGGTGGGACGGATTACTGCCACCCGAGTGGTGCTCGGGGCAGCATTCTGGGCCAGGGGCGACTGCGCAATTCTCACACCTGTGATGGTCTTGGGTGCGGCTGGAGCCCTGAGGGCATCTTCCGGGTAGGACGTCTCTAGCCGTGGGAGCTGCTGTGTCCCTTTGGCCGTTTACATTTTCTCTTCCGTGGATCTTTCCCAATCACGCGTTTCCCCGTCCGGACCACCCGAGTGGATGAACTGGCCGTTCGGTATAGAAGGGCTACACTGTGGGTTTTGACTCCCCGAGTGGATGAACTGGCCGTTCGGTATAGAAGGGCTGTACTGTGGGGTTTGACCCCCCGAGTGGGTGAACTGGCCGTTCGGTATAGAAGGGCTGTACTGTGGGTTTTGACCCCCCGAGTGGGTGAACTGGCCGTTCGGTATAGAAGGGCTGTACTGTGGGTTTTAACCCCCCGAGTGGATGAACTGGCCGTTCGGTATAGAAGGGCTGTACTGTGGGTTTTGACCCCCCGAGTGGATGAACTGGCCGTTCGGTATAGAAGGGCTGTACTGTGGGTTTTGACCCCCCGAGTGGGTGAACTGGCCGTTCGGTATAGAAGGGCTGTACTGTGGGTTTTGACCCCCCGAGTGGGTGAACTGGCCGTTCGGTATAGAAGGGCTGTACTGTGGGTTTTGACCCCCCGAGTGGGTGAACTGGCCGTTCGGTATAGAAGGGCTGTACTGTGGGTTTTGACCCCCCGAGTGGATGAACTGGCCGTTCGGTATAGAAGGGCTGTACTGTGGGTTTTCACCCCCCGAGTGGGTGAACTGGCCGTTCGGTATAGAAGGGCTGTACTGTGGGTTTTGACCCCCCGAGTGGGTGAACTGGCCGTTCTGTATAGAAGGGCTACACTGTGGGTTTTGACTCCTGAGCACTGTTAACACTCAAACACTTTTTAAAGAAAGGCAGCACTGCTGGTGAGGGAAGGGAGGAGGGTCCTGCCACGCGGGGCAGAGGCCCGGCGCTGTGTCCACGCTAGCGGGCAGTAGACCTTTCAAGGATGAGCCGGGGCGCCAGCCAGGCCGCACCGAGGTGCACCCTGGGCCTCATTCTGCTTGGGCTCAAGTGTGAGAGGACGGAGTCCGCTGAGCGAAGAGCCGTCGGCGAAGAGGAGCTGGGGCGTGATGTCTGGGGAGGTTCTCAGCCCGTGTGGATGGAGGAAGATGCCAGCATTCAGTGGTGGCTTCCCCGGGCGTGGCCTGAGCAGAAGCTGGGGGGCACATGGCCAGGCTGAGCAGCCACCCTGGCAGGAGCCAGACTGGGGAGTGCACGCACGGACAGTGGCGCAGAGTCTGCCCCGACGGAGCCCCCGCCGCCGCCTTCGTCCTCGGCTGGCTCCTTGCAGTAGGTCTCTGTGTGCCTCCTGGCGGTCCTGCTGCTCTGGGGACCCCAGCGGATACAGACGTGGGGAGAGAAGTGCGTCCAGAAGAGTCTCCAGGAAGTGATTTCTGAGCGGTTCTGGGGTCTCTGGGACTGATCTGCTAGTCTGGTAGACTTAGGGCACTGAGGACCGGTCTGCAGGGGTAAAGAGGCCACTGGTGGGCCATGCTGTGATGTGGCCAAGCTCCTCGGAACATGGCTGGGGTTCCCCGTGGAGGCCCTGCGGAAGGAGAGCCCAAGGGGCCGGCCAGTGGCCGGGAGGGCCCAGGAGGAAGCCCCTCCGTCCTGGGGCCGCGGTGCTGAGGCAGCTTAGAACCACACCCGGGGCTCCATCCCGTGAGCCGCTGGATGACAACACACAGGTTACACTCGCGGTCGCTGCTTCACCGTCCGTTTTGCCAGTCTCGTCGGCAGGAAGTCGCATCTCGCTGCACTTTTGCTCGCCCTCCTCCGAATATCAGTGAAGCTGAGCATCCTTCCACACGCTCGTTCGCTGCTTGTGCCCCTGTCCTGTGAGGTGCCCCGGGCAGAAAGTAGCAGGCCTGACCCTGGGCTGGGAAGGCCCGCTGGCACAGATGGTCTGGCCGGTAAACAGCTGATGGAAAAGTTGCCCCGAATGGTGGGAAGGGCTCATTGTGCCCCAGCTGTCCAGACAGTGTGGTCTGCCTAGACGCCTGCTTCCCTTCCAGGTTGCAGAGGGTGCCTGGGTGACTGAACCGCAGCGCACACCATGGGTGCTGAGTCACTAATGCATCTGCCCGGTGACGCGTGTTGCGGTGGCCGGCGCAGGGGGCACTCAGCACAGGCCGACTCCACCAGGCAGGCTCCGGGGCTTGAGTGGTTTCCTCTGTGCTTTGCCCAGGTGCTTTCCGTAAGCTGGTTCTGCTTTCTGTCCTTCCCTGATGGTGTGCTGAGTCCTTCCAGCGAATCCCCGGACCTGGGGATGGTGTGGGGACCCTGCTGCCGCTCCGTCCTCCTCCCTCTGGCCTCAGTTCATCTTGGCATCTGCAGGGGGAGCCCCACCTCGCTCTCCCTCCGCCTCCACCTTCCCGTGGTGGTCTGGAAACAGCCCCTCCGTGGGCTTTGCTTGGATCTCGTTGACACTGTGAGCCAGGGTGGGGACAGTGACGTGTCATCACGTCGAGTCCTCTGTGCGTGAGTGTTGGTCTCGCTCTTCTGCGAGGGTTCCACGCACGTTTTGTAAGCTCTCCACGAAGCCCTGCCACGTCTGTGAGGTTTCACCCCGGGAACCTTCTGCTTTGTTGCCACGACGCGCGGTGCTGCTTGCTTTTCTGCGGATACACAGGACTGCAGTGGACCTTTAGTTCTTAGTTGGCTGAGCGTTGATCCTACATCTGGAAACCTTGCAAAAGTCTCCTAAATTCTACTGAATTGACTCAGTTCTTGGGGTTCTCTTTGTGGACATATCTTCTGCAAACAGGTTGGTTTCATTCCTTCCTCTCCAGTCTGTGTGGGTCTCTTTCTTTCCCTTATCCTGTCCCAGTGGTCGAGGCCTCCAAGGTGGGGTTGACTAGGTGGTGACCGTGGCCGTCTGTCTCAGTTCTGACTTGACAGGGAATGTTCCTCCATGAACCACGGTGGTTGCCAGGCCCCCACACCAGGCTGGGGAGGCTCCCCGGGTGCCATATCCGCGGCACATTTCATCATGAAAGAAGCTGAATCCTACCTGATGCTTTCTCTGCAGCCATTGAGAGCATCCCTGTGACCTGTGTACGTGACGAACCTTTTCAGTCTGGACCCAGCCTAGCCAGCATGTCACGTGGCTGGGTCTGCCTCCAGGACCGTGTCTGACACAGAACTTCTCTTCCTCACCATCTTCTCTTCCACCTCATAAACAAGCTGGGAGTTTTTCCTCCTCTCTGCTTTCTGCTGCTTTGAGTAACATTTAGATTATCCTCTCAAACATTGGCCGACTTCCTGCAAGGCCTCCTCAGCCTGGTGTTTCAGGGGGGAGGCGTTTCCAGGAGTCTCTGATTCTTTCTTATTTAATAATTTTAGGACTACTTAGTTGTCTGCATCTTCTTGAGTCACTTGGTAGTCCGTACCTCTTTTGGATGTGCCCATTTCACAGTGTTTCACATACGTGGTGGTGTCCGGCTCCTCTGTGAAAGCTCCGCGGTACCTGCAGGTGGTCAGCTTCATTCTGATTGCTGCTCACTCGTGCTCCCCCTCTTTCCTGATCACACAGAGTTTCGTCAATTTACTAAGTCTTTTCAAATAACTAGTATTTGGCTTTGTTGATCCTTTCTATTTCATTCTTGTGTTTTTTGTCTCATTAATTTCTCTTCTTATCTTTACAGTTTCCTTCCTTTTGCTTGCTTGGGGTTATTTCCAAGCGGAGTGTTTAGCTCTTTAATTTTCAGCCTTTTAAATTTTATGATGTAAACATTCAAGGCAATAAATTTTTCTTGAAGAACGTTTTCGCTGCATTCCATCCGTTTTGATATGTAGTATTTTCATTACTTTTTAGTTCTAATAATTTTTGAGCGTCTGTTATAATTACTTATTTGACTTGAGTTCTTTGAAAGGCTGTTTTTCAGTTTCAGAAAGCTTGGGGTTTGGGAGCTTTTTAGTTATCTTTTAAAAATCAATTTCTAACCTATCTGAATTGTAGCCTGTATACGGCTGATTTAGGTATCTGTGAAGACTTGCTTCGTAGTCAAGCAGACGATCCTTTTTATAAATGTTCCATGTGGACTTTAAAAGGCCACAGTCTCCTCCAGCCATGTTCATTTCCCTCTCTTGCTCTCACACGCTCAATAGGGCAAGCTTACTTAATGTTTGCTCAAGTCTTGTGTATCTTGTTTGGTTGTTTCTCTGCCTGCTTCTATCAAAGACCTCGACAGTGGGTTCACCAAGTTCCCCTTGTAGTCATGTCAGTATCTGCTTAATATGTTTTAAAGTTGTATGCACATGCATACAACTTTTAGAATTCTTATACCTTCCTGTTGAGTGAAATCTTTTACAATTATGAGGTGAACCTCTTTGGCTCTAGTACTGCTCTTTGCAGTAAAGTCTATTTGAACTAATATTAATACCATTTCTCCAGCATTCTTTGGTTAGTATTTGTATATCCTTTTCTCACCCTTTTGCTTTCAACCTTTCTTTGCTCTTATTAGGTGTATTACTGTACTTAAAAACTGCTTCTACATGGATTTTTAAAAATCTAGTCTGACAGTCTTTGCTTTTCAACCAATTTAATCCAAACCAAGTTTAATCCATTTACATTTATTGTAATTACTCATATAATTTGTGTTTAGTTGTACTATATAACTTGTGCTTTCTATTTCTCCTACTTCTTCTGATCTTTTTTCCCTTTATTTCTTATATTTTTTTGTCTTTTTCATCCTTGTTTCTATTTTTTTCCTCTATTAGTTTGAAAGTTATAAATTCTATTTCTGTTCTTTTAGTGATTGGCCTAGAAATTTTACCATTTATTTCTGAGTTGACAATGTCTAAAGTTAAAATTAACCCAGGGATTTTAGGTCAATTTAGCTTTCTTGCCTGCTTTCCATTTTACCTGCTATTATTTTCCAGTATTTTTAACACATTGTGGTTTTTCTTAGTTCTAAAAATTAGACATCATTAAATCTGTTTTATGTATTCTGTCCCTTTTCGAGTTTATGATGTATGGACAGCCACATGCACTCCAAGAAAAAGCAGGCTCTTTTTCACTAAAAGAACTTCCTTTGCTATGACCTTTCATTGGGGCCATTTTTCCCTGAAAACTCTGTTTCCTCTCTCTTCTGAAAAAGAATGTTGCGGGGTTTATAGCTATAGCTTGACAGAACTCCGATAAGAGTCCACTGTCTCTTGCACCTGTCATTGCTGTTGGGACGTCTGCCTTCCGTTCTTGTCACTCCTGGTTTTACTCTCGACTGCCCTTTTGTTTGGGTCTTTCCTCATATTTACTTCAGTTGTGTGTGTTTGTTTTTAATTTTTTATTAATCACATAGATATATATTTGTTACCACTACGAAGTAACCACTTGCTTTTGCTTTTTTTTAACTGTGGTAAAATATACATAACATAAAATTGATCATTTTAACCATATTTAAGTGTACAATTCAGTGGCATTAAGTGCATTCACAATGTGTGCAACCATCACCACTGTCTATATCCAGAACTTTTTATCATCTCAAACAAAAACTCTATATGCATTAAGCAATCATTCTCCTTTTCCCCCTCCCACAGCCCCTGCTAACTACTCTTTTACTTTCTGTCTCTATGAATTTGACTCCTCTAGGGACCTCATGTAAGTGGAATCACATAATGTTTGTCCTTTTGTGTCTGGCTTATTTCAGTGAGCATAATGTCCTCAAAGTCCATCCATGCTGTAGCACATGTCAGCATTTACTTCCTTTTTGAAGCTGAATAAATTCCATTGTACAATGGGGGTGTGTGTGTGTGCGCGTGTATTTGTTTTTGTCATCTGATGGTGGGCACTTGGGTTGTTTCCACCTTTTTGGCTATTGTGAATAGTGCTACTACTATGTACCTTGATGTACAAGCATCTGTTCGGGTTTCTGCTCTCAGTTCTTCTGGATCTACACCCAGAAGTGGAATTGCTGGATCATATGGTAATTCTGTGTTTAATTTTTTGAGAAACTGCAACACTGTTTCACACAGCAGCCACGCCATTTTACATTCCCTCCAGCATCTCACGAGGGCTCCCAATCGCTGTACATCCTCATCAACACTTATTTT
Organism: Phocoena phocoena; assembly: GCF_963924675.1. Lineage (NCBI taxonomy): Eukaryota > Metazoa > Chordata > Mammalia > Artiodactyla > Phocoenidae > Phocoena > Phocoena phocoena. The sequence continues at coordinate 114,999,983 of NC_089224.1, read as the reverse complement.
CCTTTATAAAAATAAAAGTGATCCTAATGGGTGTGAAGTGGTGTCTCCTTGTGGTTTGACTCGCGTTTCCCCGATGACATGATGTTGAGCATCTTTACATGTGCATATTGGCCATTTGTGTGTCTTTGGAGAAACGTCTTTTCAGGTCCCTTCCTTGCCCTTTTTTTTTGCGGTACGCGGGCCTCTCACTGTTGTGGCCTCTTCCGCTGCGGAGCACAGGCTCCGGACTCGCAGGCTCAGCAGCCATGGCTCACGGGCCCAGCCGCTCCGTGGCATGCGGGACCCTCCTGGACCGGGGCACGAACCCGCATCCCCTGCGTCGGCAGGCGGACTCTCTACCACTGGGTGGGTGGCTTCCTGGCTACCCAATTTCCGTTTTCTCAAGAAGCCACCCACCCATCTGTTTTATGTTACAATTCACACACAGATATTTCAGAATAACAATGTTGATGTTATTATCACCAACAATAGTATTACTGCCAGGTATTCTTCATTTTGGGTCTGTAGCCCTAGAGATACATGGTCGATTCACTGTGGCTTCGTGTCATCTGGAATGTTTCTCTCTTTGTAGTTCACTTGTTTCATTTTTGGGTTTTTAGAGATTGCTTTTTAAATTTAATTTTGTTTGCAATTCTGTGAAGTGTCTGCACAATTCTGAGACCAAATCTATAACAGGAGGGTATGCCCGGCCTCAGGCTGTGGGAATCTGGTGGCCACTCAGGTGCCAGGCGGAGACAGCTCTGGGGCATGGGGTGGGGGGGTGGGGGCTGGCGAAAGTGGGGCAAAAGAAGCCCCAGCCCCGGGAGCTGGCCTGACACCCTCACCTGCCAGTTTTTCCTCCCACCCAGGTTGCCAGGCAGGAGGGGAGGGTCATCCTGACCTCAGGGCTGCCGTACCACAAGGTGAGGACCCCACAGATGACTCACATCTGAGCCTCGACTTCCTGAGCCGCCCACACCTCAGGGTCTGCTTGCCGTGGGGCCAGGGGGAGGGGGGCTGAGCGGCACCACTGCCCCACCCTGGGCAGAGCGGAGGCTCTCGGCCTGGAGCTGGGAAGGCGGGGCCTGGGTGAGCTCTGGGTTCTGGCCCACCGCTCGACGGCTGCATGTGTCCACAGCTCCGAGCCCAGGTTGGGGCTGGGCGCTGCCTCTCGGTGGACTGCTCCCTCAAGGCCCGGCAGCAAGCCACGGCCGTGATCAGGCATTTCAACGTGCGTGTCACCCACTCGGACATCTTCAGCCGCTGCCAGGTGGGTGCTGCGTGCCCCTTGCTGGCCCTGGGCCGGTGTGGAAGCCCCCAGGCTCTGACAGGTGAGGCCCGCGAGGCCCTGGCGCTGGCGGATGGCCTTGGCGTTTCTGCTCATGTAAGCAGTGGCCACTGCCTGGTCTGTGCGTTTTCTCCTCTCCGCCACCCCCAGACGCCCATGCCCACGGCACGGGGGAGCTTGGCGGGGGGTGGGGGGCGGTCACTGTCGTCTGTGGCCAAGAGGTGGCAGGGCGTCGGGGCCCGCATGGCCAAGGTGGCTAGCTGAGTGAAAGGGCAGCTCAGGGCGGGTGTCCGCTCAGGGTTGGGAGTGTCCTCCTGGCCCAGGGCTGGCCTCCCACTGGGCTTCTGGAGGGAATACAGGGAACCCACCAAAGTGCATCTGTCTGGGGCGGATCCCGTTTTCCGAGGGCAAGGTCCGGAGCCATGGATTGCTGCTGGGTCCACCCTGACGGCGAGAAAGGTCTGGCTGAGGAAGTCCCCAGGTCGGGGCAGCCATACCCAAGGTTAGGATCCGTGAGGAGTCTGGGGACCGGGCGCCAGGGAGGGGGCACCCCTCCCCTCCCCTGCTGGCCTGGGTGCCCTGTCGTGAGCCATGCAGCTGAGGGGAGGCGATGCGGCCTTTGGGCCCGGCCCTGCCGGGCTGGGGTATGGCTGCCCTCGGCGCTGGGGTCTGCACGGGTGCGGCAGGCAGGGAGGGCCGGGGCCGGTCCCCGTGCAGGGTGCTGGCTCTTCCCAGAATGTTCTGGAGTTCAGGCCATGACGACGTTGCATTGGGAGCGGCTCCCGAAGCCCAGCTGTGTGGTGGCAGCTCAGCCCGGCTTCCCCCATCCGGGTACACGTGGAGGCCGGCGGGGCCCCGCACTTCTGCACAGTCCCCCAGGCCGGCGCCCAGCAGAGTGGGAGGGAGGGAGGAGGGAGGGAAGCCCCTGTTTTCAGGTCCTTGGACCCCCACCGCCTGGCCTGGGGTGCAGTCTGTGCAGAAGCTGGGCCCCTGCCCTGCCAGGACGGACGGTGGCCAAGCCGGGTGGCGGGGAGTGCTTTCCCTTGGGCTGGAGCTCGGGAGGACGGTACCGGGTCCCTGCTCAAGGCTGCAAGTGTTGTAAAGACCCCAGGACTTCAGGCGAGGCCTGGGGGGGCGGGCATTTTCCTGAGCTTTTCAGAGCCTCTGCTGGTGTCTTCTTGAGAAAACGGAAATTGGGTAGCCAGGAGGAAAACCCCACTCGCGCCGCAGGCCACTGGCTGGGGAGTGCCTGAGCCTTCAGACCTGCGAGGGCCAGGCGCAGAGGGCGGCCGCTGCCCTTCGCGGGAAGAGCATCCAGGGCCCCGCTGCCCTCACCCCACATGTGCCCTGCCTCTTGGCCCCGCCGCTGCCCTGCCCCGGCGTGGGCCCCGTGGCGGGGCGTGGAGCTGGTGCAAAGGCAAGAGACAGAGCCGCACCCTGGCGGGGCCAGCCAGTGCCCCCGGGAGACAGGAGACAGTCCCGAGGGGGCAGCGGGGCCCAGGGAGGCCGCAGCAGGCGGGACAGATTTGCAGCATTCTAACCGTAGGGCGGGGAGGCAGGAGACCTGGAGCAGGTGGTGCACCTGCCCAGGTAAGGGGTGGCGGCAGCTTGTGGTGGAGGGGGGGCGGGGGGGGGCGCAAAGGCGAGGCACAGAAGATCCAGGATACGATTCAAGGGCGTGGCTGGGATCCTAGGTTTTAGGCTGAGCCCCTGGCCGGCGGCCCGGCAGGTGCTGGGTCTGGGTTCTTGGGAATCTGGTCTGGAGGGCGCGCCGGGGTACACCAAGCTCTTGGGGCGGGGGGGAAGGGGCTTACTGCCCAGCTGGGGCCCTGCCCAGCGCTGTCCTTCTGTGGTAGATGTGCATGTGTCACACACGTGCCCAGCTGGTGAGGAGGACAAAGACAGGGTCCACGGCTCGGGGCCCAGAAGCAGAAGGTGGCCACACCAGTGGCCACACGGGGCTGCCGGGAGTGGGGCGGGGCGCCAGGCAGAGACCTGTGTGTGCGGCCACACGGGTGGCAGGTGGGAGCCCGGGTGTGAGGCTGGGCAGCAGCGCCCAGTGGGCCTTAGTCGGGAAGGGGGTCCCAGGGCCGGGGAGCCTCTGAGGCCCGTGGCTGTCCGGCAGCCTCCAGCGGGGCTCAGCTCCAGAGCGAGGCAGGTTGGGTGTGCCCCAGGGCAGGACCCTCCCTGGGTGGCAGACAGCTGTTTGGGGACATCTACATCTGTGCACAAGGACCCCAAAAGGCTGGCACGGCAGGGCCAGGCGGGCAGAGAAGGGGGTCCCTGAGAAGCTCGGATTTCTGAATTTGAGCCCAGCCTCGCTCACCACAGAAGCATCCGGGGCAGGGTGGGAGGACCCAGCTGGCTCTGGGTTAGTGGACTGGTTCCCACCGTGGTCTTCAGGCCGTGGAGCTGGTCACGGTGAGCAGAGGAGTCTCACTGCCGACTTGCAGCAGTGTCTGCACCCGGGCTGGGCACCTCGGGCCATGCTCCCCCTCGCCTGCCCCCAGAGCCCCTCGGCCACGGTGCTCGCGGCCTCCCCTCAGGAACTCAGCCTGAGCAGCGGCCGGGAACGGCTGCCCGCCCAGCGCCAGAGCGGTGCTGTCCTCGGGGCCGGCCCAGGGGAACCAGTGGCCCTCTCGCAGGTGGACCCCAAGAAGCCCAGAAAAGGGGCTGCACAGATGCCCCGAGGTGATGGCCTGAGGCCCAGTGACCAGTAGCTCCTTGCGGCTGCAGACCCTGCTCTGCACTGAGAGGCCACGGCCAGGGCCAGGGTGGCTCCTAAGCCCATCTGGACATCAAAGGGCACTGGCCGCCGGCCAGCAGGGAGCAGCACGCTTAGGACTGACCCAGAGAGCGCCTCCGTGCTGTGCTCAGCCGGCAGGGTCCTGTCCTGCGCCCCCGAGGGCCCGAGCACCCTGGACGCTGGCTCAGAGCCTCTGCTGCCCCTGCCCAGGCCAGAGCTGGTCGCCTCCCTGGAGAGCTCCCGCCGCCAGGCTGAGTTTCCATTTTCTTTTCCTTCCTTCTTCTATTTTGGTGCTGTTCCCAGAGGGAAAACCCACTTGACACACGAAGCGTTCCCAGAGCCTGCCCGGCCACTCTCGGGGCTGCTCGTCGGGGTGCGAGGCCAGGGCAAGTGAGGCTGGAGGGACTGTGTGCCCGGCCACGTGGGGGAGGCCCCTGTCACAGGGAGGTGGCCCGCCCGCCCACCCCGGGGCCCAGTGGGCTAGGGGCAGTGGATCTCTCGTAGAGGGCAGGGTCCTGGCCCACGAAGTTGGCGACTTGGGCCTGGGACTGTCCATCGGGAACGTCCGCCAAGAGGACATTCCCAGTGCTGTCCACCATGGGAAAGGATCTTATCAAAGAAATTTGAGTTTAAAAAAAACCCTAAGCAGGAGCCCAGGCGTGGCCGGGCATAACGTCTATTTTTCTGTCCCTCCGGCCCCCTCTGCTGTGGTGCGGATTGGGCCGTGGCCCCAGTGACGTCAGCCCTTAGAAGTGGGCCCCAGGAGGGGAGCGGCCACTGCAGGATGACAGTCACCCCACCTCAGGGAGCTCTCAGCAGAGCCAGCTCAGGGGTCTCCAGGAAGGGGAGGGTGATGGGCGAGGAGCCTGCAGTTACGGGAGGCTGGGCCTCGGGGACAGGCTCACAGACCCCCCGCAGGAGACCCCAGGGCTGGGCAGGGGCCCTGAGAGGGCGGAGGAGGCCGCCCAGGCTGATCTCTGGCATGGGAATGGGTGTGGGCAGAGGGCTCTTGGGGCCTGGGCATGCGAGGGGAACCCCGGGCCAGCGGCCCCCCAGCGCACACACCCACAATTTGGGGGCCTGCAGTGGTGGGGGCCCCGGAGCCCTCCCAGACCCAGGGGCCGGCCGGGGCGCCCATGCCCAGCCTGTCCCCGAGCACGGAGACCCTCCCTATACCCTGATGGCCAACTGCAGATGCAGGAACAGACAGGAAGAGGCGCAGTGGCCACTGACCCCGCCCCTCCCCGGCCTTTGTGCTACGTGGCCCCCAGCCCCGTTCCCACACTCGGTGCCCCCAGGGTCACACAGGCACAGAGGCTGCAGAAGGAGCGGCCCCTACCCTGCACAGGCAGAGACCCTGGGCGGCTGGCTCCTGTCACAGGCCTCGGGGGTGGCGGGAGCTACCAGACAGGTTTCATCAGGGGTTGGGGTCCAGCATGTCCCAAGATTCAGGATGCCAGCCGGGTGTCGGCCCCGTCGGCAAGCTCAGCGTAGCCCCCTGGAGGTGACAGCAGGGTGGGCCCAGCTGATGGCCCCAGGAGGCCCTCCCCCCAGCCTGCAGGGCCTTCCTCTCGGTCCCACCCCTCCCCTCTGGGTCTCATCCAGAGCCCAGCCTTGGTTCCCACCAGATGGCTCTTGGGGGAACTGAGGACCTGGATCACACGGGCCTGGGGACCCCTGCTCCCAGTGGCCCACTTCTTTAGGAAGGATCCTGGGCTGGCGTGACAGCCGTACCCACACCCGCGCACGGACGCAGGGCTGCCTGGTCACCAGCCGTCTGGTAGTCTGCCACCATGCCTGCCCCACGTGGGACTCTCATCCTCCCGCAGGGCTACCAGGGTCCCCCTTGCGGTCCGAGATGTGTGCTGAGGCCCTGGGAACAGCCTGGGCCAGGGGACCTGCTGGTCAGCGCCTGGGGAGGTCGGGTGTGTGAGTCCCCAGCCCAGCTCCCGCCAGGCGCCCATCCAGGCACCCGGCTCCTTGCTCCTTTTGTGTCTGTCTGCGGGGAAGGTGCCCCGGGGCCCGGCGGTCAGGGCCACTCCCCTCGGGACCCTGGTCCTCACCGTGTGCTTCTAAGAGGTGCTCCCATGTGCAGTCTGGGGGCCCCCCCCGGGATGTACCTCCTGGATGTTGACGGATGTTCACTTCTTAAAAGGGCCGAGATGCTTCAAGTCAGAACGCAGAGGACGCAGACGCCTGACAGAGGACAGGCGTGTAGCCCAGACAGGTCACAGTGCAGGGTGGGACGGCGGGCACACTGGTGCACAGACACACAGGATGGAGGGAAGAGTCCACAGCCACGGCCAAGACGCTGGCCCCAAGCCAGGCTGGTGTGACATGGCCTCAGGGGGAGCTAGTGCAGGCCAGAGATGACAGGCCTCTTGGAGCTGGAGGGAGGGGCAAAGACCATGTGGGCACCCTCGGCTCTGTGCTCTCAGGCCCAAGGTCAGTAAGACACCTTGGGCTGCAAGAGGACAGCCAAAACACGAAGTCTGGGGTCTCCCATCCTGCTGCCCTGTGCCCCCCTGGCCCACGTCAGTGCCACTCTCTGAGCCCCAGCCACGGAGCCAGCAGGAGCCACTGGCCAGAGGTGTCAGGCCAGCTCTAAACCCGCCGCTCAGTGGGCTCGAAAGAAAGGGGAGGGAGGGCGGGGCGCAGATGACCTGCCTTCTGAGCGAGGGGCAGGCGATGCCAGCCAGGCCCGTGGGGTGGGTGGGGGAGGGCACCCATCTCAGTCCGAGGGTCCTGTGGCCGGGGCTGGGGCTGGCGGAAGGGCAGAAGGCGCACCCTCCCCCAGATGTCTGACATCACAGCCCACGAGTTAAATCACATGAAATGCAGACTTCAGGGTCCGTAGATAAGGTTTTGTTGGCAGCAGCCCCGCCTGTGTGTTCGTTCACACACTGCCCACAGCTGCTTTCGCAGAAACCAAGCAGCCCTTCCAGGAAAGCCCCCGCCCCCCACCCCGCTGCTGGGGTCGGTGGCAGGGATGACCGGGCCCAGGGGCCAGGCTGGCATCTAGCAGGGGAGGTGGTCTCTTCTTCCTTTTGAGTACTGCCAGCTCCAAAGCCAGGGGGCCTGGCCCAGGATAGCGGGCCTAGCTTCTGCAGACCCTCTGTCCCCTGAGCCCCAGATGCAGCAGGCAGGACAGGCTCACCAGCCTTGGGGTCAGGGGCCAGAGGCAGCCAGCCCCTCAGGGCTGCAGATGGAGGAGGCCCCAGGGAGCTGTGGATTGGGTCTAGGGAGGGTCCTCAGGGTGACAGAGTAGGGCCTGCCAGGCAGTGACTACTCCATCTGTGTCCGAACAAGGCAGGGGCCTTTGGGTCGATGGGCAGTGCAGTGGGTGCCCTGTGGGTGGGCAAGCAGCAGGAACAGGCCTGTGTCACCCCCACTCCCACCCGGCCACCTGCCCTCCCCAGCCGCACGGGTCAGACCGGCTGGGGTGTGGGGGCACCCCCTTCCCAGCCCCTCCCAGGCAGCCCCACTCTCCGCCCACCCGCCACCCTGACGGGGCCACTGTGGGTGGAGCTTTGCTGAGAGCCCATCATCGGGTACATCTGGGACCAGCACAGACCCCGAAGGCCTCCACAGGGGAGCAGCGTGGCAGGTGGATATCTGGGCAGGTGGGGGCCTAGGTGTGCCCCCCAGCCAGCCAGGGGTAGGGCAGGGCCTCGGGAGAAGGAACAGTGCTCTCCTCCTTGGAGCTGGGGGAGTGGCGGGGCAGAGTGCAGTGCGGGGGGCCCCCGGGAAGTGGGGGGCTGAGCTGGGTAGGGACTGCTTCTTCTTCCCCCCATCTCGGCAGACGCACTGCACCAGGCACAGGCGGCAGTAGAAGAGGGGGCCCTCTCCTGCTTGGCCTGACTCAGTGGCCCTGGAAGGTGCAAGAAGGGGGAAGGGCCAGGGGACGCCCGCCCTTGGGCTCAGCCCCGCGCCCACCCCTCCACACTGCCAGCGCCCTGACTCGTTCCAGCCTGCTGTCCACACCGGTCCCTCCTGACCGCACCGGACCCCACATCACACCCCAGCTCCTGCAGCACCTGAGCCTGCAAGCCCCAGTTTATATGTCACCTCCTCCAGGAAGTCCTCCAGGCCCCCAGCCCAATCCTGGGAATACCACCACCCTTTGGAGAAGTACTTTGGAGCCCCCCTCTCCTTGGGCTGAGAGCACGGGGGGCAGGACTGTCCCCTGGCCCCCTGTGCAGGCCTGATGTGAGTGGGTGACAGACTCCAGGCTGCAGGGCTGCCACCTGCTGTCTGAGGGCCCAGCTCCACTTGTCGGTGGGAGGAGGACAACCAGGGCTGCCCCCAGCCCGAACCGCATCGGCCCCTCCCCGACTTCCCCAGCCTGCCACCCCTCTCTCCGCCGGCTGGCGCCCGCCCCCTCCCACACGGCCCTGGGCAGCCGAGGTCCTCCGCCCCCGCCCCCGCCGGCGCGGGAAGGCTGGCGGGCGGGCGGCCGTTTGCTTTTGAATCTGGGCCGGGCGCCCTGAGTGGCCCTTTCAAAGGCCGGCGGGGGCGGGGGCCGTTCCCAGGCGCGCCCCGCCCTCCGCGCCGCCCCTCCTCCCGCTTTCCCACGCGCCCGCCGCCGGCGGTTCTCACGGCCCGCGCCCCTCCCCCGTCTGGGAACGGCTCGCGCCTGCCGCGCTGGGGGTGCCCGGGAGCCCCGGGAAGGGGGCGCCTCCCGGGCTCATCGGGGACGGTGGAGGGGTATGGCCACCTGGGAGGGGCTTCGGGACCACTGGGAGGGGGCTGTGTACCGCCTGGGGGTGTGCTCGAGGGAGGGGTGCTATGTGCTCGCAGTGGGGTGCTCAGGGGCCACAGGGGAGGTGTATGTGCCGCCTAGGAGGGTGCTGGGGCTGTGGCGGTGTGGACGGTGGGGGGAGGGGGAAAACCAGCTAGTGGGGATAACTGGGGGCCACGGGAGGGGGCTGTGTGCTGCCCAGCGTCTTGCCAGGGATGGGCGTCAAGGGGGATGTGCTGCCTAGGGGGAGGTGCTGAGGGGCCAAAGGGGATGGGGAGCCACCCCAGGGCCTGGGTCCAGAGGGCATCCTCTGGCCCAGGTTCTGTTTGATTTAACCCAGGGCACGTGCCTACCCACCCACCCTCACCTCACAGAGAGAGCTAGGGGGTCCTGGCCATGCCTGCCTGGGGACAGTGTGCACTGCCCCTCGTTGGGGTCTCCCCGCCGTGGGAGCACGTCCGGGGCCTCCCGTGCAGCTCTCTCACTCTCTCTGTTCCTTCTATGAGCCTGGGAGGGCTGGGTGCCGGACTTGGGAAATGCAAGGACAGACCCCGATAAGTGCGAACTTCAGAGCAGAATCCCATGTTTTATCTGAAATTCACATAGTGGTCCGCGTTCTCCCTGGCCCCCCTGGAGGGGGGCTGTGACTGTCTTGTGTCAGAGTCCAGGATGCGAAGAGAAGCGGGGGACTTGGCCACCTGTCCAGGCCCAGTGGCTCACACCCCTCTGTCTGCCTCAGTGGACACTGGCCCCGACCCATCCAAGTGAGCCGGACGTGGGGTCTCATTCTGATTGGCTTTAGATGGCCTAAGCTGGGCTGTCAGTCCGGCTGTCGCCATGCAGCGGGGTCTGCACGTCCAGGTCCTAAGTGGGCCCTGGGGCGGGGCTGGCACAGTTGGAAGGAGAAGGGGGTGAAGGCTTGAGAGGACCAAGGTACACAGGGCAGGGGGTGACCAGTTCCCAGGCCATAGGCCTGCCGGCCCCAGAGAGCCTGAGGGAGGGGCTCAGGCCCTCCCCTGTGTCCCTAACCGGGGTGGCCCTAGCCGGGCAGCGCGCCTCAGTCAGGCCTTGTGTCGTCCAGACTGCGTCCCGGACACCATGCTTGTCTTTCTGCCCGGGGCACGTGGCTTTCCTCCCATTGTCCCAGATGCCACTGTCCCCTCCCCATCTGCTGGGAGAGGCGGACTCTCCCGGTCAGGACTCCTCCCACCCCAGGAACACACCTCCGGACCTCCACCCCCACCCCCACCCCCCGTGCGGGGCACTGCAAGCTGCTGGGCGAGCACTCAAAGGCACATCCACTCACGCAGGCCCCTTGTCCTCACGTGACATGCCGGGTCACACAGGCTCCGTGTTCACACGCCTGACTCACGCCCACACGTGGACACACTCAGCTGCTCCAAAGCTGGTGCCCTTGCACCCCGAGGACTGGGTGCTTCTGAGCCACACGCCTGCGGAGTGCCAGTGCACACGCGTGTGCCCGGACCTGGCGCTGTCAGGGTCTGTCACACACTGCAGGCCCCGGCACCCGTGGCCCCTGACCCCCCAGGGTGCCGACAGCGCCAGAGGCCCATCCCCCGCTCTGTCTGCGGAGACATTGTCCCGGCCCCACAAAGGGGATGGACCGTGGCCTGGTGGGGGAGGGGCCGGGCCTCTGGGAACTGACCTTCCCGGGCCTGGGGGCAGGGCGGGCACGGGGGGGGGGGGGGGGGTGTTGGGGGGGGAGACCCTGCAGGGCTGCCATCCTAGGTCTCCAGCAGTGGGGATAGAGGGCCGCAAGCCTGCTTCACAGGTCAGAAGAGCACTGGCTGGGATCTTAAACCTTCCCAGGCAGGCCCCATCTCAACCGCACACCTCCCCGGGGGCCTGGGGCCTGGTCCTGCTGCCCCAGCTTGTGCCCCTGGCTGGCAGGTGGGGGGGTTGGACCCTGCAAGTGCCTGGGGTCTCCGCTGTGACGGGAGGGGACACAGTTCTCCCAGACCCCAACCCAGTGCCAGGGCCAGCAGGGCCTTCCTGGGCCAGGCCAGCTTGTCTTGAAGGAGGCTCACAGCCCCACCCCCCGGGCACTTGGGGGGCAGCTGACCCAGGACCTCTCGAAGTGTCGCCAGACAGCGTGGGGGAGTGAGGCGCGGAGCAGCCACCTAAGTGCTTCCTCCGCGAGGTGTCAGGCCCGCCCCCAGGCCGGGGGTCTTTCACACCAGCCCTTTGTCCCTGGCCCTGCACCATTTGTTGGGGGCAGCTCTGGGGGGTCATGGTGCACAAGGCAGCCCTGGGAGGCCTCTGGACCCACCGGTCTCAGGACCTCAGGCAAGGTGGGGCAGGGGGTGGCGCTTGGCAGGGACCAAATGGGCCATAGGGCCCTGGGAACTGACACTGGTGCCCTGCAGCTCCTCTGGCACGAGTAGGAGACACTTGCCGAGTGTAGGTGTGTACGGGAAGGTGCCAGAGACCCCGCCACCCCACGCTGGCTTTTCTCGCCCAGTGGCCGCGCGGGGATGATGTTTATTTTCCTCTGTTCTTCTATGCTTTGCTGTAAATTTGCTCGAAGTGAGCGAGAAAGGGGCCACTACTCTAGAGCGTGTCACAGCTCCTCAGCCCAAGCCCCCTTCCGCCCTGCCTGTGGGGCCTCCTGGGGCCTGGGTACCAGACTGACCGTACCTCACATCCCACTGGGTGGTGGGCCTGGCCTGCCAGGGAGTATGATCAGGCCGGCTGCTGGCTGGGCAGGGAGCCTTGCCCAGGTCCTGCTCAGAACTGGGTCCCTCCACTAGGCTCCCAGCCTGGAAAGGCCACTTCCTGCCGCCCTGTCCCCTAGGGACCGCTGGTCCTCTCTCACGCCCTGTGCCCTGGCAGCCCCTGGTGAGGCCCATCTCCCACCACGCCCCCCTCAGCACCCCACTCGGGGAGGCCCGGGGCTGATGGGGGTCCAAGCAGTTCGCACGGCGCTGCTCTCAGCCCTGGCAGGGGCTGGTGGGCTCTGGGCAGGAGTGTGTGCGAGGCCCCTCCCACCGCACTCTGTGGCCCAGTCCGGCCTGCCTGTGACAGCCCTCTCCCCACTCCCAACACCGGTGCACCAGCCGTCCACTACCTGGTGGCACAGCAGACACCACGGACCACGGCAAGTGTGCGTCCACGGCTGGTGGGAGCAGACATGCCTGGGGACACACAGTTCAGGACAGACCCCGTGACCTCGCCCCTGCTCAGCTCTGGCTGCGCTGGAGACAGTCACTCCCCGGGGAAAGTGATGGGTGGGGGTGGGATTCCTGGGCTCAGAGCTGAGAGCTGGCCTTTTCATGGGCATGGCTCCCAGCACCTGGGAACCGACCCCTCAGCCCTCCAGCTTCCCCCTCCCCAAGTCCCAGTCTTAGAGGAACGGAGGGTGCCAGCTCGCACACCCGCCAAGCCCAGCGAAGGGCTGGGGGTGCCTCCCAGGAAAGTGGCCTTTCCTGCCCTCCTTTGACCTGGGGGGAGGGAACAGGCCGTAGAGGGCGGGCCACCAGACCTGGCCTGCCTGGCTTTGGGTCCTGGACCACCACCAGTTCCCTGGGCCAGTCCCGGCTGGCAGCCCAGCCCCGGAGAGGCAGCCTCACACCATGGGGTTGGGCATCACGATGGACGTTGGCCCCAAGCACCCTTGGAAGCTGTGGCAACCAGGCATGCAGGTGGACCCCTGGGACAGAGGAGCCAGGAACCTTCCCAGCCCCTCCTGCCCTACTCACCTGGCCGCTCCCACCCAGCCAGGCTCTGGGGGTGGAGGCCTGCCCTGCCCCCAGGCTCCCAGGCTAGATGGGGGCAAGGAGACTGGGCGGGACCAACAAGACCACACTGTCCACCCGTCCAGGGAGCCCACGGCCCCCCACTGGCATCTGCCCAGATCTGCTGGCATCCGAGGCTGGGGTCTGCACACCCCCTGCAGGAAGTGGACCTGGCTCAGACACCACCTGCACGCATCCCCTCGGCTGGGGGCTGGCGGGGTAAGGACCCTGCCAGGTGTGGGGTCCTGGCCAGCCAAAGTGTGACCGTGAGCAAGCTACTCAGCCCCTCAGAGGCCCCTTCTCCACAATGGGAGGTCAGGGGCTCCGTCCCTCTTTGCGTGGGGAGGGTGATGGGTGTGCGCTCAGCTCCGAGCCCCATAAGGGCAGGGCCGCGGCCACCCACAGCAGGTGGTGAGGCAAGCGTTGCTGGGCCGTGAGGTGGACAGGAGATGGACAGGGAAGCCCTGGGTGCCAGGCCCTCCTACAGATGGGGACCACAGGACTGGGGGTGGGCAGGTGGCCCAGAACCGGCTTTTCCAGCCGGGAGTGGGGGTGGGGGCCAGGGTGGCAGCAAGACCCGACAGTGGGCAGCGGCCGTGGGAAAACTAGCACCAGTGCTTCCCGAGGGTGGGGCCGGCCCTCACGGACAACAGCACCGGGCGTTTGTCTGCGCAGTGACTCAGCGTGAGCTGGCGGCCCCGCCCAGGCGTGCACACCGCTGGTCCTGGGAAGGCTGGCGGACCCCTTGCGGAGGACCCCACCCCACCCTCCTCCCGCTGAGCCGTCCCTCCCACACCTGCTGGTGCTGTCCCCTCGGGTGGCCTGGACAGGGAGAGCCTGGGCCTCTGTGGCAGGCAGCCCAGGGCAGCGGCCGGAGGCCAGACGGCCCGCCTTTTCTCAGCTTCTTCCCCAGCTGGGCCTGGAGTGACCACGGGCCTGACCTGCATCCTGGGCTCTGCCCTCACTCCTGCCCCAAGAGCCCCTGGACCTGCCACCAGGAGGGCAAAGCCCACAGCCGTCTCCCTGTGCCGGAGGCCAGCCCAGAGTCTGGCCGCGGTCGGTGGGGGGAGGCCCCCAGAGAGGCCCAGGGGAGGGTCCTGCGTGAGGATCAGCCCCGCCCCCCCAGCCCCCCAGCAGAGGCGGCCCCGCCCTCTGGCGCCTGCCCACCCCCCTGCCACCCCGGGCTGTGATGCTGGAGGTCAAGCAGTGAGGCCGCAGGTAAAGCAGGCTCCGTGATGAAAGGCCGTGGGAAGAGGGGGGGGGGGGGGCAGGGCAGGAGCCCTCTCCTCGCCCCAAGCCCGTGGCTCCAGGAGCCCATGGCCACCGCCTACTACCCACCCCAGGCACTCTGTCGTCCAGGGCACTGATAGGGCTCACCAGGTGAGGAGGGGGCCCGGAGCTGTCGCTTGAGCACCCATCACGGCCCCTCCTCCCCATGGACAGGCTCACCCCCCCTCCCGTGACAGGATACCTGCATGTACCCGCCTGGGAGCTGGGTTTCAGCGGGCGCCCGGGCCCCCCACCCCATCTTCTTGCCTCGCTCTGGGAATCCTATGTCCAGACCTGACACCCCGCCAGGCAGTGGTTGTCATGGAGCAGCCCCAGGGTGGCCACATTGCAAGGGCAGGATGGGCCCCACAAGCCCCACCCCACCCTCGGGGACAGTAAGGTCAGTGCGGCTGAGCCTGCTACGTGTCCTTGACCCGGACTCTGCCTGGAAGCGAAAATGGCTTTGCTCCTCTGCCCCTCACACACTCGGTGCCCAGGCGCAGGGCAGGCAGCAGGAGTCATCAAGAAGCGTGGACGGGCTTCCTTGGTGGCACAGTGGTTGAGAGTCCGCCTGCCGATGCAGGGGACACGGGTTTGTGCCCCGGTCCAGGAAGATCCCACATGCCGCGGAGCGGCTGGGCCCGTGAGCCATGGCCGCTGAGCCTGCGCGTCCGGAGTCTGTGCTCCGCAACAGGAGAGGCCACAACAGTGAGAGACCCGCGTACCGCAAAAAAAAAAAAAAAAAAAAAAAAAGCGTGGACACTGAAATGGCCCCGGCATGCCCCAAAATGGGCTGAGGGGTCAGAGCAGCTCTAGGGCCGCCCACCCTGACCCTTTGATGCTGGGCCTGCGTCCCCCACCAATGTTGATCCATCTCAGGGGGCCCAGGTTTGGCTCTGGATTTGGGGAGGACAGCTGGGTGATGGCAGAGGCCTCTAGCATCTTAGGACTTAGAAGAGCCTGCCCAGGGCCCACTTGGAGCCCATGCAGTCAGGGAGGGCTCCCAGGAGGTAGTGCGCCCCATGGTCTTGCAAGAAGAGGAAGGGAGGTGTCGTGCGTCTCTGTGAAACCCCCTGGGCAGACCGAGAGCTGCAAGGAACACAGGGCTGGGGCTGGAGGGACAGAGGGCACCTCCACAGACTCAGCACCTCCTCCGTCCCTAGGCTTGCAACTGTCACCAGTACCTGAAGGTCTCCAAGGATGTAATGAAGCAGCTTGTGTGGCTCAGCAACCACCCAGAAGGCCCTAGCGGTACAGGTGAGTGTGCCTCGCTCAGGAGAGGGCTCCGTGGAGTCTGTGGGCAGTGGCCCAGCTGCTGGGTGCTCCCAGGGCTAACCTCCGGGGACGGCCAGGGAGGTGCCGGTGCCAGGGTGGGGGTGTGGGGGTGGACAGTGTCCAGGGCCGGGACGAGGGTCGCGGCCTCTGTTCCCCTCTGTGTGGTGTGCAGGCCACTGGTCCAGGAGACCGGGAAGCTCCAGCACTCAGGGCCCCCGGGATAGTGTCCCCCCCTTTCTCTGCAGTGGGCCCTGCTTAGTCACCCCGCCCCATACGTGGAGCGCACCCGCACACGGACGCATACGTGTATCTTGCACGTGAAGACACACACACGCTCACGGGCACACGCGCTCTCACGTGTGCCCGTGCACACTCGGTCACACGCGCACACAGGTGAACGCACATGGGCAGAGCACACGTTCACCTGCGTACGCTTGCATCGCTGGCCTTGCCAAGTAGCGGTCTGAACGTAGGTGAGCCTGGGTGCACAGGAAGGAGGGCGAGCCCCGCTGTCCGCCCCCATTCAGGGGCCCGGCCTCAGTTTCCTTCCATGGAGGGCGGGATGGGGTGGCTACAGAGGGCATCTTGGGGCAGCCGAAGGGGTGAGCTTGAGGCCAGGGTGCCTCCGGGCCCCTCTGCACAGCTGGTGTTCCTCCAGCTGTCTTCTCACTGTCCTTCGCGCCTCCCTCGGAGATTTGGGGCCACCCACGTAGTGGTTGAGCTGTCACGACGGCCTGTGTCCGGCCCTGTGCAGCTCTCAGCTCTCCACAGCATGGCCAGGATGTGCTGGAGGCTGGGGGGAGGGGCAGGGCACAAGCAGCGCCCCCCACGGGGCCCCCCCGGGTTCCAGCCCCGCTGAGCCCCCGACACTCCACCCAGAGGCTCACACTTGTCCTGGGCAGCACCCTCACGAGCTGGCAGGTAAGGGCTGGGGCCAGACAGGCTGTGGTGCAGCAGGGAGGCCAGACGGAGGTCATGGCCTCGCTGGGCTCCACGGGGGCGACAGGGCTGGTGTGGGCGCCTCATCCATTCAGATCTGGCTGCGGTTAATCTGGAACCATCTGCAAAGAAATGTTTGCCAAGCAAATTACGAGGGTCAACGGGCCTGGGGGACGCTTCTCCCACCTGCTGGCCAGGGCTCCTCGGCCGTCGCCGCCTCCATCCCGCACTGGCCCCTGGCTGCTGCCGGCCTGGCCGTCACACCGTGCCCTCAGTGCGGGTGGGGCCCTCCCGCAGGGTCAGGAGGAGGCTGCCTCCCAGGGTCTCTCCCATACCCTGAGCTCCAGCGGTCCCTTGGGCCCCTGCCCGCACACCGACCTGGTGCTGGCTGGTTGCGAAACTCCCTCCTTGGCAGTGGGCTTATCTGCTCATCGCCACCGACGGGCCGCCCCCACCCCACCCTGCCCGCCGGTTCTCAGGCCCCCAAGTGCCCTAATCGGCCGATCTTACGCCCAGAACATGGTTCCCAGGGACCTTTGAGCCCCAAGAACCTCCCAAGGTGTGAGTTCCCGTGGGAGGGGACTGGGCTGGCGCCAAAGCTGCTTGGTCCCCTGCCCTTTGCCTTCTCTGCTGGGGGTGGGGGAAAGGCTGGGCACTTCAAGGTGCCCTGTGGGCGCTGGGGCTGCCAGTCTATCCTCAGAACAGACCCTGACATCCTTGATTGACAGGTGACGAGGCCGCCCAAACCGAGGATGAACGGGAGACAGGTGAGCCCTGGGAGCACCCGCCAAGGACACAAGGGGCCCTGGCATCTGGACCCACCCCAGGATGGGGCAGAGGGGACCACTCTGAGGGGATGGTCCCTGTGCCCTGGGGGGTTGGGGGGCAGTGTCAGGGAGGGCTGGGAAGAGAGAGGGGTCAGTCGCCTGTGATCCAGAGGTCCCTGGGTAGGGGAGGCAGGGTGGGGGGGTGGCTAGGGAAACGGAAGGAGGGGCCCGTGGAGAGAGGGGTGGGGGCCGCATGCCTAAGGGCGGGGGCTCAGGGTGGCTGCTCCGCCTGTCCAGGCTCAGCCCCAGAGGAGGCCCCTGGGGGCTGCACCTACGAGCCCTCTTGCCGCTGGCTGGAGGAGGAGGACCTGCAGAGCCGCGTGCCGGCTACACTGGGCGACGGCACCCGACTGCAGCTGTCGGGGGTCCCGGCAGGCGTGCTGCGGAGGCCGGGGCTGCGGCATTTCTACTGCTGCACGGGCTGCGGCAAAGTCTTCTGGGAGGGCTCCCACCTGGGCCGAGTCGCCGAGAACTTCCGAGAGGTTCTGGAAGGTGTCCCCGGCTCCCGCGAGCCGAGCAGAGCCCCCAGCCCAGCCAGCAGCCCCTCCTGAGGACTGGGCCCACGGCCCCGTGGCCTGCGTCACTCCTGGGGGCCCAGGCAGCCGGCAATAAAGTGGGAAAGCTGCACGGGTGGTGGTCGTGGACTCCCGCTGCTGGGTACCGTCTCACCCCATAGCCCCGAGCGCGCTCAGTCCCTCGCAGCCGTCCCGGGAAGACGGAGCTTTCCTCGCGGGCAGGAGGCTTGGACCCTGAGCCAAGAACTGCCCAGCGCTCAGCAAGGAGGCATGCCTGGAGGAGGAAACGGCCTGGGCAGAGGCCCGAGGGCCGCACCGGGGGGGGGGGGCTCCCCAAGTCTGCTGGCGCTCAGCGGGGCTGGAGGGGTGCAGGACAGGTGGCTGGGCCCCATGTGCTGTGTGGTCCACCCACCTTGCTGTGGCGGTACGTGCCGGCCCCCGCACCACTCACTCCCCGCAGTGGGCCCAGGGCCCAGCCGGGCTGCCCTCGAGACCCTCCTGGCACTTCAGACTCCAGTGAGCACGGATGGGGGTCCTTCCTAGGCAACAGGCCCCGGCTGGGCCATGTCCCCACAGGGCGTCTTTCCTTCACGCAGGCTCAGGGCTGGGTGGCCTCCTCGCGTGAGCGAGACCAGCAGTCAGCACCGTGTTGGAGGGCCCTGAGTACATGTGCGTTTGAGCCTCCATCCTCCCAACGGCAGGAAGTAGCTGCTGCCGCCCCCACTCCCAAGGGAAACGAAGGCTCAGAGCCAGTGCCAACACCCAGAGGGCCCACAGGGCCGGGTGGTGGAGCCGGGTCGGGGCTCCTGCGAGCAGAGGGCCTGGGCACAGACCCGTCTTGCCCTCGCCTGCCTCCTCCTGGCTCACCCCCAGGAATGCGCACCCACCCGGGCTCACATCCCTTTCCTGTCCTTCCTGCCCCGGGGCGGAAACCAGCTCAGATTTGCTGAGGAGCCAGGCGGAAGCCTCGGAGTGGCGGAGTGGCGGGGGCCTGGGGGCGGGGGAGGGTGCCGCCTCTCCCCAGGGCGGGGCACACCTGCAGGCCCGCGGGGCACGGACGGTGCCATGCCGGCCTCTGCCCCGTCCCTATGTTCCTGACCACACAAGGGTGGCCAATGCCTCTGAGCCCCCCAGGGTGCAGCCCCCTGCTGGGTGCCCGGCACTGACCCACTCAGCTCCCCAGCAACCCAGGGGCCTGCTGGGCCAGGGCGTCGCCCCACAGATGGAGAGAGGAAGGCCATCCCAGGGACATGGGCTGCGTGCGAGGGCCAGCTCTGCCACTGAGCCAAAGGGGCGGGCAGGGGTGCCAGGGTGAGCGGGTGCCCACCAGGGCGGGGACCCTCTGCGCTGGGGTGCTGCTTCCAAGAGCGGGACCTCCAGCCGCACGTCCTGTCCTGGGACGGCAGCCCCGTCCACACTCCTTCCCCCCGTAGGGTTAAGAGGAAGCAGCCGGGGGTGCCGGCCCCGCTCCCCAGCCCAGCTGCATCCTGGAGACTCTTCTGTGACCCGAGGCCCTGGTGTCGCAGCCGGCCCTGGACAGACAGAGGCCAGAGCCAGGGAGAGGCCAGGACCACAGGCTCAGGGAGACGAGGCCCGTGTCCTTCCAGGCCCGCCAGGCAGGTCCGGCCCCAGCTCCACTCTGCCCTTCCCCCTGCACAGCCCTCTAGGGAGAGGAGAGGACAGCTGACTGGGACCTGGTCCTCACGCCACGCCCGCCCCATCCAGCTGGGCTTCCCGCCTCCCCACCCCTCTGCTGCCCAGACTGGCTGTGTCTGTCCAGGGACCCTCCGGGCTCACTCGCTCCCTGCCAGCCCATCCTAGGCCCCAGCCCCCACCCTGGTCCTGGCCCATCGGGAAGTGCCTTCCTTGCCCCGTGACCGCTTCAGGCCCCTTTCTGGGCTAGGGGTCAGACGCCAGGCCGACAGGGTGGGCTGTGGCCCCGGTGCCAGGCCTGCCGCTGCAGCGATTGTCTGCTGCAGTTCCTGCCCCGGGCGTCCTTCCTCCGCTCAGGCCGCCGCTGGCCCGGGGCTGAGTGTTTGTTATTTGATCTCTATCCTCTCGGCCCTTCTACCAGGTGTCTGGGCTGCTGGGAAGAAACACTCTCCTCTTTCCCACGCTCCCCGACACATTTTAATGAATTAGCTGGAAGCCCCGCCCCCACTGCCCGCCTGCCCGCTCACCCTCCCACCCCTGCCGAGCGCTTTAAGGTGGCCACGGGCCTCGGCCCAGCTCTGGCCATCGCCCCTTCCACACTGTCCTCTCCCGGCCGCCCCTCCCAGACCTTCCCAGCCTTGGGGAAGGTCCCCAGAAGGGGTCCCCAGAAGGAGGTGTGAGCCCTCTCCAGCCCTGGACTCCATCCCACCATGGCCTTCCAGGGTGTCACCCCTGGGCCAGCTCCCAGGAGGACAGGGGTCCAGCCTTGCAGTCAGGGTTGGGTCTGTCCCCCCAGATCCAGGTTGAGGGCTTCTCCCTCAGAGCCAGTGAGCCCCCTGCCTGTTTGTGGAAGTGACCACACCACCAAGGAATGCCACGCACATGGGAGGGGCTTCTCTGAGCCCCAGGACTGGGTCTGCAGGGATGAGCCTCCTGCCCCCGCAAGGCATTTGGAACAAACGTCCTCCTTTTGGACATGTCCGTCAGCAAACATGGGCAAGTGCTTCCTGGAGCCCGTGCCCCACATGTCCCTCTCCCTGTCCTGTCCTCGAACAGGGCAGCTCCTGGCACATGGGGCGTGGACCAGAGCGACCCCGAGAAAAACTACCCTCAGCCGCGGTGGAGCAGAAGCCACGGGCCTTCCATCGGCTCCCCGTGGACAGGTGGACAGGGTGGCCATCACCCCAGCCCCACAAACGAGCAGCGCGTTGAGGGGGAGGCCCAGGTGGTAGCCGGGGCTACACCTGTCTGACCCATGCTGCGAAGCAAGGGTGGGGCGGGCAGCGACCTCAGGCTACGCTCCTGTGGCCACTCCAGCCGCACCGTCCCTGCCAGGGGCACCGAGCTGACGATTTCATGGCTCGAGGTGGCGGCCGCGCGTTCCCACACTGAGCTCACAGGGGCCCTTTGTCTGACGCCCGCCAGGGGTGTCAATGGGACTTTTCTCCCAGGCTCTGCTCCCGGACCCAGCGGGGTCTCCAGATGCTCTTCTCCAGGCCAGGGGGCCTCAGCCCACCTGGGCTGGGGCTTCTCTGTGAACCTACCACCTTCTGGGGACGGCCCTGGGCACAGCCAGGCCCTGGCGGATACACAAAAACCACAGACGTGACTGGAAGGAGGTCCTGCCCTAGACATGTCCTCAGAGCTCCCTCCCCTCCATGCTGCTCCAGGGAGCGGCAGGCAGGGGCGGGTTGCCCAACAGGTCATGGCCTTGCACAGGGTCACACCTCCCCCTTCCAAGGGTCCCTGCCCAGAGGTGACCGTGGGCCTGGGTGCACAGAGCCCAGGACAGCCTCGGCTGGGCCTCCCTCTGAGCCATGCCTTGACTCTGGTGCTGGGGAGGTGGTCATTTCAGCAGCCACTAATCCAGGCCCCCTTACTGCACCCAGGGACACGTCCCCACAGGATGAGTGGGGCAAAGGAGGGGCTCCCAATAGGGGCACCCACGGCCAGGCCAAGCACAGCCCCGGGCTTACCCACCTGCATAGTGGAGAGCTCCTGGGGGTGGGGGTGGGGGGTTAGGTCTGAGCAGAGCAGCTGGACCACCAGCCTCAGGAAGAGAAGAGCTAAGCAAGGGGCTCGGGCGGCCCTCCCTGGCCACTGGAAGGACCCCGAGGGAGTCAGCCAGGGTCAGGCCCGAGGTCTTGCCCAGTGTTTCCTTCGGTTTGGCTGCAACTCCTCCCAGGTCACGGAGCAAGGTGAGAGCTCACCCTGTGAGTCTCGAGGCCTGGGGGGCATGGGGCAGACACCCACCGAGCTCATCCCCAAACAAGGCCTAACAGGGTGGTCTTCCCGGCCAAGGCCCTGAGCTGCCTCCCCAGGAATTCCCAGCAGCCTCTGGAACAATCCCAGTGCCTGCCCCAGGCCTACTGCTCCGAGATTCATTCCTCCTTAATTTCCAGCGACCACGGCGGAGCTCTAGACTGTTAAATCCTATCGAGGAAATGGGGCCGCAGTGTTGGAGTGTCAATAAAAGATGCGTTTACTGTTTGGAAATGAGTCATTTCCGAGTTCTCTTTCAGAGCAGCATTGGCACCTTCCCTGGGGCTGCTCACCTGGCCAGGCCTTACTGGTCCCGTTCGTGCTGATGGGGGTGGCCCGGGAGAGCGCGGCAGGCCCCCACTGAGGAGCCCCACTGCCAAACCGCCCCCAGCCCTGGGCCTCCGCACCTACAGACCTGCTTCTTCCCCGGGCAGGGCGGAAGCCTCAGGGCCTGGCCCCTCATGCCCGTCAAGTTAGGGAGCAAACTCGGGGTGACCCGGGTCGCCAGGGGCGCCGTCCTCGAGCGGGAGGGCCCCGCGTGGCTGAGGTCACACGCCCGAGCTCTTCGTGGGGGTGTCAGCCTCGTGGAAATGCGTCCCGCGGGCCGGGCTTGGCGGGTCTCGTCACCGCGAGCGCCCGGGGTGCTGGGAACGCTGAGGGTCCGTGGCCAGCGCTCCAGGAGAGCAGAGTGAGACCCGGGATCTCTACCCAGGGCCCCCGAGTCTGAAATGCCCGCGAAGACACACCCAGGGGAGGCCGCCCCCGGGTCCCCTCGGGGTCGCGCTCGGCCCTGGGCCGGGCCTGATCTGTCCTCACAGGGAGCTTGGAATTCCCCGGGTGGCCGGAGGGAGAGTGGGCGGGACGACGGTAGAGACGCGGACTCTCCCCACCACACACACACACACACACACACACACACACACACACACACACACACACACACACACACACACACACACACACACACACACACACACACACACACACACACACACACACACACACACACACACACACACACACACACGCCACCTGGCTCCCGGCCCCGTGCGGCCGGCGACCAGCGCCCCCTGCCGCGCTGCACAAACCCCCGACACGCCCCCGCCCCGCCCCGCCCCGGCACCGCCCCCACGCGGGCGCCGCCCAATCGGCGGGCCGCCGGCGCGCGCGTCACGGGCGCCCTATTGTTATGCAAATATAAAGGAGGTAAAAGTCGCCCAGGCGCGGCGGGCGGGTGGGCGAGTGCAGCGGCGCGTGGGGAGGCGCGTGGGGGCCGCGTGGGAGCCGCAGCCGGAGCGAGCAAGGACCGGGAGCGCGCGGCGCCGCCGCCCCGGCCCGGCCGGCCCCGCGAGCGCAGCGCCCGCCCCGGTCGCCCGCCCGCCGGGCGCGGCTGGATGTGGCGGGGGTCCCGCGGCGGCGGCCCCTGGCCCCCATTGCCCGGAGCGCCTAGCGGCGGCGTGCGGGGCCCAGGGGCGCCGCGCCCTCCATGCGCCGCGGCGCGCCCCGAGGCAGCCGGGGGCCCGCGCCGAAGCCGCCGCCCGCGCTGAGCCCCGGCCCGGCCTGCGGCCAGCGCCCGGCGGCAGCATGAGCCAGGCCGAGCTGTCCACCTGCTCGGCGCCGCAGACGCAGCGCATCTTTCAGGAGGCCGTGCGCAAGGGCAACACGCAGGAACTGCAGTCGCTGCTGCAGAACATGACCAACTGCGAGTTCAACGTGAACTCGTTCGGACCCGAGGGCCAGACGGCGCTGCACCAGTCGGTCATCGACGGCAACCTGGAGCTCGTGAAGCTGCTGGTCAAGTTCGGCGCCGACATCCGCCTGGCCAACCGCGACGGCTGGAGCGCGCTGCACATCGCCGCGTTCGGCGGCCACCAGGACATCGTGCTCTATCTCATCACCAAGGCCAAGTACGCGGGCAGCGGCCGGTGATGCCGGCCCGGACCCCGACCCGCGCGCGGGCCCCGCGCGTGTCCTCCCTGCTGTACCTTCCCTCCAACTACCTCGGTGTGCGCCCGGCCCTCGGCGCCCGCGGCCACCACAAGTCCGGCGCGCAAGTCGGTGCCCACGGGAGCCGCGCCCGCCCACCCGCGGCCCGGGGTCGGCGCCCCCCGCGGCCGCCGGGGACCGGCCGGAGCGCTTCCCACGGCCCCGCCCGCCGCCGCGCGGGTGGGGGCAGGGCGCGGGCTCCAGCCCCTTTGAAATTTGAGTCTCGCTACCAGCAAGTTCGGAATCCCGAGACACCGGATCCTCCGCTCAAAATGTTCTCCTGAAGGTGGAAGGACCCGTGGCCGACGCGCGACGGAGACGACGCTCTGCTCTTCCCGGGCTTCTAAACTATTTATCACGTGTGTGCATATTTGTGGGTGATGTTTGTGCGCCTGAGTTTTCTGTTTGGAAAATATTTCGCGTGGTCAATGTGGTTATGGGGGGGAAGATGCATTTTTTTTTTCTAGTCTTAAAACTAAAAACTTGAGTCTGTCATTTCTTGGTTGCACTGAAATACCGCCCAGCCTGCTGGTTTCCCCGTGCTGCTCCGTCTCCCTCCGGCTTCTCTCCCTCACCTCTCTCCCCTCCTCCCCGCCCTCCCTTTCCTCCTCTCTCTCACACTCACACACACAATTCCGCGTGAGTTTTGGAAGCCCCCGGCCTCCCTCCGCCTTGTCCGGTGAGAGGCCACCATCCCCCAAGCCTGCCGGTTTGCAAAGCTTCCGCGGGAGCCTGGGTGCTCGGGTGTGGCGGTGATGGGGGGGTGGGGGTGGGGATCAAGCCTTTTCTAGTGAGTTCTATTATAGTTAACAGTCGATTGCACACTTTTTTTAAAAAAGTAAATGGATTTGCCACGATTAAATGTCATAACATTTATGACAGAATATAAAATATTAACATATTTTAAGCCAAGTTTTAGGTGTATTTTTTGAATCTTGGTTATAGACCCAATTTTAAAGGGCGTTGTATCCAGCGTTGTGAAGGCAACTGTACCCATATTTATATTTTTATAAAATGCCTATAAGACTGTGAATCTCTTGTGCTAATTGCTGAGTGAGCTGAAGGGCCACTTTGCCCCTCTTCAGCCTCCCGGAGCTTCAAGGACCCGATTCGAATCCGAAAATCCTGCCACGGGGGAGGGGCCGCCGGGAGGGGCCGCGCGAGGACCTAGGACGGAGGCGGTGCTTCTGCGTCACTTTCTGTCCCGAAAGGCGCCCTTCCTGGTTTCAGAGGTTCCAATTTTCTATGCAACCCCACACCCCTTGTTGTTTTGATCCTGAGAAATAAAAGGGAGGCTGAATTATTCAAATTTAAATGAGGCTTCCCCTGGGTAGAAGTGCTGCTGACCCTTCGTGCAAAAATGGGGAGCACTTGAGGACACAGGTGGGTGGAGGCCCTTTGTGCGTGGCTGGTCAGATTTGGGCAGTCATCTGTGGCTTTTTATAAAACTTTGTGTGAGAAGAATATATTGATAATGTCAGTGAAACAAGCAGACATTGAAACTGAGGCACAGATTACTCCAAAAGGAGTTTTTCTGTATATTTTTTCTAGATGCAAATACCTTTTTTAATTATGTTAATTAATGTTAAGACTTTCTAGGCTTACATGGAAGCTGTGTATGGGTCCCGGTGTGATCACTTTTAACTGGATGAAGTCTGCAGCACATTCCTGAGTGTACGATATAGACTTGTAGCCCAGCGTGAAAAATTTATAAATAAATTTTTCATTGATCTTTTTATATTAAAAAAGTTTGTTGGTTCTTCTTGGGCTTGGCGCCGGGACGAGGGTCAGGCTGCAACATGCTGTTTGCGGGTGACGGCTGTGCAGCGCTTGGCTTGTTTCCACCTGAAGACAGAGCCTGGTAAGCTGCCTCTTGGCTCAGCTCAAAGGCACCGCAGTGGCCACGCACAGGACTTGTGGGGGCCCGCCTGCCTGCTTCCAACCGTGGGAGTGGGGCACCTGAGGGCGCCCAGAACCACTTCCTCTGCTCCCTGGCAAAGGCCTCCACGTGGAAAGTTCTACTTGAAGCTCTTCCCGCCCTTCCCCCTCCCAAAGCCAGCCTGAGATGCCAAGGGTCTTAGGAGGGATCAGGCCCCCCTTAGGAGGGATCAGGCCCCTCTGGCTCCCTGCTACTGTGGGTTTCTGCTGGACCACCTGCTGCACAGAAAGGGTATCTTTCAAATTTTGGGGAACTTCTGATGAGTAAAAGGCCCCTTCCTCTGCTCCGGTCCCTGGTGGTGCCTGGGAGATGAGGCAGCCACTCCCCCAGAGCACAGACCCCGAGTTCCCGAGTTCAACTCTGGGTCCACCCCGGAAGCTTGCATGGGATGGGGTGCAGGGGAGGACATCCCCCAGGGGCAAGAGTAGCCTGCCCAGAGGGGACGGAGAGCCAGTGGGCCAAGGAAGTTCTAACTTTACTGGGACTCGAGAGTTACAAGATAACTTTCTCCTGTAAAGCTTCCAGAGCCCCCCTGTGAGAAGCCTGAGGGTGGCAGCTTCACCTCAGGGGGGTGCAGCTACATTTTGTCCCAAGACGGGAAGACGGACGCATTGCCCTTACCCTGTTCCTACTTTGCATCTCCAGCTCTGTTCTGCCCTGAGGATTTTCCGAGTGAATTTTCAGTTGGTTACACAAGCATTTACTGACCCCCAGCTGGCCCACTAGATGGACCAGCTCCCTCGTTAGATGTCACAGAGGTGAGTGGAATATTTGATGCACATGAGGCCCCAGGGGAAGGCCTGACCTGAGGCTTCAGGGGGAGCGGCCGAGGGTGCTGGGGGTGCCTGGCCCCGAAGTGCTGAATTTGGACGCTGTTGGGGTATAAGGCCTGGGCACTACCCGGACCCCAGGTGGGCCGGACCTCGTCTCCACTTCCCACCCCAGGCACTCGCGCAGGAGAGGGAGTCAAAGCTATAAACAAATGAGCAGAGGGTGCAGGCTCCCACTCCGGGACCCCTGTCACCTGGGAGTCCCCACCACCCCGCCTCAGGCAGGTCTTCAGGGGTGGGAACAGCTCTTCAAGCCTTTCTGTGGCCAGGGCGAGAAAGAAGGCGCAGCTGACGCTCCCCGGGGCTGGGCCTCTGGGAACCCCTGGAGTGGCTGCCATGGAGAAAGCAGACAGACCAAATGGGCAAGGGCAGGGCCGCCCCACTCCCCCCCCCCACCTCCCACCCCCCGGCCAGGAGTGTTGGCAGCTCCTGTCCAACTGTCCATCTCTCTGACCTGACCCTGGCCGGACGCAGGAAGTGTTTACTGTTGGAAGGGATGCCAGAGGGAGACCAGGAAATGCAGGAAAATGGTCAGCCAGAAAGAGTGATGTCCAAAGCCAGCAGGCGTGGGAGCCAGGACACAGCCGGCCAGAGCGAAGGGGCCAAAGCGACGGGTTCGGAGGAGGAGAGGGAAGGGGCTGCCTTCCGGGCTCTGTCCCTCAAAGGCCCTGGCTCAGCACAGGGAGGCACAGCCCCGGTCGCACACAGGCACAGGGACGCGGCCCTGCAGTTCTGACCTTCGGAAGGCCAAGTACCTCCTGACGTCGCAGTGGAGCCTGCGGAGAGGAGGCCGGCGTCCACCCGGGCCTTGAGGACAGGAAAGGAGGCGCTGCGTGCAACTGGGAAACAAAGCCTGAGGCCGCGGAGCCTGCGGGTGCAGGCCCTGGGAAGTCTGGGAACCACCGACGGCTCCTCTCCTCCCGAGGCCTCCAGCGCAGCCCCTCCCGGGGCTCCGGGGTCTCGGGGAGGCCGCCCTCCCCCACCACTCCGCCTCGGCAGGCCTGGGCTCCCCGCTCGTCGCCAACACGCCCCTCCCTCTGCCCGGCGCATTCTTCTGCTTGGCTGTACGTCGGACTGTCCCTCGGCGCGTCCGTCTGTCGGTCTTTCTTCTCTCGCCCCCTCCAAAGCCGCGGGCCCCATTCATCCTCGAGGCCTCTGCCCTTTCCTGCGAGCGGGTTCCGCTCGGCGAGCAGCTGCTATGCTAATGAGAAGGGGGTGGGGGGCGGCGGGGGATCGGCGGGGGAGGGGGGACGAGGTGGGGGCACCCGCAGGGGGAAACCAGCGTCGGGAGGCCGGGGGCTCGGCAGTGGGGGCCCGACCGAGAGAGGGGAGGGACGGGCGCTCACAGAGGCCCGATCTCTGCATTCAGAACCGGCGGGGGCCACTCGCGGGCGCTGGGAAAGGGCGCCGCCCCCGCCGCCCCCGCCCCGCGCACCCACTCGCCGAGCGAGGGGTGCGAGCAGTAGAGACCAGCTGTCATCTCTGTTCTGGGGTCGCGGCCTGGAGGGCGGCTCGTTCCGGAGGCCGCCCACCCCCTCCCAGCCCACCAGACGCCGCGGCGCGTGGGGCTTGGGTGCGCCCCGCGCGGGCTGGGGGTCTGAGCCGGAGACGGAGGGCCGGACACCCCCGCAGCCCCCCGGCCTGGGTGATTGGACGCTGGGGCGGGCGCGTGCTGCCCCCCTCCCGGAGGCGGCGCCCGAGGACCCCGGGCCTCGGCGAGACGGGGGAGGGGCGGGGGCGGCCCGAGCTGGACACGGGGACCCTGACCGCCGCCCACCCGGCGTCCTAGGGGCGACGAGGGGTGAGGACGAGGGCCCCCGAAACATGGCTCTCGGAGCCCGGGACGCCCTCCCGCCTTGGGCGGGACTCCCACGAACGGGCACGGCGAGCAGCGCCCGATGGCAGGGTTCGGACCCGGGCGAGGACGCCAGCCCAGAACCGCGCGGTGCGGGCTGTGCTGCCACCCTGCGGATGCAGCGAGTACTGCGCCCTGGGGCCCGGGGGCCCGGGCGGCGAGACCCCCCGCCCGCCCTTCGCTGAGCGCAGGCGCCCGCACCCCCCACCCCCGCCGCCGCCTGCCGCGGACCCGGGCCTACTGGTGGCGCCGCCCCGCACCACCCTCGCGTGCCTGGAGCCCGCGACCTCGTCTCCTGAAAGGTGGCCGGGGCCCTTGGGGGGTCGGCCGCGGGGCGCCGGGGCCGCGGCGCGAGGGGTTGGGGTTAGGGAGCCGAAGGCCTTTCGGATGGGGGCGCTCGGGCCCAGCTCGGGCCGAGAAACTGGGTCCGCTTCCCGCGGTGGCCGTCCCGTGCGAGGCGGGGCGAAGGTGCGCGCTGCGCAGAGGAAAGCGCCGGAAAGGCTGAGAGCAAGTCAGGTGGGCCAGGCCTCACTCGGGCGACCACGGGAGAGAACGTCCAGCAGAGCCTGGTCGGTCTAGGCTACAGTGACAACACCGGCAATCTGTGGGGCTTGGGGGAGGGGGCAGGGCCAGAACTGGGGTCACCTTGCGGAAGGGCGGCCACAGAGGCCCGCTGCCCGGCAGGAGGGCCCCGGAGCAGGGTGGGCGTGTCCCTGGAAGGGGCGGCTGTGTTGAACCTGACGTTAAACATGCACAACGTAGGAGCCGTGAGCTGAGTTTTATTCCGGATCTTACCGAGGACTGTAGCCTGGGAGACAGCTTCTCAGTAGCTCTGAGGGGCTGCTGTGAAGAGGTGGGGGAGCGGCCAGGATCTGTGTGGTCTGGGCCAGGGGGTGTGTACAGCCAAGCACACATCTCCGTAGAAGGTAACGGCTAGTCACGGGGAAGGGGTATTTCCATAAATGATTTTAGCCCTTTTTTTCTGTGTATGGAAAGAGGCAGGAATTTGGGTTCATTAAAATTCTTCTGAGATATCTACTCTCTAAGGGGCCTGTTTTTCCAAAGCACAGAGAGCCTCATCCCGTCTTTCCCCCGAACCCCTTTCAGGGTGCACTGTCGGTCGGCGACTGCAGTGGCCAATGACTTAAGGTCTTTGTAGAGCTGGCCAGTGGGCCACATTCTTGGTTTTACAACCCGTAGTGGCTCCTGGCTTCTGCAGGCCCCGGAAGTAGAACCAAACCAGGGTCTGGGGAAGTGACCCCATCACGGTCCTCATGGAGCGATTGGCCGTGGTGCAGTATTCTCCCATTTGGTCAAAAGGGGAAGGGAGGACATTTCAGGGCCCCGGAGTCACAAAGTGGATGGTCAGCAGGACACGGGATGTGTCACAGCCCTGTGGACATGGCCGCCACGTGAGTCACTTCAAGACACAGACCACGTCCGGCAGAACCATCAGGGCCAGCAGTGGGGTGCTTCCAGATCACCCCACAGAGCCTGGAGCCTCAGCAGAGGGTGGCGGGCAAGGCTCTGATGGTCAGGTGAGGCTGGCATTGGAATTGCAGAGTCTGCCAGCAGTCTCCCCACCCCATCCACCATTCCACAGGAAGTGTCTGTGTTGGGCATAAGCAAGGAAAGGACTTCTCTCTCTGTCTGAACTCTTGCCCGGCTCAGAGGTGGGGCCTGGATACCAGGTTTACCCCCAGTACGTGTCCCCCCAGTGGATAAAATCCACCTCTGCCTCCTCGTTGGTACCCTATGGACAAGAACCCCCAAGGGAGCCCAACCCAAATTGTCCCATAAACTTTCCAGAGACATATGACAATATACAGAACAGTGGCCTGTAAACAAGATGGAATGTATTTCTCATCACTGAAGTTAGAACAGGTGGTCCGGGGCTGGTGTGTGGCATTAGGATACAGGCTTTCTGCTGGGTGGACCTTTCATTCACATGGCTCAAAATGGCAGCCCACGTCCAGCCATCAAGTCTACATTCCAGCCAACAGTGAGGAGGAAGAGGTGAACTAGGGCCTGGGCCCCCTCCTTCCAGGACACTTCCTAGAAGTCTGTTTTTGCCAAATCTACTCACATCCCATTGGCTAAAACATAGCCACATGCCCAACCTCATTGCAAGGGAGGCTGGGAAATGTAGTCTTTATTCAGTGATGTGCCCAGCTTCAAATGGGGCCATAGACGAAGAAGAGCTGCAGATTTGGGAGTGGTCTGTCCCTGCCCAGGTGACGGCAGCATCCAGGCCGTGTGGTCAGGCAGAGTCGTCTGTGTCTTATGCTCTGCCTTGTTTTCCGTGACGGGAATACACGCTACACTCTAACGTTAGAGGTTTGTGCTGAAGAACTTTCTAAGGGTTAAAACTGTCCAGCAATGGACTGAAAAGAATGAAAAGCGGAAGCACTCCTGGGTGCTTGTTTGCGCTGAGATTTACACCTCCCAGGCCTGACCGAGTATACGTGCACAGCCCCACGAGAAACACGAGGGGGGGAGCACAGCCCGTCTGTGTAGGGATGGGTCCAGCAGACATGCTGCTGTACCCTAGGAGCCCCAGAGCCATTCTCCACGGGAAACGATGCTGCAGGTTAGGTGAACAAGGCCCTGCCGTGTGGCCGTCAGGAAACGGAGGGCCCGGGAAGCACTTGGGACACCCCTGCTCCCTGCACGAGGCGAGAGCAGGACTCGGTAGAGAGGAGAGCCAGCCTTTGCCCCTCTGCTCCCCGTTCCCTGTTCTCCAACCTCCCTCTCCCTTATCTCGGAGCAAAGTAATAAGTAACCCAGGACTTGGAATTCTCAAGGTTATTTTGTCAATAAAGTTCTCCCTCTCAAGTGTCCCAAGATGTCTTCTGGGGCATGGCTTCTTTTCGTTGTAATCAAGGTCGAAAGAAAATCATTAGGTTTATCATTCATATTCCTAAAAATCAACTTTACTGCAGTATAATTTATATACAATAAAATGCAGCCACTTAGAGTGTGATGAGTATGGACTGGTGTGTATGCCCACAGAACCTACACCATAACCAAAGCATACAACATTCCCATCAGCCCCCAAAGTTCTTCCACACCCCGACTCAGCTGGCTCCTCTCGCCCCCCAGTCCCGGGTCACCGCCGACCACTTCTATCACCACAGGTCATAGGATTATCTATAAAAGGACTGGTGTGGTTTGTACTTCCTGGCTTTCTGGCCCTCAGTGCCAGACTCACCCATGTTGTTGCAGTAACTTTGTGGGGGAGGGGTAGGTCTCTTTTTTTCTGGTTTTTTTTTTTTTCCCCCACTAGAAAGATCTGGCTGGTACCACACAAAACACAGGATAGCTTCCACTGGTAGTTTTTCAGTCGACAGAATTATCCTCAGTAAATGTGCTGGCAGCACACGGCACCTCAGAGAGCCCAGGGGAAGGGGAGCACAGGCCCACCCCTTACCTTTCCAAAACACTCCATTCCCTTCTCCTGGGCACTGATCCTTAAGGACTGGGACTCTGACCCCAGAGTGTCTTTAGAAAATCATCTTACCAAATTAACGTTTAGAAAATGAAACTTTAGGGACTTCCCTGGTGGTGCAGTGGTTAAGAATCCGCCTGCCAATGCAGGGGACACGGGTTCGAGCCCTGGTCCGGGAAGATCCCACATGCCGCGGAGCAACTAAGCCCGTGCGCCACAACTACTGAGCCTGCGCTCTAGAGCCCGCAAGCCACAACTACTGATCCTGCGTGCCACAACTACTGAAGCCCATGCACCACAACTACTGAAGCCCGTGTGCCTAGAGCCTGTGCTCCGCAACAAGAGAAGCCACTGCAGTGAGAAGCCCGCACACCGCAACGAAGACTAGCCCCTGCTCGCCGCAACGAGAGAAAGCCCATGTGCAGCAACGAAGACCCAACGCAGCCAAAAATAAATAAATAAATTTATAGGAAAAGAAAAAATAGAGCTTCCACATAACGTAGCATATGTATTACTCTTTTCCAAGCTTAGCTGTACACCCAAGAGATATTAAAATATACATCCAGGGACTTCCCTGGTGGTCCAGTGCAAGGGGCCTGGGTTCTATCCCTGGTCGGGGAACTAGATCCCACATGCAGGCCGCAACTAAGAGCCTTCATACCGCAACCAAAGATTCCTCATGCCACAACTTAACATGCTGCAACTAAGAGCCAGCACAGCCAAACTAAATAAATAGATATTTTAAAAAAGTACATCCACACAAAAAACTGCATGCAGGGACTTCCCTGGCGGTCCAGTGGTTAAGACTTCACCTTCCACCGGAGGGGGCCTGGGTTCCATCCCTGGTCGGGGAACTAGGATCCTGCATGCTGCACAGTGCGGCCAAAAAACAAAAACGTGGCTTCCAAATTTCACAGCAACATTATTCATAATAGCCAGAAAGTAGTAACAGCCCAAATGTCCACCAGCTGATGGAGATATAAACAAAATATGGGATATATATGCAATAGAACATTATTCAGCCATAAAAAGGAATGAAATACCGATATGACTTGAAAATTAACCTTGAAAATATTATGTTAAGGAAAAGCTGCCGGACACAAAGGGACAAATATTGTATATGATCCAGTTAGGAGCTGCCTAGGGCTGGGGGTGGGCTTGGTAAGAATAATGGGCAAGCACAGGGCTTCCTTCTGATGGGACAGAAATGTTCTAAAGTTAGATTATAGAGATGGTTGCACAACTTTGTGAATGTACTAAACCCACTGAATTGTGCCCACTGTACGGTAAGTGAATTGTATCTCAATTTTTGAAAGCTCTTTAAAATCAAAATAGGTTTTTATCACTATGTAGTTATACCTGCAATTTGTAATGCAGATTTTAACAAGCACAGAGAAGAGCTAAAAAGGGCACTTGAGGCTTCCCTGGTGGCGCAGTGGTTGAGAGTCCGCCTGCCGATGCAGGGGACGCGGGTTCGTGCCCCGGTCTGGGAAGATCCCACGTGCCGCGGAGCGGCTGGGCCCGTGAGCCATGGCCGCTGAGCCTGCGCGTCCGGAGCCTGTGCTCCGCAACGGGAGAGGCCACAGCAGTGAGAGGCCCGCGTACCGCAAAAAAAAAAAAAAAGGCACTTGGTCCCTTCCTGCCATGGGTCTGGGACTCAGAATGTCAACTTGGAACTAAAAGCTACAGCACACAGTGGACATCAGGACACGGAGCATATGGCGTTTCCACAGTCTGGACATCTTGTGGAGTGATGCATATACCCCAGTGATGCAAAACTCTTCCACCTGGAACCACCTTTGAGACACACTGGAACGTTAGTCCCATAACTTTACAACTTGAAATGCCCGAATGTGTCATCAGACTCGTCCTGAGTGACTTTGGATTATTTCAAAACCTGCAAAACGTCTTCACAGGAGGATGACTTCTGACCATGAAGGATATTCAGAAGAATGGGTCACTGGTTCTGAGGTTAATTAAGAAAAAAGTTCCAAGCATCTTGTACATTCCTGGGAAAAGTGTTCCTACAACGTTCTGTCAACTACAAATTGGCGCTCGCCATTGTCACTTGCCCGCTGCCTCTACAAGGAGTAACTCACGTGCTGCTGCCGCTGCTGACTGGCAACACCCCCTGAAGAGCTGACCTGAGGCACTCCGGGCTCTGGGTAACACTGGCAGAACAGGTCTTCCGATAGATGGATATTTTCAGGAGACAAGTTTATGAGCCCAGTTCTTGTATCTCCTCGTATCTAGACAAGCACTCAAATCCTTCATGGCGACGTCTGCTCCTCGTGACTGGCAGTGACATGCACGAGACGAGCAGAAACCTTCCACAGAACATATGTGCTTGATTGCATGTACCCCCCTTCACCCAAATCACATCTATACTGACCTTCCTCCCTGCCTCTGTGGAGCAGTTTCTCAGAGCGATCTGGGATGCTGTCTCCCGGGTTGCAGCCCTCATTTTGCCCCAAATAAAACTCAAATCGCAACTCTCACGTTGTGCATTTTTTTAAGTCGACAGTTCCCATCACTTCTAGAAAAAACTTAAGGAACCCTATAGCCACCCAGTCACCTCCAAAGGCGAGAGAGTGGAGAATACCAGCTCAGACGCCAGGCAGTCCCCAGGCGCTGGGAAGTCTGCCATTCCTCTCCTCTTGAGCATCTTGTGGCAGGAAAGCTGCAGAAGGTGACTGACAAGA
The DNA here is from genome assembly GCF_963924675.1 of Phocoena phocoena. Lineage (NCBI taxonomy): Eukaryota > Metazoa > Chordata > Mammalia > Artiodactyla > Phocoenidae > Phocoena > Phocoena phocoena. Next base: position 114,965,974 of record NC_089224.1, on the reverse strand, counting down.
CCCAGGTGGGCGGGGCTTGCAGCTGAAGCTCCGGAAGTTTGAGGCCGGCGAGGGATCTGGCTGTTGGTGGCGTCTCTTCCCAAACTGTACTGACCCCTACTGGAAGCACTGAGAACTTTTGCCCATGAAGGCCTGAAGCTTCCCCACTGATAATTGCAGTTCTTCTATAACCATTGCCATACAATCTAAGACCTTCCTCTGGTTCTGTAATCTTTTATGGTAGTCAGGATTTGTGTGAAGAACTTCACACTGGGAAGATCGAGATATGTCATAGGTTCCACTTCAATCTCCGTCATTTTGCCTTCGATTGATTCTTGTACCGTGTAATAAGATGCATCCATTCTCACAGTGCAGCAAGAGCTGGCCCCAAGTCTGGCATTCCACGGAAAACTTTGCTGTGCAATCCTTCATCTCAGCCGCTGGTGTTTCCAGAGGCAAGTCTGAGGCTTCTCCTTTGGATCTTCAGAATATTTTTGTAGACTTCCATCACTTTCTACTGGCTGCAAACATTTCAACTCTTCAGAAAGAGAAGGTGCTTAGGTTCTAAAACTTTCAAGACTGAAAATAATGGGGTTTTGTAATAAAGAATTGCAAGACAAAAGATAACCAAATGGAAAAATCTGGAGTTAAAAAGCACAACAGGGCTTCCCTGGTGGTGCAGTGGTTAAGAATCCGCCCACCAATTCAGGGGACACAGGTTCGATCCCCGGTCCGGGAAGATCCCACATGCCACGGAGCAACTAAGCCTGCACGCCACAACTATTGAGCCTGCGCTCAGAGCCCGCGAGCCACAACTACTGAAGCCTGCACACCTAGAGCCTGTGCTCCGCAACAAGAGAAGCCACCGTGATGAGATGCCCGTGCACCGCAATGTAGTCGTCCCTGCTCGCCGCAACTAGAGAAAGCCCGCGCGCAGCAACGAAGACCCAACGCAGCCAAAAATAAAATAAAGAAATAAATTTATATTTAAAAAAAGCTCAACAAATGAAATAAAAAATCCACAAGATTCTGGTCCTAGAGCAACTGGACATCCACATGCAAAAAAATTAATCTGGGGGAGTGGGATGAATTGGGAGATTGCGACTGACATATATACACTACTATGTATAAAATAGATAACTAATGAGAACCTACTGTATAACGCAGGGAAGTCTACTCAATGCTCTGTGGTAACCTAAATGGGAAGGAAACCTAAAAATCTAAAAAAGAGGGGATACATTTATATGTATGACTGATTCACTTTGTTGTACAGCAAGAAACTAACACAGCATTATAAAGCAACTATACACCGTGCCCCGGTCTGGGAAGATCCCACATGCCACGGAGCCTAGTTAGCCCCTACAGTCTCGTAAACTGATTCTAGAAAGAATTTCCTTAAAATATATCTCCCACTGATTTTTTTCCTCTGGTCGAACCCTAACTGACACAGGGGTCAAAGCAAAAGTCAATGAGGAAACGATAGTCTTTTCAAAACATGCTGCTGGGACACTTGGATATTGACGTGTAAAAAGAGTTAGACCCTCATGTCACAGCATGCACAAAAATTAGTACAAAAATGGCTCATAGACCTGAATGTAAGAGCTAAAAACATAAAACCATTTAGAATAACACATAGAATAGGACTTCCCTGGTGGTGCAGTGCTTAAGAATCCGCCTGCCAATGCCACGGACACAGGTTCGAGCCCCGGTCTGGGAAGGTCCCACGTGCCGCGGAGCAATTAAGCCCGTGCGCCACAACTACTGAGCCCGTGCTCTGGAGCCTGCAAGCCACAACTACTGAGCCCGGGTACCACAACTACTGAGATCTCGCTCTAGAGCCTGCGAGCCACACTACTGAGCAGCGCGCCTAGAGCCTGTGCTCCACAACAAGAGCAGCCACCGCAGTGAGAAGCCCGTGCACCGCAACGAAGAGTAGCCCCCGCTCACCGCAACTAGAGAAACCCCACGCACAGCAACGAAGACCCAATGCAGCCAAAGATAAATAAATAAAGAGATTTATTTTTTAAAGAACTTAGAAAAACCTTTACGACCCCGGATTAAGCAGAGTTCTTAGATACAACATCAAAGGCACGATCCATTCCAGAAAAAAGAAATTTGACTTCATAAAAATTAAAAACTAAAAAAAAACAAACAAAAAACAGTTTGCACTTCAAAAGACTTTTTTTTTTTTTTTTTTTTTTTTGCGGTACGCGGGCCTCTCACTGTTGTGGCCTCTCCCGTTGCGGAGCACAGGCTCCGGACGCGCAGGCTTAGTGGCCATGGCTCACGGGCCCAGCCGCTCCGCGGTACGTGGGATCCTCCCGGACCGGGGCACGAACCCGTGTCCCCTGCATCGGCAGGCAGACTCTCTACTACTGCACCACCAGGGAAGCCCCAAAAGACATTTTTAAGGGAACTATACTCACTATCTTATAATCACCCATAATGGAAGAGAATGTAAAAAAAGAATATATATATATATATATATATATACACACACACACACACACATATATATATATAATTGAATCACTTTTTTGTACATCTGAAACTAATGTAACATTGTAAATCAACTATATTTCAATAAAAATATTTAAAAAACAAAAAATACATTTTTAAATTATGAACATTAAAAACAACCTACAGACTGGAAGAAAATATATACTTGCATATCATTTATCTGATAAAACACTTATAGCCCAAATATATAAAGATCAACTCAGTAATAAGACAAACAACCCGAATAATAGAAATGGCTGATAAGCACATGGAAAAATGCCCAGCACCGTGAGTTATTAGGGAAATGCAAAGTAAAACCACATATTAGTATCGCTGTAATAAAACGACTGTTAGTAACAGCTTTTGGCAGGGATGTGCGGAAGCTGTGACCCTCATCGCTGCTGGTGGAATGAAGAATGGTGCCGCCAGTTTGGAAAGCAGTTCGGCAGATTCTTTAAAAATTAAACAAAAAAAAATCTTTTTATATGACTCAACAATTCCACTCCTTGTTATTGATTCAGGATAAATAAAAACACATGTCTATACAAAGAAATTTTTGGCAAATGTTCCTTGCACCATTTATGCGTAAGAGCAAAATAATGGAAACAATCCAAATGTCCATTGACTGGTGAATGAGTAAACGAAATGTCTTTGATCCATTTAATGGAATACTATTTAGCAATAGAAAGAAAGACACCAGCTGCCGATATGTCCTAGGGCATTGCATGGGTGAGCCTCAAAAACGTGCTAAGTGAAAGAAGTCAGGTGCAAAAAGCTACAAAAGATTCCGTTTGTATGAAATGCTTTTTTATTTTTTTAAGTTATTTTTTTTGATGTGGACCATTTTTAAAGTCTTTATTGAATTTATTAAAATATTGCTTCTGTTTTATGGTTTTTTTTGGATTTTTGGCTGCGAGGCATGTGGGTTCTTAGCTCCCCAACCAGGGATCAAACCCTCAATCCTTGCATTGGAAGGCGAAGTCTTGACCTCTGGACCTCCAGGGAAGTCCCCTGAAATGCTTTTTAAAAAAGGCAAACCTATAGAGGCAGAAAGAGGATTAGTGGTTGTCTGAGAAACGGGTAGAAACAGGGATTCATGGAAAACGAGCAGGATGGACTTTTCTGGATGATGGAAATATTCTAAACCTGAATTATGGTGATATTTGCACAGTTCTGCAAATTTACGAAAAATCAATAAATTAGCGGGACTTCCCTGGTGGTACAGTGGTTAAGAATCCGCCTGCCAATGCAGGGGACACGGGTTTGAGCCCTGGTCCAGGAAGATCCCACATGCCGCGGAGCAACTAAGCCCGTGCGCCACAACTACTGAAGCCCTTCGGCCTAGAGCCCGTGCTCTGCAACAAGAGAAAGCCACTGCAATGAGAAGCCTGCGCACCGCAAGGAAGAGTAGTCCCCGTTCAAGGCAAATAGAGAAAGCCCGCACACAGCAATGAAGACCCAACCCAGCCGAAAATAAATAAATAAATAAAAATTTAAAAAAATAAAATAAATAGAAATAAATTGTCCACTTAAAACGAGTATATTTTGTGGTATGGAAGTGATACCTCAATCAAGCTGTTTTTTAAAAAAATAAACAAGAAAGCTACAACATAAAAAAACAAACTAAACCAGACTGGTTAGGGTTATAAATTTAGGTGGTTGAAGTATGAAGAATACAAGGTGGTAGGGACTTCCCTGGTGGTCCACTGGTTAAGACTCCGTGCTCCCAATGCAGGGGGACTGGGTTCGATCCCTGCTCAGGGAAATAGATCCCACATGCCGCAACTAAAAATCCTGCATGCCACAATGAAGATCCCGAGTACCGCAACAAAGACCCAGTGCAACCAAACAAATAAATTTTAAAAACAAAAAACACCAAGGTGGTAATTTTCTTTGGGTGGTTATCGCGTGGGGCAGGGGAGAGGCACCAGAGAGGGGTGGGGGTGGGAGCCAGTGAGTAGAGGGGAGGCTAGGGGGCTCCTAGGAGACTGACCACGTCCTGTTTCTTGACCTGGATGGTGAGCACATGAGTGCTTGCTTTACAGTAAAACTTTTTTATTTCTGTATTTATATATATATATATATATATATATATATATATATATATATATATATATAATATTATATATATATCATGTATATATTATATATATTATTTATATATATAATATATATATATATATTTTTGCCACACCACATGGCTTGTAGGATCTTATTTCCCCTACCAGGGATTGAACCTGAGCCACGGCAGTGAAAACACCGAGTCCGCTGGACTGCCAGGGAATTCCCATAAAATTTTAAATATATATTTTGTTTTATACATGTTTCTTGACATATGTTATATTACACAATAGTAACCCTTTACAATACCAACCAAAAAATGTATTGTTTCTGGGAATAAATCTAACAAAAACGAGGAAGATCTGTCTACAGCAAGTTACAAACTCTACTGAAAAGCATTAAATCAGCCCTGAATAAGTGTGTGGCAGGGCAAAGGGATCATTATTCCCCAAATTGATTTGTAGAGTCAATGCAACTCTGATCAAATCCTAAAAGGTTTTTCAAAGAATTGAACAAAATCAAATTAAAAACAAGCCCAAGAAGAGCCACGTGACTCTTCAAGAATAATGATATCCTGCTAGCTGTTATGGCTTCTGCAGTCTTATAAAGCCGTAACTATCAGGACAGCATGATCTTGGCCCAGGGAAAACAAACTGATCCACAAAAGGCAATAGAGAGCCCAGAACAGTCCACAGGCACATACACAACCTGGAACACTGATTATAGAGCATCTGAAGGAACTAGTTCATAAATAAATCAATAAAATAAAATATCAAAATCAATATAAATGAAATACAATAATAACATCTCATATGCAGGGTTGAAACAAAGGGACAGAGTTAAAGTACTTGGACAAGAATGGTCCTTAGGTTGGAGAGGGCTAAATCGGAGCCCATGTGATGGAAAGTCCCTTCACTGCTCCAGTGAGGGTATAAGATGTGTTAGATTAGGTGTTCGTGGTATAACTGCCAACCAATTAAGGAGAAAAATGGAACACTGGGCGTTGGAGGGTACCAGTACAAAAAGAAGTGAGAAATAAGAAAAAAGAAGCATAGAAAAAACTGGACAACTAAAAGGCACAAAATAAAGTCACAAGAAGAAGTTTAAGTTGTGGAATTAATTATAGAACCCTCAGTTAAAGTTGGAGTCAGGACGGGTCTGTAGGGAGCTCTCTCCACGAATATGCACGTCAATTGCCCCAAACAGGAAGAGATTTCCGCCTACATCTTGGACAGGAAGGTGCCTCTACTTACCATCAGTCAGGAGGAAGGAAACTTCCCTCCACCCCCAACAGCCCAGCCAATCAGAGACTGCAGGGGCCCAGTCAATGGGAAGACTCCATTGAACCCCAGCTCCTCCAATGGAATCTTTGGTTATCACAGCCCCTCCCTACTCCTCCTTTTCCCTATAAAAGCAAGTTCCCCCTCCTTGTTCTCTGGATTTGGCTTTTTTGTCCGCCATAGTTTCCACATCCCAAATTGCAATTCCTCTGCTATTCCTGAATAAGCTTGCTTTTGCTGGTAAAATAACTGGCTACCATTCACTAAAGTTGATATATTTATATGGTGTCAGAAGTGGGATCTGAAGGCGGCGAACCCCAAGAGATGACAGGCCCTGGAATGGAGCCAGGTACCCACACTGTGAGCCCTTCATGCTCATCACTTCCCTGAGTCTCTTCTTGTATTCCAAACTGCTTCTTTGCGTTTTGAGTTCTCTGGCTTTTTTCGGGATCTGGAAAGGCTTTGTCCTTTCAGGGGGGAGGTTTCATCCTTTCTGGTTCAAGGTTTCGCCCTTGGTGAATACTCAGTTGTCTTCTGGAGTGTGCAAGAGTGAGGGGGATCGAGCTAACTGGAATCGAATAATTTGCTTTATTCCTTTTGGATTCTGGGCTAGGACTCCAGCAACTTTCTTGGGTTTCCAGGAGAACTTAAGGAAAAGGGATCCTGGTCATCTATGCGCTCTGAGGGCAGCCCTCCCTCAGGGACTCTGGAAGGTTCACGTTTGAAAGCTATGGACCCTGACATGCTCATTTCTTTGTCCCCTGACATGCTCATTTTTAACTAAGTGGGTTGAACCAACTAAAAGTAATCCAGAATTATCATGGCCATTACAGGGAACTTTCAATCTTCCCAAACTTGTTTTTCTTAAGATTAAATTGGAGAACTGTGGTTCTAAAATTTTATTTTATTTAATTTATTATTTTTTTAATTAATTTATTTACTTTTGGCTGTGTTGGGTCTTCGTTGCTGCGTGGGCTTTCTCTAGTTACGGCGAGGGGGGCTACTCTTCCTTGCGGTGTGCAGGCTTCTCATTGCAGTGGCTTCTCTTGTTGCAGAGCATGGGCTCTAGGCGCACGGGCTTCAGCAGTTGTGGCACGCAGGCTCAGTAGTTGTGGCGCGCTGGCTTAGTTGCTCCACGGCATGTGCGATCTTCCCGGACCAGGGATCAAACCCGTGTCCCCTGCATTGGCAGGCGGATTTTTAACCACTTTGCCACCAGGGAAGTCCCATGTGGTTCTAATATTAAATAAGAAGAATGGGATATTTATTTTCATTGGTACCTGGAAGCTTGAAAATGTGCACCGAAGTCTAAAATTGCCTCTTTGCAAGATACCATTTCTAAATTGGCCAAAACAACTAAAAAACTTGAAAAGAACAAAACAGTTTCTGAAGCCTTGTGCTCCTTGAGTTCCCCTCCCCTAACTTCTTTGTCTCTGGCACCATCTTGTGTGTCTTCTCCGCCCCCTTTGTCTCAGACTCCGCCCCCTTTGTTTCTTCCTCTCCCCTCCCCTGTGAAAACCTGCCTCTTTAAAATCAGACCCTCAGGGGGACTTCTCTGGCGGTCCAGTGGTTGAGGCTTCACCTTCCAATGCAGGGGGTGCAGGTTCAATATGTGGGCAGGTAGCTAAGACCCCACATGCCTCGAGACCAAAAAACCAAAACATAAAACAGAAGCAGTATTGTAACAAATTCAATAAAGACTTCAAAAGTGGTTCACATCAAAAAAAAAACTTTAATAAAAATAAAATAAAATTGAACCCTCTTAGGGTCCAAATGCTTAACCCCTAATTATAGTTTTTAAGTTAACTGGAGCAGGACTCCCCTGGTGGCACAGTGGCTAAGAATCTGCCTGTCAATGCAGGGGACACAGGTTTGAGCCCTGGTCCGGGATGTTCCCACATGCCACGGAGCAACTAAGCCCGTGCGCCACAACTACTGAAGCCCGTGTGCCTAGAGCCCGTGCTCCGCAACGAGAAGCCACCACAATGAGAAGCCTGTGCACTGCAACGAAGACCCAATGCATCCAAAAATAAATAAATTGAAATAAATAAATTTATAAAAAAATTAAAAATCAGTAGTGTACTTAGGTAAAACTAAAACAATTTTCTTTCATTTACTAAGAGGACAAGGTTTTCTTGGAATATTGGTCTGCTTCTCGTGGGAGATTATGAATTTTTCTTTACCACTTTTTAAAGTAAACTGCTTAGAAAGCAAAGATTTGTGTTTTAACAAAATTATTTCCTGTGCTTACGTTGTCTTATTCAGGACTTTCATTACTAAAGAAAACTGAGTCTTCTCAATATTTTTTATTTATTTATTTTTGGCTGCATTGGGTCTTCGTCGCTGCACGCGGGCTTTCTCTAGTTGCGGCAAGTGGGGGCTACTCTTCGTTGTGGTGCGCGGGCTTCTCATTGCAGTGGCTTCTCTTGTCGCGGAGCATGGGCTCTAGGCTCACGGGCTTCAGTAGTTGTGGCTCGCAGGGTCTAGAGCACAGGCTCAGTAGTTGTGGCGCACGGGCTTAGTTGCTCCGCGGCATGTGGGATCTTCCCGGACCAGAGCTCAAAGCCATGTCCCCTGGATTGGCAGGCGTATTCCTAACCACCGCGCCACCAGGGAAGTCCTCTTCTCAATATTAAAAGAGCTAAAAAAATTTAAAAATAAATAAAAGAGCTAAGTTTTGCTTACAACTATGTAACCTCTTGTATTTGCCTTTGAAATCTTTTATTGTTACTTTGGTCAGACAGATAATTAAGTGCCATTTCATAATGATCTGTGGTCCTGTTTGGTCAAATGTCCAAAACCTCTTGTTTCTTTTGACAAACTTACCCCCAAATCATGTTATAAATGAAGTCTTGCTGACCTTACACTAACTGGGCTCTTCCAGAGGGCCCCTGGAGAATCTCAAAGGATTTGTCTCTCACCTGGTAAAATGCTGAACTAATCAGGCTTATTTGATGAGCTAGATTACACGGGAAGCTTGTAATAGGCTTCTAAATAAGAAGGAATACAGAACCTTTTATCCTTATAGTGGTATAGGTACATATTAACATGTGCTCAAAATCATATGAAATTGCTAAATTCTGAGATGTCCTGATATAATGTTATTGGTCATGAGTTTTGTTTTGTTTCTGTTTTTTGGGTCTTTTTGGCCAGGCTGCACGGCTTGCAGGACCTTAGTTACCCGGGCCCCAGCAGCGAAAGCGCCAAGCCCTAACCACTGGACCACCAGGGAATTTCCAAACGCTCACCATTTTAAACATATGTCAAAAAGATAAGCTGATCCCCTTGCCACTCCCATTATAATGAATTCTCATCAGATTTTTAATAATGGGCATTTTCAAGGCTTTCTGTCATTATAGTTACTGCGTTACTCTGACGCTTCTCCAAATGTGTTCCTCTTTGAAGAGATTCGCGGAAAGGACTCTGACGGGTACTCTGAAACAGTTTTCTTTCTTATAACTCTAAGATCATAAGACTGAACTGTGTAAGGATTTCTAAAACTCTAATGGAAAACCAATTGCTTTAATGTTTTGCTTTCCAGACATAACGGATCCCCTTTTCTCCTCTCCTTTAAGCTGTCTATAACTTAAAACAATTTGGTAAAGTGTACCTTGGCATCAAAGGTTGAAGCATTTACATTTCCTCCCTACCTGGTCCCTCAAGAGTTCTGAAACTCTTACTAAGTATCTCTGTTTTTCATGACTGTGGACGTACGTGCACATATTCAGTGGAGTCTGTTGTCCCTGAACAGGACACGCAAAGCACGTGGCTGCTGCTTCTTTGATCCGAGCTGAGAAAGGGAGAAGTACTTCTGCATTGTAAAGGCCTCATTGCTTCTACTGAAAATAACCAGGTGAGCAATTCCCTGGCGGTCCAGTGGTTAGGACTCCGTGCTCTCGCTGCCGAGAGCCCAGGTTCGATCCCTGGTGGGGGAACTAAGGTGCAAGCCACATGGTGTGGTCAAAAAAAAAAAAGAAGTTTAAGAAAATAGTTAGGATTAACATATACACACTACTATACATAAAATAGATATTTTATAATAACCTATAAGGGAAAAGAATCTGAAAAAGAACATATATGTGTGTGTGTGTGTGTGTAACGAATCACTTTGCTGTCCACCTGAAACTAACATAACATTGTAAATCAACTATACTTCAATTAAATTTTAAAAAACTAAAAAAGAAAGAAAATCACCAGGCTCTGGCAGAGCACTCCTTTTGCAGCGCACTCCCGGAAGACCAAGACCCCGAATGTCACAGCCCACAGCCTGGAGATTCTGGGTACTGGAAAAGGCACCTCCAGAAGGATCCTCTCCCGCCTCGCCGGCAGGGCCCCACCAAATCCTGTTGACTAACGCTTGTGCCACCAAACTCCAGAGAGGGGACTCCTGGGTTCAGTGTCACATGTAAAGGAGGCACCAAATCCCAACTGGACCTGTACACTCTCTGGCGACCTGAAGATAATGTCCATTAGGACCCGAAGCAGAGGACATCTGAGGCCAACAGCTTTCCCAAAACGTCTGGACCGGGCCTGTATACCTTTACTTCAATACAGTCCCTCACCCCGTTCCTCCCTCCCTTCTGTGGAAGGACAACACCCTCATTCGTATCTCCCCGTCCCTGAAGAAAGGGGGAAACCTCTCTGATTGCTCGATTTGCCATTGGAATCCTCAGCTGGCCCAGCATAGCAATGGCCTCTTGGTTCAGCCTATAAGTAATTTCACTGGGGTTCCAGATGCTGCTGTCTGTCCAAATTGTTCTGCAGGCCCATTTTATAGAGTTAGGGAGCTAAGCCCACCTAAATGTATTCCTTGCTTCAATTTGACCCAAGCCTGGCATAGGAAAACAAGATCTTTTGAATATCTGCATGAAAGTTCAACGGAGCTGGCAATGCAAGTTGAGTCATCTGTAAACTTGCTGACATATCCGTACATCTAGGTAACTTCCTGTTGTGTAACAACAAAATTTCCGAGCCTTGGCTGAGTAATGCCAGTGTCTCTGCACCAATGAAGGAACCCAGAGATTCCATCACTCGTGTGGAGGCTTTATGTGCGCCCCCTGGTTTCACCTTCATATGTGGACGTTTGGGGGATGGCCTTTATGCTTGGGAGCCCGTTGTCTTGATGGCTGGAGAACACAGGACGGTGTGCCCTGCTGTATTCACTGTCCTGTTCTCCTGACATCACCGAACAGAAGCCTCACGTTGATCCGTCCCATTAAACCTCTATAACTGCCTTAAGCAAGAAATTCCAGCAGGCGTAAGAGATTCTGCCTTTACCTCTGGAGGGAGAGCTTTCCTCCCACGGATGGGAAGGAGCACCAATGGACATATGATGAGGAATCTCTCCCTGACACTAGGAGAGTCAGCCACTCCGGAGCCAAAGCAGTTTCAGTTCAGTGACGGTCACTTAACTCATCAGCCAAGGTGGCTTCAGGTAACCACGAGCCTGCAATTACCTACTTGCTGAGCGAGGAGCTGTCTGCAGCGGCAAACCCCTCTTGCTGCATAGTGGGTAAATGCCCCTGGGGAAGCAGAGACCCAATGACATAAAACCAAAGAGCAAGCGCATTGGCTAGAGCAACGTCACCGGACAACCCGCTGTCTCTCTGGTGTATTCAGCTGGATACCTGCAGGTCTGGCTCCTGGTTTCGAAGCATCGCGCAAACTGGTCATCCCTCGCAGCCCCCAGGGAGCCCTGGAGCTGGGAGGAATCCAGCCTTTCCCGGCAGGACGTGCCCCTCCCCACCCTTCCCATCGGGGCCCAGGGGCTGTGTGCCAGCTTGGCAGGTCAGTCGCTTCCCTGTGCCGGAACAGGCTCCTCTCCCTGACAAACCTCAGCCCATCCAGGTCTGCGGCCGACCACCACGACCACCACGAAGAGAGTGGATGGCGGCGAGGCGGCTGTGACCATGCGGGACCCCCAGGGATGGGGCGTCTGACAGGGTCTCTAGAGACACCAGCCCCCGTGGTCCTGGAGGTTCTGCGAGGGCAGGGGTCGGGCTGAGCTCGGCGGTGGGGGCCTGGAGCTCCTGGCACAGTCCACACTGGCGGGGCCTCCACCCTGACCAGCCCTCCCCTCGGCCCCTAGCTGTGCTCCTGTCCCCCCCACCTCCCAGGCCGCGCCCTCCTCCCGGGTGGGTGGGGCCGTGCTGACCCGCGCGCCCACCACGAGACAGCACTGAAACTGCCCCGCCCCCCTTGGGAGCCCAGCCCAGGAGGGGCCCCAAGGCTCACCCGCCCCAGGCAGCCGGCGCGGTTCCTGCAGTCCCGCTCAGGGAGACACGAGCCTGCGGAGAAGCCAGGATGGCAAGCGTGAGGCCCCAGCCCAGGCCTGGGAAGCAGTGGACCTCTGAGGTCTGAGGGATCCCTACTCAGAGGCCTCACCCGAGTTCAGCACCCTGGAGCAGGTTGGTGGGCAGCGCAGGGGGATCCAGGAAGTCAGGGCCCCCGACTTGGACCCACCTCCTGCTGCTGTCACCCTGAGAGAGCCCCCCTTCTGGACCACTTAGGGGGTATTCCACTGGACCGGTTCATTGGGTGGAGCCCCCCACCCATCCCTTTGCCTCCCGGGGAGCTCCTGGGCCCAAGAGGCCATGAGAAGTCCAGGCAGACCCACGGGATTCTTGCAGTGGTGAAGCATCCGGAACTTTAGGCCCCCGGGGTGAGCAGGTGTGTGTGGGGGAGTGTGTGTTCGGCTGCTGCGGGCACCCGAAAGACTGGTGGCCACATGCGACTCTGCAGGGGACCAGCTGTGTGTCCCTGGGGTCTGCTCACGTTCTCTGCCATCATCTATCCTCTGTCCCACGGAGACAGACCTACCCACTCCCGGGGAGCCAGCCCCGTGGGACATACTGGCGCTGAAGAATGCAGGTTGGATTAAGGACCCAGCAGGTGGCAGACTGGGGCTCTGAGGGAGGTTGGAATTGGCCGAGGAGCTCAGAGCTGACCCAGCCCCACCGGTCCCCCCAGGTCCCAGTGTGAACCGGCGGAGGACCATGGACAGATTTATTCGAGGCTTAGAGGCCTGAGGCAAATCCACAGGGTCCCCTCCCTCCAACTGCCCCTGTCAAACCAACGTCCCGTCGTGCCAGTGGGCGTCCACTGCGTCCGGTGGCACCTGCGCTACAAGAGGTTCACCGTGGCCACCACCTGCTTGCAGCCAGTGACGGCGAACTCGCGGCCAGCCACGCGGTAGTAACTGAGCTGCGCGGCCAGGAGCTCGGCGCGGGCCTGCTCCGGGAAGAAGCCCTCCCCGGCCATCTCGTCCCGGAAGCAGTTGACCACGTCCCCCTTGTCCAGCAGCAGGAAGGGCACGATAGTCGCGACCTGCCACAGCGGGTGCTCGCGGACCAGGAGCGCCCTCAGGCTGGCGCGCAGCTCCTCCTCGGCCTGTGCCGCCACCGCCGCGGCCCCGGCCCCGTGGGCGCCGTCTGCGCGCAGGGCCAGCGCGCGGGACGCGTTCTGCAGCACGAAGCGCGTGACCTCCGCGCCGCCATTGCCGCTGAGGAGCACGTAGATGGCATTGTGGAAGTGGTGCGAGCGCTGCGGCTGCAGGAAGCCGTGCAGCTCGTCCAGCAGCGCCGGCGGCAGGAGCTCCACGTCGTCCAGAACCAGGAGCGGGGTCTTCTCATCCGCCTCGGCCCGCGCCACGACGTCGGCCACGCGCCGCGCCAGCTCCTGGCGGCAGTCCTCCGCGGCGCGCGGCTCGGGGCAGTGGTGCCGCGCGTGGTACTGCAGCACGAGCGCGCCGTCCTCGAGCACCGCGCGGAAGTGGCGCGCCAGCAGGCGGCCCACATGGCTCTTGCCCACGCCGCTGGGCCCGTGCAGCGCCAGGAGCAGCGGGCGGCTGTGCACGTGCGTGGCCAGGTAGTCCCGCAGCAGCGCCACGATGCGCTCCACGGCCGCCGGCTGGCCGAACACGGCACGCTGCAGCGCCTTCTCCAGCCCATCAAGGTCATAGCGCTGCGCGTTATCGTCCAGGTTCTCGATGGCGTTGAGCACCTGGAAGCCCACGATGGCCACGAGCAACAACAGGCAACGCTGCGCGCGGCTCCGGCGCTCCACGCGCGGCCGGTACTTGCGCGACGTCTCGGGGTAGAGCACCACGCGGCTGCGCCGGCGCTTCTTTCGCGGCGGCCTCGAGGACAGCTCCGCCGGGCCGTCGAAGGTGAAGAACTGAGGCTGGTCCGGGTGCGCGCGCGGCGCCTGGGGCTCGGAGTCCGGCCTCGCGGCCGTAGGCGGGAGGCACCGCTTGCGCAGGAGGCGCACGCGGCGGCGCAGGCGGACCACGGCGCACACGGGCGCGATCACGCTCGGGCCGGGGGCGACGTGGTCCGCTGCCGCGGGCTCCGGACTGGGCTGGCCGCGGTCCATGGCGCAGGGGCGGCGCTTGGCATGCAGGTCACCCTCCCTGCAACAGGAAGACGGGGAGGGTCTCCAGACTTCCGCCCGGCCGACTGGGACCCTCCCCCGAGATCTCAGCCCCACCCACCCCCGCGAGGCCCCCCGGAGTGCGGCCCGCTGCCCCGAGGCCAGGGCCTGGCACGGGCCTCGCCCCTCTGACCAGGAAGCGGCTCCTCGCCGGGCCCCAGTGCAAATCTCTCGGATCCTCGCATAAACAGCCTCCGGCCTTGAGGAAGTGGCTGCGGGGGGATGGGGGGCGGGGGCGCATTTTATCGGGCGGCCGCCGCCCGGGCTTCTTCCTGGAGGAGGAGTCGGAGTCGGTGCCAACCTGCCGCCAGTTAGGGGTGGAGCAGGGTCAAGGCCGGACCCCGCCCCTGACGCAGCTCGACTGCCGGGCGCCGGGGGCCCTCCGGTCCCTAGAGGGGGGCGTGGGAAGCAGAGGCCCAAGCATCCCCAGAGTTCAGAGATGCCCCTCCCCCACGAACACTTGGTGGTGTGGGGGGGCGGTCTGGCCGTTACTTCTGCTTTCCAGAATGGGCCCCTGTCCCCAAGCTGAGCCCAGGCCTCCCAGCATCGCTCTAGTGGGCACACTAATGGAGTTGGGGGCAGGGAGCCCCCTAGAGGCGGGCGGGGGTGAGGTGAAAAGAGGGACAGAAAGACAAGACCCGGAGAAGGAGAGATGAAGCCACTGAGACAGCTGGAGAAAGGTGGGGTGGATGCCCCCGGCCCTCCCCAGTACCTGCAGCTGCGTCAGCTCAGGCTCTCGCTGGCCCGCCCCCAGCCCCCCAGGGCGGGCCCCCAGCCCACGCCAGAGGCTGGGGCCTGCGACGCAGGAAGCTGAAAGTGCTGGCTTCCTGGCGGGGGTCGGGGTGGGGTCAGGGGCCTCGCTGGGTCAGCTCAGGCTCAGAGGGGCAGCGACACCTCCTCCGCGGCGGAGGAAGCTCTGGGGAGGTTTCCGCTTCTTTGCAAAGGAAGTGAGTCAGGGGTGTGGCGCGGGCGGGACTCAGGCTGGACGGAGGCACCAGAGGGGGAGGCCTGGCTGACTCGCCCAGGTACCCCGGCCGGTTGGTCACCTACCTTAAAGCCCTCCCAGCCCTCCTGACTCAGCCCAGGCCCAGGACACCCGGTGAGGCCGAGGGCAATGCCTCCCCTGGGGTCCCACGTGCCTTTGCTCCTCAGCCTGCCCTCCACAGGACCCCCACCTCCCCAGGGACATCAGCGCCTGACCACCCCCGCCCCCCGCAGGGGCCACGGCGAGGGGGATAGGCGTGTCCAGGCTGCCGGTTAGCTGAGGCGGAGCGGGCGGGCAGGGTCCTCCCCCAGCTGGGGTCCTCCAACCCTCTCCCCTCTTCACCCCGCCCAGGCCCAATCTGGGTGCTCACAGAGTAGGGCTCGTTTCCTTTTCCTCCCCCTCTTCCACCAGGTCCCGGGCTCCACGGCGCTCCCCCGCTCCGCCTCCCCCTTTGTCTTCCCCTGTACCCCGGCCTAGAGCACCCCCTCAGGACAGGGCAGGAAGTTCTAGAATGGGAGAAAAAACCCCACACATGACTGAGGGCCCTGGTCGGAGGGCAAATTTAGAAAGAACTTGGGCCCAGAGTTGGCGGATGGAGACTCTGGGCCCTTCCCCGCCACCAGCTTCAAGTGGCCCTGCCCCCACCCCCGTTCCCATCTCTGTGGAGACTGGCCTATCTGGATGACCCTCTCCTCTGGAGCGGGTCTGCTAACCAGTAATGCCCCCAGACCAGTCCTGGCCCCGAGCTCAACTGTGTCCCGCGGGCGCCGGCAGTCCTGAGCCCCCCATCCTCCAGCCTCCCTGTCCCTCATCCTCCACACTTCGGCCCACACGGGTCCCTCTGCCGAGCGTGCCATCCCTCCCCACTTCCTAGCTTCCCTCCACCTCCCTGTCCAACCTGCATCAGGGAGAAGTCACTCATGGGCTTGGGGGTTCCCGTCCTCCCCAGAATATGGGGCTCCTGCCTGTCCACGTGTGTCCGATGCCCTCTGGCAGGATCACTGAGAAACCACTGCTTCTCCGCTTCCTCCTCTCCAGCCGCGGGCCTGGCTCCCCGAGACCCGCTGCCCCTCTCTGTGCTGGGCCAGGTGCTTAGGGACCCCTCGGGCCTCACCCACCATGTGGCCCCTGCCCAGGCCTTCCTGGAACCAGGACGGAAGGATATCTGTCCAGGTCTCTGCTGGTGCCCCACGGCCCCGGTATGAGGGTGGGGTCCTTTGGCGTCTTCAGGCTTTCTACAGTCTCCCAGCTTCTTCTGACACAGAACCCCAGGGGGCCCTGACAGGCAGACGCAGGAACAGGTGCCCAGGGGTGGGGGCGGGGCGCTGGCTGGCGGCTGCTTCCGCAAGATGCTGGTCCCAAACCTGCTGGGCTCCAGAGCCCCAGCACTGGGTGAGGTGGGGGCCGGGACGTGGGGTGTGGCAGGAGTCAAGAAAGTCATGCCTCAGAGGGCCTGCCCCCAGCGGGGTCAAGGGTGAGCCTGAGCCCTGCACCAAGGCCCGCCTCCTCTGTACCTTCTCCCCCATCTCCAGGGGTGAAGGGGGCCCCACCTGTCCCTACCCTTCAGGACCGAGCCCACCACGCCCGTATGATGCCCTCCCACCCCTCCCTCC
The DNA here is from genome assembly GCF_963924675.1 of Phocoena phocoena. Taxonomy (NCBI): domain Eukaryota; kingdom Metazoa; phylum Chordata; class Mammalia; order Artiodactyla; family Phocoenidae; genus Phocoena; species Phocoena phocoena. The sequence goes on along the minus strand of NC_089224.1, from coordinate 114,949,127 downwards.
AGCCCGTGCCCTGTCCAGCCCTGTCCCCAGCCCCGAATTCAGGTCCACAACTTCAACCTGGTCTCTGCAGACCCCTCCACCAGCCCAGTGTGGGCTCGGAGGTTCCCAAACTGCTGGCCTGGAGGTGGGCAGGGCCCGCACCACACACATGCTCCCTCCTGCCCGAATTCCCGTGTGGACGCTCCCTTCCTCTGAGCAGACCTCCCACCCCGCAGCCTCCCCGCAGCCCTGCCCGGTCCAGCCTCAGGATCCCCGCCTCCCTCGCAGCCCCAGAGGGTCCCTGAGCTCAGCTGCCCCCTCCCACCGGCCCACCTGGGGCTCTGCGTCGCTGCAGCCCTCACCCCCACCCCGTCCGTCCTTGCAGCTCACGCCCTCCCCCTGATGAGCCCCGCCCACCGGGGGCCTCTGGTGCCCGGTCCCTTCGTCCGGGCTGGAGGAGCTTGGCCTCGCCGACTGGTCTCTGTCCCCCTTGACCGTGAGCCTCAGGGGGGCGTCACGCGGGCCCCGTGTGGGCACTTGCTCCTCCCCCGGCCCAGCTCCTTCCTCATCCTCGCCTTGGGGCCCCACCTCTGCCCCATCCTGCCTCCCAGCCCAGGACCCCCTGGCTCCCGGAGGAAAAGCGGCAGCTGGAAGGCGGTCCCCGCCTCCTCCCTGGGAAGGCGCCCGCTCCCGCGGGGCCCACCTGGGCCTGGCGCTGCCCCCTCCCCCACTCGGTGACACCCCAGCCGTCCCCCGAAGCCCCATCCACTTTTCATCCCTTGTCACTCCCATCAGCGCACGAACACCGGGCTCCTCCCGACTGCTGACGCCCACACCCCCGGGTCTTTGCTTTCCTCAGTCACCATCTCTACCAATGCCTCCCCGACACCTGCAGAGCCGCACCTGTCAAGGTCACAGTGACCTCCACACAGCCTGCCCCTCGGCAACCTGTCAGCACTGGTGATGGGCACTGAGGTCCACCCAGGGCTGACCGTGTCGAGTCTTTTGGCCCCGAGCGCAGCCAGGCCCAGGCCTCACCATCCACAGCTGCTGTCCCGGACGGGGCCGGGCATCCAGGCTGTGCCCACGGAGAAAGGCGCCAGGAAAGTGCTGGCCAGCCTGCACTGCAACCAACCCTGGGCGCTCACAGAAACAGCTCGTCTGCTGGATTTACCAAAACGCCTTTTATTTACAAAAGTGAAAGTCTCACTATGAACAGCAGCAGACCCTCACCTGGCCGAGGACGCTGCTCCGAGGGTAAATCGAGGCAGCAGGGGAGCCCGGGCTCTCCTCCCCCATGTGCTACATGGGACTGTCAACAGGGGAGGAGCTCCTTGGAGAGCTGGGCTCCACCTGCAGACCCCCGCCCCCAGCAAACTCCACGGTTCTGTCAATCGGGCGCCAACCCTGCCGGCCCGCCCTCTCCCCCTCAGGCCTCGGACCCTGCCCCCCCCCCCCCGCCCCTTGGAAAACGGGTGTCCTTTTCCTAATGCCAACTACTGCCTGTCTGCCTGACAGCAGTGGAAACCCACACGCGAGGAGGAACAAGTAAGCAGCTTTCCACGGCGTGGGAGTGCGAGGGCCGGGCGGGGGGCAGCAGACCTGCGGCAGGCCTGTGCTCCAGGGAGCCGCCCGGGGCCCATTCACGCAGGAGGCACACACCTCCCAGGACCGAGTTCCAGGGGAGGCTGAGGTGCAGTCCCCGGGGTCTCCGCCCAGCCCACCCCCAGTCCCAGGAACAGTCAGTCCACCTCCAGGAGAGACGGGCTCCTGCTCTCACAGGCACAGGGGAGCCTCTTCCCCTGGCTGACCAGGGACCCCACGGGGGCCCTGCCCACCCGAGCAGCCCCAGGCGGAGCCTCAGAGTACAGCTGGGGCGGGCACGCTGGGGAGGGGCAGCTCCAGGGCTGGGGTCTCTGTGGCCTGGGCCGGGCTGGGCTTCCTCCGGTCCAGCTGCTCCAGCTTCTCACCGAGCTGGGAATACAGCTCCTTCACCGCCTCTCCACTCTGTGGGGGGAAGCACGTGGCTTCGGGGCAGGCCCAGAGCGTGTGCACACAGATCTCTCTCCTCTCTCCCTCTCCCTCTCCCATTATGTCTCTCTCTCTCTCTCTCTCTCTCACACACTCACACACACACGCACGCACGCCAGCCAGCCGGGGCGGGGCGGGGCAGGGGAGGGCACCCACCTGGCCCGTGGGCTCCAGCGCCTTCTGCAGGGCCTCCAGCTTGGATGGGGCCACCCGGTGGTGCAGGTGGAGGAGGAGCCGCAGCACGTGCCGCTGCACATTCTCCTTCCTGGAAGAGGCCATGCTGGGCTGCAGGCGGCTGCAGAGCCGCCCTCCCCCCCCGCTCCGCCAGCTGCGCCCGGCGCCCCCGACTGAGATGTGGACCGAGAGGACGGGCACCTCGGGGAGGCGGTGAGGAGAAAGCCGTCGAAGAGGCTGCTGCAGAAGTCCTCCAGGGCAAACTCGTCCGCCAACAGCGCCAGGTTGCCCGTGAGCAGGTGCAGGAAGATGTCCCCGAACGCCAGATCGCTGAAGGTCTCCACTGCAAGCACAGCAGGCGTCGCACAGCTCGCCCAACACCCACCTCCCCGACCCGGGCCTGAGGGCCAGAACCTGGGCCTGGACAGGGGAAGCAGACGGTGGGGGCGGGGCTCCAGAGCAAGGGTGGGGAGGGGACGAGAGCCCGTCACGGGTGGCTCTGCCCGGCGGCCAAGGGGCTTAGGATGAAGTGGACTCCAGCAGAGGGAAAGCTGAACGGGCCGGTAGCGAGAGGAGACACAGAAGTGCCGAGGGCTGGCCCGGCAGGCCTACCGGACCACGGGCTCTAGAGGACAGAGAACGGAGCAAACGGGCCTTCTTTTTTTGAAGCCACGGCCATCGAACCTCAGAAGAGAGAGATGGCAAGAGTAACTACCACCCGATCGCAGCGATCACCGGCAATACCACCGAGCGCACGCGGGCAGACACAGCAGCTGAGACAGAAACGCCGCCGCGACCCCAGCCACCGAGCCCCGAACGCGGCGGGAGACGCGACCCCACCGGACGCGCGCGGGGTGCACTCCTGCTGCACAGCTGACCGGGGACTCGGCTGGCCTCGCGGCCGGTTACAGGACACTCAGGCGAGCACACGGTCACTGCACCAAGGGACGCTGCCAGCAGAGTCCCGACCGGGGAACAAACGCCCTGGTTCCCCAGCAAACCCCGCGTAGCCCTACAGACCACAAGACCTGAGAGTCAGCCGGAGAAGCCAGGTGAAGGGAAGCCCTTGTTTGACTCCTGACTTGCACGGACCATCCGCACAAAAATGTTATATGACAACCGGGGCAACGTGGCCACCGTCGGGACCTGGACCCCAACCAACCACGTGCCAAGGTCGTGGTTTTTACGAGTCTGTCTCCTGTAGAGACACCTGCTGCATCGTGCCAAGCCAGTCTGCCGGGTTTACGTACAGACCGCTGAGGGACGGGGCGGCAGCCACCCGCGGAGCCCCGTGCAGGTGGGCGACGGGCACCGGCCTTCACAATCCTGTACTCTTTACTTGGGTTTCATCAAAAACTCCCACCGATAAAAGTTTAAAAGTAAAGAACTTTAAAAACCAACATTCTTTCTTACTAGAACCTACCAGTTACACCAAAGAACGAGATCGCTCTCCCTGAACGTGATTGAAGACCTGCACCCCAGCCCCCCAGGCGGCAGCTCGTGGCTGGGAGACACTGATGCTCCCGCCTCGCAGGACATCCTGTGTCTACAGACACGATTAAACAAAGAAGATACAGGAGTTCAAAAGTGAGTAGAAAGGATGAGGCAAATCCAAGTTCCTTATGACTGTGCTCCTGGAAGCCCCCGAAACAGACAGACAAGCCGTCGCCCCTGAGATCGCCACACGCTGACGCAGAAGCCTGTGAACGCGCCACCTGAGGGGCACCGGGCCCCGAGACGGAAGATGGTCCTGCACGCCCCGGGTGGGCCCACGCTGATCGCGGGTCCTTGGAAGAGGAAGGTGGGAAGTGGGAGTCAAAGCCAGAGACAGGAGGACGGGAGAAGCTGGACAGATGAACTGAAGGGGCCAGGAGCCAAGGACGCGGCTCCCGGAAGCTGGAGGAGACAAGAAGGGGCTTCTCCCTGGAGCCCCAGGAGAAGCCAGCCCTACCCACACCTGACTCCAGCCCCGGGAGACTCACTGCAGACTTCTGACCCCCAGAACCGTAAGAATAAGTTCCTGTTGATCAGTTAGGTGGTGGCTGGGTAGAAACTAATACCCACAATGGGCCGCTTCCCCCACGTGGAAACGTCGGGAAACAGCACGCACCACTGTCAAGACAGTGAAGCGTGAGATCCTCCCCGGGAAGCCGCAATGCCTCAGACGGGACCAGGACCGGGCCAGCAGAGGCCCCGGGCCTGTCGTGCGCGGCGGGCCGGCCGGGCGCTCCCTTACCCTTGAAGGGGTCCACTCAGATCCCTCCCACGTCTTCCTGCCTTGCACCCCGCACCCCAGGCAGAGCAAGACTCGGGGGGGAAGCGGCCTCTTCACCACCGCGGAGGCGGGGCTCTCTCAATGGTCTGAGGACTTGAGGGGCTCCACACCTCTCGCCCCTTAGAAGAAGATTAAGGTGGCTCTTTGCAAACGTGGGCTGCGGCGGGAGGACGCGGCTGGGCCCCGCCTCCCACGTGACTCACCGAGACCCGGGAGCAGGCGCAGGAGCGCGTTCTTGTTCCTCTGCTTGGTGATGTGCAGCACGTAGTACAGCCCCACCTCGCAGGCCACGCGCTGCTCCTGCAGGAACCTGCGTCCGAGCACCGTCAGCCCCGAGGGAGCCCGAGGGGAAGGCCCTCCCGCCCAGTGCCCGCAGCCCGTACTTGGTGAAAGTCTCTGGCAGCGCGCTCGGGTACGAGACTGGGGCCTTCTCCTCGGCCGGGAGCTTCTGATCCACGTTGAAGGCGTGGTCGTCCACCACAAAGGACATGAGCGTGGGCAGGAACCTGGTGACCAGCTCCACCTCCTGGGGCAGAGGCCCGAGAGCTGTCCTGCACCGTCCCTGCCCCTCGGCCCCCTTCCTCCGTTCATCCTCCCGGACGTGGGCCTGGGGCCCGTCCTCCTCCCCACCTCCCCAAACCCCACCCCACAGCCCCTTGAGAAGGCAGCGGGAAGGAGCCCGCCTGACCCCGTTACCATCTTGGGTTCCTTGAAGACCTGGCTGTCGATCATGTCCCATGCCCCCTGGCCCAGCGCCAGCAGCCGGAGCAGCAGGAGGAGATCCGGGCTGTCCTGCAGGGAGATGCAGGCCTTGGCCGTGCTCACCTGAGCTTCCCGCCCGGACCGCACTCAGCCAGGGGCTCTGGCTGCACGTGCCCTCCACCTGGTGGGTGTGTGCGCTCTCCCCACACCCACGCGTCCCCCAGAAGGCAGCCCGTGGCCAGCCGGGTGCACTCACCCTGGGCAGCAGCTCCTGGCCCACCAGCTCCTGCAGGTGCCTGACTGTGCTCAGCGACAAGGTGTTGATGGCGAAGGGGTCGCACAGGATCATGGACAGGTCCCTGTGAGGGCGCGCCCGCGGCGCCAGTGAGGGGCGCTCCCGGCCCACCAAGCCACTGACCCGAGGAGACGGCCCTTCGGCGTGGACAATGGCCACGCGGCCCAGGACCGCCTTCCACAAGCTCGTGGTTCGTAACTTGCCCTTAACTTACTTAACAAACTGAAGCATCAAATGGTTTTTTAAAGAATTAAGGCCCAGTCCTGGTTGAGAACCTGACCCGGACTCCATAAATTCAATCAGGTTCCCACAGAGACAATTCCAGGAACGAGGAGCTGAGACAGGAGGCCAGGCGGAGCCCACCCAGAGAGGGCCCTGCCGGGAGCCAGACCCCCCCACCTCCGGGTGCGGCGGGCCTCTCAGCTCACAGGCAGGCCCCACGTGGCTGCAGACACCAGAGCCCCAGCCCGGGCGCCCAGCTCGCCTGGGACGGCGATGGCCTCACCCCAGCAGCCGAGCCTCTCAGCCGTGGGCACGGGCGCCAACCAGTCCTCCTAAAATGTACTGGAAGAGACGGCCGCTCCCGACTGCGGCCACAGCACGCTCATCCGGACGCCCGTGGACAGGACCCGGCACAAGGCCGACCCTCACCCCAGGACCTGCTCCTGCCCCTTCTTCACTCCATCAAGGAAGCCCTGCAGCTCCCGGGCCCTCTTGCTGTCCACGAAGCGCTCTCGGATGCAAGCGTCCAGGCACCATGTGAACTGCGGGGAGGAGGCGTGGTCAGGACTCGGCCAGAGACCGCAGCCTCCAGGCAGCACTGGCCGCCTGAGCTTTCCTGAGCCTTGGGCGAACGTCGGGACCCCCACCTCGAGTCGCTGAGGCGTGGCTCGCCCCCAGGAATGGGACAGCACGGAGGAAACAGGCCCAAGTGCCCACATCCCCACAGGCCAGGTGGTGCAAGAAAAGGCAAAGTGGGCGTTTTGTTCTGAAATGGGCTCCTCCAGGGCCCCCACTGTGCTGCGAAGCCCCCGGGAAGGGACGCCGTCTGGGGCCGCACGGGCCCCTCCAGGGCCCCCATTGTGCGGGGGGCAGTGCCAGCTCAGAGCGTGACACTGCGAAGCCCCCGGGAAGGGACGCCGTCTGGGGCCGCACGGCACCTATGCCAGGACAAGGGCAGTGCAGACAGCCCTGTTGCTGAACACAGAGCTCGCCAGTGAGCAGCCCCCGAGGGCTCTGGGGCAGGGGAGGGCCAGAGGCCCCGGAAGGACCGGAGGGGGCGGGGCGCAGCTGGCTCTGGGTCAGACGTCCAGGGGACATCACGGTCCCCCAGCCGGGTGGGCAGAGGTGGCACAGGGGCTAGGGCGGAGCCACATCCAAGGGGAGGGGAAAGAGAAGCCGAGGGGGAGAGCAGCGAGGGCGGGGCGGTGCCCACCTTGTGGCAGGGGTCCACGGAGCAGATGTCGCCGACGTCCAGGTCGTGCAGGGACATGAGCAGCTCGGCTCGCAGCGTGCAGTAGTGCACGTTGCGGGTACGCAGGAAGAGCGTGCGCAGGAATTGCAGGACCATGTCGTACAGCTTCACGTTGCGGCCCACCATCCGGGTCAGCCTCTGCACCACCTGCCAGGACACCGGCAGGCCTCGCACATGCCACGAGCCTGGGGCGCTAAGCTTCCTCTCTCACAGAACATCAACTTGTGCTGGGTGGCGACGTTTCTTGTCTTTAAGGAAGCGAACCCATCACGCCCTGCGGCTCCTCTGAGAGGCCGTCAGCCCGGGTCCCAGACTCCACCAGAGTCGGTGGGCGGGGCAGCCGGTGGCGTGGGGGACTCGGGCCCAGATGAGGATGGGCGGCACCGCCACGCTCAGCGTCTGCTCAAGGCCCTGCCGCAGCCACCCCACTCCCGCCTTCTCCCGGCGGCCGCCGCCACCCCCCTCCGCACCCTGCCCCTATTTGGGAGGCTCCTGCCAAGGCGGCAGCCGACAGGACGGGGCCCGCTTGGGGCACACTGGCCGTAAGGATGCACGGGGCCACCTGGGGTGACAGACACCAAGGCAGCCCAACAGCCTGCACGCAGCGAGTGGGGAGGTCAGCAGGGACGGCAGCCCACCTTAGGGCCCCTGCCGAGGACCCACCAGCAGGCCTTGGTACCCCGACAAGTGGGGCAAGCATAGAACATCACCCGAGTCTCGGCACCGACGTAGCGACACCTCTAACACGGAGACAGGCGCGCACTCCAGCCTGACCACGGCCTGGCCTACTGGGCACAGAACCACAGCCCCAAGGCCTAACCCACCCGAGGACGGCGGGGCAACGTGTCACCTGCCACCGCGCTCTCCCTTTACACTGGCAGGACTCCAAGGCGGACCCTTGGCCTGGAGGGGAGAGTGAAGAAGGGGCAGGACCACGGCCCAAGGCCAGGTTCCCCCAAACGAAAGGGGAGGCAACGCAGGCAGGGCTCTGACGCACTCAGCGGCCTGTCCAGGAAGTGGTGCTGCAAGCACCTGCCCAACATCTGAGAGAAAACATTAGGTGAGGCCCTACCTCAGGCCACACACACAAAACCCCAGGTGAGAAGGCTGGCGGTGAAAGAACACACGGCGAAACCTCAAATGCTCCTCGGCCAACGTTTGGCCTCGTACCATCACCTCCCTCCCAGGTTGAGGGGTCATCCTGGAGCCGGGCCAGGGACCCCCACCTCACCAGGAAAGGTCAAAGTGTCCACGGTGGCCTCCAGCCCCGCCCCACCCCCCCAACGCTCTGTGCACCGCCCCCCGCCCCCCCCCGCCGTCTCCACAGCCTTCCTCTACCCCCGGAGCTCTCAGGGACCAAAATGTGACACCTACTGCATAGGGTCCGCCCCACACGAGCCTGCAGTACCCCCAGGCAGGTGCCCCAGTACCCCAGGGGTCACTGAAGGGTCCAGGGGCCAGGGCAGTGAGTCAGCACCCTAAAAGCATTTGTTGGGCTTCCCTGGTGGCGCAGCAGTTAAGAATCCGCCTGCCAACGCAGGAGACCCGGGTTCGAGCCCTGGTCCAGGAAGATCCCACACGCCGCAGAGTAACTAAGCCCGTGCGCCACAACTACTGAGCTTCCGCTCCTAGAGCCCACTAGCCACAACTACGGAGCCCGTGTACCACAAATACTGAAGCCTGTGCGCCTATAGCCCGTGCTCCGCAACAACAGAAACCACGACAATGAGAAGCCTGCGCACAGCGACGAAAAGTAGCCCCCGCTCGTCACAACTAGAGAAAAGCTGCGCACAGCGACGAAAACCTAACAGGGCCGTAAATAAATAAATACATTTATTTAAAAAAAAGAAAAAAAAGCATTTGTTGAAGCAAGGAATGAATCAAACACAGAAACAGAGAAAAACTCCCAGGGCTGAAAGAAGACACAGAGAGCTTAGCTGAAGAGGCCGGCTAAGCTGCCAAGCTCAAAGTACGCAGAAAAGACCAGAGACCCACACCCAGGCGCAGTGCTGCAATGCCCCTTGCCAGCCCCACATCCGAGCCCAGCCTTCTAGAAGCAGACAAGCCGGGCTTCACGGGAGAGGCCCTGCACACATCCCCGCCCGGCCTCACCTCGCCCTGGCGTCTGGTCTTGGGGGAAGGGCTGAAGAAGTTGTGCAGGACAGAGAGCTCCGTGCTGAAGAGCGCGCTCTCCTTTTCCACGATGTACTGTTTCAGCAGCGGGGAGACCTCGTCGCCAAAGAGCGCCTGGTTGTCCTGCCAGATCTGCCGCTTCACCTCCACGGCGCAGGCCCGGTACAGCTCCTTGTCGGCCATCACCAGCTTCAGCTTCTTCTCAGGAACCTACGTGACCCCGGAGCCCACCTGTGAGCGGCACCTGTGCCCCAGGGGTCTCCCTCAAGACAAGCCGGCAGGCCTCAGCCCCCCACAGCAGAGGCCACAGCCAGCCCAGCCCCAACTGACAGCGGCACCCGTGACTGGCCCCCCAGGCTCTGACGGGGCAGGAGCTGTGCTGCCCACAAACAGCTTTTTCCCAGAAAGGGCGCCACGCCCCAGAGCCCGTGCCAAGGTTCAGTCAATGCGCGCTTGGCTCAGGGAGAAGCCAGCGTGGGGAACGTGCTCCGGAGCTGCTGTTCCTGAGGCAGGCAGCTCAGGAAACCTCCCCAGGGCAAGCTGGTCCTGCGGCTGTTACCTTGGGCAAGTGTTTCATGACGCACATCACCACTGGCTGCAGAGATGGCATCTTCACCAGAGAAAAGCTCTTCTCCAGAAGGTCCTCGAGTTTCTTGTACCTGGAAGGACTCTCAGCACTGAGGGAGCAGCCCAGGACCAAGTCGGAAGCAGCTCCCTGCCTGTCCCCAGACCGGTGGGTGATGTGCACAGGCGGCCCCTTTTTCAGTAGGGATGTGTAGCCACCGGGGCACATTCAGTTCCCGAGCTGGGGAGGGGGCTGCCCATCTCACCGCCCACTTACCTCTCCTCGGCCTTCCCCTCTGTGGCAATGGCTGACACGCGCTCCAGCAGCTTGTCCCGAAGCTCATCAAACACTGACTGGTGGAATTCCAGTCGGGGCGTCCCATGCAGGTCCAAGAAGGGCAAGGCCGACTGCAGGGAGGGCAGCAGCACGCCATTTTCTGTCTAAAGAAGCAGAGCTCGATTTGACTCTTCGGGCGACAAGAGAAACCTCAGCCACAGCCCCGTCTGGCCAGGCACTCCGGATGCCCTGAGTACACAAGGAGGCAGGGACAAGGATGTTCCCAGCCGCGCTGGCTGTAACTGCAAAAATTGGAGACCACTCAGATATCCGTCGACGTAGTCTCAACTCAGGACACTTGGTTCCTCCAGCCCGGGGAAAAGACGCAGCGATCGGGAGGGAGAGAAATCTGCCCGCTTTCCCATGCGACCTCGCCCCACGCCGGACTCACACCCAGACGCTCGGCCTCTCCACCCGGCCCCTCCTCCACCTGGCTCCACCTGGAACTGCTCGATGGCTTTGAGCGGCTCGGTGCAGTTGGTCAGCGTCTCCTTCAGGTCCTCGCCGTTGGCCACGCCCAGGTCCTGCAGCCCCGCGAACATGGCCGACGCCCCGGCCCCAATCCGGCTCGGCGCCCCATCTCCTCCGCGCTCCCCGGGCACCGCCGCGCTCGCCGCAGGCCCCGCAGCTGTCCGCTCGCCCGGGCCTCGGGGGCCGCCCGAGCTCCGCTCCCCGGCGCCCTCCAGCTCGGCCAGATTCCGCCCGCAGCGCGGATCCCCTCGGACCGCAGCCGCCCACTTCCGCCCCGCACAGGAGCCGGGTCCGCCCGCCAACCGGCTCCCCGGAAACGCCGCCGCCGCCCCGCAGAGGTTCCCGGCAACTGCGCCGCGGCCCTCGCCTGGCGGAGACGGAGCGCGAAGGCGGTGCCAGGAGGACGCACAGGGCGTCGAGGAAGCCCCGCCCCGCCCACCCGGGCCCCGCCCTCCTGCGCGACCCCGCCCAGCCTCGCGGCGCTTGCAGCCGTTTACCGGCAAAGGAGAGCAGGGTTGGCGCGGAGGGAGGGTGGAGTGCTGCGGGGCGCCTTGGGGAGGGGGCACCGGAGGAGGGGGATGGAGCACAGGGGGCGGGGTGCCACGGCCTGCTTCAGGAGATTCATAGCTGCTATTTTAGCCAAGAGCGTTTTAATAATCATGAAAAATATTGTTGCTGACCTCACAGCGCCCACCAGGTGCACGACCCTCTCTCATCCTGGAACTTGGTTTCTTCCTTGTCCAACCCGGCGAAGCTCTCACGGCGAAGCTCACACCGTAGTGTTGTCACAAAGACCAAAAGCTAAGTGTGGGAACTTCCTTGGTGGCGCAGCGGTTAAGAATCCGCCTACCAATGCAAGGGACACGGGTTCAAGCCCTGGTCCGGGTAGATCCCACGTGCTGCGGAGCAACGAAGCCCATGCGCCGTAACTACTGAGCCCTCGATGCCACAACTACAGAAGCCCGCACGCCTAGAGCCCGTGCTCTGCAACAAGAGAAGCCACGGCAATGAGAAGCCCGCGCACCGCGACAAAGAGTAGCCGCCCCCCCTCCGCCCCGCTCACCGCAACTAGAGAAAACCCGTGCGCAACGACGAAGACCCAATGCAACCAAAAGTAAATAAATAATTTAAAAAAACAAAACTAAGTTTGCCTCAAATAGGGAGTGCCTAGCAGAGACCTGGACACGCAGTGACAGGGTGACGAAGGATGGCTGTCCTCTTGTCACCTTGAGCATCTATCCCCCTTGCTAACCAAAAGTGTTAGGCCCTCAGGCTGAGGTCCAGCCCAACTCGCTGCACATGTGAGCCCTGGATTCCATGGTGTCCCTCATCTCTTGCAGTGCAAGATGCCCATACAGTGCCTGCAGCAGTCACTGCCTGCCCTGCACCCTCCGTGGGCTCTCCACTGCCAAGCATGCAAGCCCCCGGACCCAGCACGCAGCCCTCTGCAGCTTTTCCATCCCTCCAGCTCACCTCCTCCTGTCCCACCAGCCCGGGGTCTTCCCAAGCTTGGCCACACCAAACATCACACCCTCTCCCTTTTCATGTGCCTTGGCTTCTGAGGTTTTCTCTGCCATAAATTCCCTTCCTGCTGCCCAGCAGACTCATCCTTGAAAGCCCCCTCCGGAAAGCCCTCCCTCCTCAGCCCAGCTCAAAGGATTGCTGCATCCTTCCTGCTGGTCCCACCCCTGGCTTTGAGACCTTGGGATTGCTTGTGGCGCAGCTGAGAGGAGGAGGGCTCCTGGTCCTCCCACGCTGGGCCAGACTCCCAAGGCCAGAGTGCCCCAGGTCTGTCTCTGCTGCCCGCTGCCTGAGCTGGTCAGCCCCGGGCTCAGTGCCAACAGTCTGCAGTCCCACTGCTCTGATTCCCGAGGGTGCTGGGGCTTGACCCCCAGCTGGCTCAGCCCTGGAGGAGGTCACAGGTGCACGACGCTCGGACTCACTTGTCCTTGGCTTCCCTGCGGAAAGGGATGATGCCAACACCGCGGGAGCAGCTCTTGAGCGGTGACTGTTTGAAGGGGTTGCGCTTAGAGGAGACAGAGAAGGGGGCCTGGCCCAGGGCTTGGATGACACAGGGAGGACC